>NC_081835.1:65108891-65408891 GCF_030867095.1 Alligator mississippiensis
GTGCCGCATCGGTCTAGAGGAAACCCGGGGGAGGCGGGCTCTGTTATTACACTGCTGCAACACGGTGTCGTTCCTGGCAAGCTTTCGGGCACCGGAGAAAAGGTTGTAACAGTCCCGCCCCCCCCCCCGGGTTCGTGTTTCGTGGAGGAGTCGATAGATGGGAAACTCGTCCCGGCGGCGGCTCGTAGCTGGTGAGGGGGCTCAGCTCTCCTGCCAGGCTCTGCGATGAGGGAAATTACCTTGAAATTGCAATTACAAATGCAGGAGCAAGGTCTCAGGTGGTCACAGTTGCTTCCTGCTTGGGAAATTATGAGGATTTCATTAAAAAAATCCGCTAAAATTTGATATCTTCCATGTGTCCAGTGTCTGGGTGGTAGCCGCGCGGGTCTAGACACGTGTCGTGTCCAGTGTCCGGGTGGTAGCCGTATGGGTCTAGACATGTGTCTGGGTGGTAGCCATGTGGGTCTGGACACGTGTCCGCTGTCCGGGTGGTAGCCGTGTGGGTCTAGACACATGTCTGGTGTCCAGGTAGCCGCGTGGGTCTGGACACGTGTCCGGGTGGTAGCCGCGTGGGTCTGGACACGTGTCCGGGTGGTAGCCGCGTGGGTCTGGACACGTGTCCGGGTGGTAGCCGCGTGGGTCTGGACACGTGTCCGGGTGGTAGCCGCGTGGGTCTGGACACGTGTCCGGTGTCTGGGTGGTAGCCACGTGGGTCTGGACACGTGTCCGGAGGGTAGCCGCTTGGGTCTAGACACGTGTCCGGTGTCTGGGTGGCAGCCGCGTGGGTCTGGACACGTGTCCGGGGGGGTAGCCGCTTGGGTCTAGACACGTGTCCGGTGTCTGGGTGGTAGCTGCATGGGTCTAGACACGTGTCCGGTGTCTGGGTGGTAGTTGCATGGGTCTAGACACGTGTCCGGTGTCAGGGTGGTAGCTGCGTGGGTCTAGACTCATGTCCGGGTGGTAGCTGTATTTGTCTAGAGGAAAAGGCAGTTGGGAGTCTTGGGAGAGGTGATTATTAGACCAACAAGATTTTTGCAAAACAGCATCTTTCATGGCAAGCTTTCGAGCACAGACACATGTCTTCAGGCTTCGGAGAAAAGACTGTAAAAGTTCTCCTGGGTTGAAACAACAGTTCGTATTTCATAGGATTTCACAGAGGAGACAGTAGGTGGGAAACCCTAATGCAGTGGTTCCCAACCCTTTTTTGCTTTGACCCGCTGCTGGGAGTGGAGCGCGGTGGCGGCAGCTTGTCCTTTGTGGGCAGTGCTGCCGGCGTTGCCCCCACAACCCTCATTTGGGTCGCGACCCGAGGTTGGGAACTGCTGGTCTAATAAAAGATATCGCCTCTAACAGGAGCCATGGTTGCCCTTTTCCTCTAGACCAGTACAGCTACAACCTGGTTACCTAACGTATATTCTCACAACCCACTTTTGGGCTGTGACCCGCGGGTTAAGAAACGCTGCTCCAGCTCCTGCAATGTCGGTCTGGGTGTGTGGGTAGAGGCTGTTCCCAGGGAACTCGTATCAGTGACATTCTCGTGATGGGAGAGTCGAGGCAGCGTCAGCATTTCTTTTCAAATCTGCTGTTTCCAAGACTTTCTGCTTGTCTCCAGGGTGGGAGAAATAGCTTTGTGCAGGAACCTGGCATCAGGGCTTTGTCCTTGGAGCATATTAAAAAGAAAATCCTTTTGGTAACTGCTGTACTGATGGTCCTGTTCAGGCCTAAGTTAAGATTGCATTAGCTCGAACTCTTGCTTATTGTCTGATACCTGACTTGTTTCTAGCAGACAATTCGGCCAACTCTGTGATCTTCGCTTCCCATACCACTTGCTTCCCCGGTAATGACAGGTGGGCCCTTGAGGCAGCTTTATTTTGAAACAAATCTGGATTTGGTTGGATTTGGTCCTTCCTCAGAGTCAGTGGAAAGCAATGCCATCCTATAGCTCTTGTGCTCCTTTGGATAATGGTTTTAAAATGAACTGAAACCTTAGCAACAGCCTTAGCTTTTGTTTGCATGCTCAGTATCGTACCCGCTTTCTGGCTCAGACCAATGCTTTCATGAGCATAGAAACTTTCTGCCATGGGGAAGGGAAGAAGTTAACTGCTTTCTAAAGGTGTGGCTAGGAGAGAGCCCCATTATTAGATGTTTTTGCAGGTCTATGTTCTGTGGGGAAAATGGGTTGATAGTGACTTTTGGTCTGTTATATTTTGCATTTCAAAGTCTTGATAATACACTGACTTCCTGAGTGTCAGGGAAAAGTTAGACGGTGAGCTACTTTTTGGTGGCTGACATTTTTGCTGCTTAGTTTCCTGTGTTAAGCTGCTCAGACCAACTCTAAAGCACCCATTGCAGTTGCCTTTAACTACTACATTGTTTTTAAATGTTACCAGTTTATTTTTAAGGTCGCTTGCTTATTGAATCGTATGTGTTTGTGTGATCTCAGGATGACAAAGTTTAGAAAAGTACACAACCAGGAGATACAAAAGTCAACAGCAGGGAGAGTTGTTGTGAAGCTGAAAAGTTTGTTTTTTTGAGACTACTGTCAAACGGTCATGAGAATATCCCATCCCTGCTACAGATTCTGCAGACACACTCATGTAGGGATGATCACGAAAAATAAGCATCAGTAGGATTGTGCACGTGTAAATGCCACTGCAGTGAAAGTTAGTATTTAGATGCACATTTGACCAGGAAATGGAAGCAAAGAACCGTGCTGATATTTAACCTAAACAAATCAATATTGAGGATTTCACTTAAGATTTTACGTTTCTTGGCTCTTTGTTCTTTTTACTGTGTAACTTTAATGTTGCATTTGAGCTTCTGAGTTATTTCCTTAATCAGAAAAGAGAGCTACGGCATTATGTTGCATGCGGAGCTCTTCCTCTCTCCTGCTCCAGGCTGCTTTTTAAACGATGAGTTCCTTTCTGCTTTACTTCATTTACATGCATTGTCTAATTGCTCTATCTTTTTTTTCTTCCCTTAATTTTTACTAAAAAAATATGTTGGCAGTTTTTAAGAAACTGGCAGTGCAAGCTTGGGGGGGGGATCCATAAAAGAAGACAAACCTTAACATATCCTCCACCTGTATCTTTCCCCAATGATATAATTTTGTCTTGCTCCCTGTTCCCCATGACTTTTTAATCTCTTTACCACCCCCCTCCTCCCCCAGAGATATCCTAGACATTAAATTAAAGGAAATCTGTTAATGCTAATGTTAGCTTCATATGTTGGTGCTGCCTGTTCCTATCCTGTGCAACCGCCCCTTTAATTCTCTGTTCATGATGCTATGTTTGCTTCCTGACGGTCTTTAACAGTCAGGATCATAGCAGAGACTTACTCTTTTTCTTCTTTTGCTCTGGCATTATCTATGTATGGCTGTTGAATGTTCTGAATTCAGAAAAGCAAGGGCCTGGAAGTGAGGAGGAGCCAGCTTTCTGTGTCTGTTTCTCTAGTGGATTGGTTCAGTCATTGAAGATCTGGCATGCTGTCATCTTAGAGTGGCATTTCAAGCTCCAGTGACTTGAGAATAACCTCCAATTACTTGCAAATACAGTAATGTAAAGTGGAAGATCTTGTTTTATTGCCTCAATTAAATTCTTTTACATCGACCTCAGGCACAGTCACAAGAAAAACATGTTCACAAGTGCCAGTTCAGGGTGTAGCTATTCATGGACACTGAAAAAAGAAGGAAATAAATGTTGTATGAGGGCATTGCAATAATCTTGGACTCTAGTAGGTGTGTTTTCTATTTGCTTTGAGATTGTGTAGTTCTCTCCCACTAATCTAGTTTTTGTTGGCACAGTAGTATGGAGGGAGGGGGAAGGTCCGGTACGACTGCTGTGTAATGGCTGAAAAGGAGAAGTAGAAAGTTTTCAAATGCTTGTTTTGAGCCTTGATTTTGCACATCATTTGCAGTGGTGTGTGATGCAAAGGGTGAAGAAAAGTCACGTTTTTCAAAATAAAATTTGCAGCATCCACATCGTTAAGGTGAAGTCCATTGGGGAGGTGTCCGAGGTCAACCAAGGACACTGCTCCTCTTGTTGACCAGGCTGCGAGTTTTTTTTTTTCCTGTTGTCTTTCTGTTTTGAATTTTGGAAGCAGGTGTAGCCACCAAAGGAGAAGCAGTCAATGAAAGGACCCTTCAATAAGTTGTGTTTTCCAGACAGTCTGCCTCCTGATGTGGAATTCCTCACCCAGATACTCAGATGTTGGGGTGCATGTTCCAGTAGCTCAGGAGTTTTCTGTTCCATTTTCTAAAACTTCCTTTTTTGTTGTTGAAATTTAATCTCAGAGCAATGCTACTTAAGGTTTGACTTGAAGGTTGGAGTGTGAGAGCTCTGATTTGTGGTGAGAAGTATAAAGACCTCAATTTGTGTTTGGTTGGGGCTTTCTGTTCCAGATCTTTCATCCAGGAGAATAGAAACCTTAGGGGTTTTAGGTTGCCAAACCTCTTAGCTTTGGGGTGTTGTCACTACAGCAGCTTTTCCTTGCTTTCTGATTCTGGGAGATTCCTGGTACCAGCAGCTTTTTCTTCTGTAAATCATGGAGACAAATTTAGACTGGCATCTGTTTTAGTAAGCTCATAGACTTTCTGTTGTTACTCTGCAATCATGAATCCTCTGCTTATGGTAAAATGCCTGCAAGTTCCTCTGCAGGAAACTTGGCCTAAATGAATGCTTGGAGGCAGTGAAGAAGACACAAGACAAAGTGGAAATGTACATGTATTGACACATGGTGTTTCAGCAGAACAGACCAAAGGGTGGGGAGGGAGTACATCCTAGCAATTATTCTACCATTGCTTCTTTCTCATCATGGCATTTATAGTTCAGGAACAAGACTCATACTAGTTCCCACCTGATTAAATCTTTAAGGAAATTCTTTGATCCAAAAATCTGCTAACTTTTATGAGAGGACCTGGGATGTTTGCACCTCTGGTTTATTTGTGAGAGGTCAACAGCATGTCACTGATGTTCTGCAGGAAAGGCTCTGATTTTATCGCCCCTGTGCACAGTTATGCTCTCAAGCACTTGTTCCCCCTTGATGTCAACTTGTGGAGTAAGACATTGCTCAACGTAAGGGTGGCAAAACAAAACTCTTGGTATTCTCTTGCTGTTGCAATTTGTTTTTATTGCTACACTTCTGTACAGGGTATGTTGAGACCAATCCTATGCATTCCCGGATTATTGTGTGCCTGAGGTCTTTCTACATCACACAAAATAAGGAATTGAAAATGTGTGAAACTGCACCATGTTTTATCTTTTAAAAACAAATTTAATGCTGTTGAAAAGTGCCAGATTGATAGGCTTTGGAAATAGTCAAAATGCAACACTTCAAGCCAAACGCACTATACCAAAATAAATTGTTCCTTGTCTAGATGATCTGAACAGCTGCTAATAATCAAAGCTTCATACTGTTTTACAGTACTGCAGATAGGTGTGTACACTTTGAATGAAAGCATTAATGCTTTCATTTGTGTTTTGGTGTAAGGGAGTTTAGTTGAACTGCAAATCTTTTTGGTGATGCAGTTAAGTGCTGAAAGTCAGCGCTGGTAACAACTTTTTGTGTAGTTGGCTTTAGTTAATTTAAGTGAGCAATAAATACCATAAGTGGTGCATTTGTGAATGCTGAACTTCAGAACTAGCAGCAGGTTTTTTAACACAACTTTCTATTAAACTGTTTAAAAATATTTTTTAAGTAAAGCCATAGTAATTAAACTAGGAAAAATAAAACTACCTCCTGCCTGTAAGCAGAGAGGGGTAGTTAGCCATGTTAGTCTGAAGTCAGGTAGAGTAGGGATACACCTTTATACGCCAACTGAACTGGAGGATCTCTGATTCACTTAGTCTGTAAGCTGCATCTCTACACTGTCTCCTGCCCATAAGACATTCCTGACTAATACCAAACCTATGACCCAGCACGTGAAACTTTGAGAAGTGCCTCATTTTCACTGAGTGTCTGGGACTCTTAAAGATGGACTTAAACTCCATAATAATCTGGGTGCTTGTGAATATGTTGTTCAGTAATGAGGGAGAGAGTGAGTGTGTTCATCTTTATGGATGTGTTGCCTAGCTTGTACCAACATAACAGATTCTCCTGTCAAAGTGAGACTTCTGCTCCCTTCATCCCCATCTCTCCTTGTTTGTTAGTCAAAGTCTCTTGCTGTGTCTTGCAGCTGGCTTTTCTGTGTGGTTAGGCTGTTTCCTGCTGCACCTAAAGCTTTTAGGGCAAGGTGACCTGCAGCTGTGATCTATAATAAAGGTGCTGTTTGCCTTGACCAGAAGTCTGGCCATGGGGTACAGGGACTGAGATCAAGGTGGAAAGACTATAAATTGGGGTTTGTGGTCTCTGGAGCACTCTTTATCAATGAGGGTGTCAGCAGGCTCCTTATATAGATCAGTGGTTCTCAACTTTTTTAGATTCAAAGCACCCCTCATTGGACTCAAGGTCCCCCTCCACAATTTTTGTGAATTGAGCAGCTTCCCATTTCAAAAATGAATTTATTTATTACAGTACTTACCAGTGGGGTGGGGAAGTCAGGCAGAGAAGAGCCTGAGCCTGCACTTCTCACCTCCTCATTCTTCAGGGCACCCTTTGAAAGATCTGGTGGCACCACTGGGTGGGCTAGCACCCTGGTTGAGAATCATTCAGGTACATAAACTGCATTCCTTGGGCCTCTGACAAGTGGTAGGGGAGCCCCACTTCTGGGCATCATCTGGGCTGAAGAGAATTTCAGAGGGTTTTTCTCTTTTAAAGTACTTGTTTGAGCAGCAAAAAGATCTTACTCATGGGTTGGGTCAAGGTAGGAATGACAGAGCTTTTGTGTTGGTCAGAAGAGAGGAAGTTTGTGAGTAAGGCTTTCATGGCCGTTCCCAGAAGCAGTGCACTTGGGGTAGAAAGTGTCAGCCTGATAGTCTGCATCCTGGCAGGGGAAGGTGGAGAAAGAATGGTTTGGGAAAGTGTGAAGAGGTAAAAAGTCTTATCCCAATTTCATTCTAGGATATTGAGACTGGAGGAGACCTCTCCTCAGGCCATCAAGTCCAGCCCCTCTGTTGCAGGCAGCTGCAAGCCATAACCCTTTTGCAGCTACTCATCTCTCCCTTTGACAGCCTTCCTTGAACTGCCACTGGGTTCCCTCAGTTCAGGTTTAGGTCCAGGGAAAGGAATCCCTATTGGCTACTTTTAGCTATTGGGCAGTAGGAGATCAGGTGAAGACTAAGACATTGTAATCTAGTTTAAGAGCACCCTCTTTCTCCCTCAAACCTTTCCCCCTTGCCCCCAATCAAGTCTGCGTGAGACTAAGCAAGGCCTTTTCCATGTCCTCCAGATAATTGGTCTTGATTTAATCTCTTTCTGGGCACGGGTTAAAGGAAAAAGAGGAGGAGGGATTCATCCTCCTGACAGACTAGCATGGATGCTTCCATGCTCAGTATTTTAAGACAAGGCTAGACAAAGCCTTGCCTGGGATGATCTAGATGGGGATGGTCCTGCTTTGAGCAGGGGGTTGGACTAGATGTGACCTGATGTGACCTTCCAACCCTCATTTTCTATGATTTCCTGGTGTTTTGTTGGGGTTTTTTGCCTGAACGTGAGGAGTAGAGCAATAGTGTAAAGGCTTCTCTTCTTCCAGAGGAGATGCACATGATGTTCTGTCCCGTGGTGACTTTGTGAGCTAGGTTTGCATCCAGGCATGTTTGGGTTTTTTTGGACAAATATCAGTCTGGTAATAACTTGGTGCCTGTAGAGAGCCTTTAATGAGACAGGAAGAGTAGTTTGCTGTCCATGTGAAGAGAAGTAGCTGATGATATATCTCCAGGACTTAGAGCTGCAAGTGCTTATGAGGAGACTATGTTATACCACTGAGAAATGTTCCCAGTGCTGAATAAGTGAATTGGGTTTAGATGACAATTCCTGGTCCCCAGGCATGCAGCAAATCCTTCTGCCACTGACATGTGGGGTTTCTTTTGCCATAGTGCCCTAATTTTTGTAGGTAAGAGGAAGAAGGTGCCTTGATGAAGGTGTAAGCAGGAGTAAGAAGGGATGTTCTTGGTTCTGTTGGAGGATTGCTAGTCAAAAGTATCAGGTGCCTATGTACCCTTGATATCCAGTGGCGTACATTGAAAAACATCGTTATGCCAGGAAGCTTCATTGTTTGGCTGCTGTTTTGGCAGTCAAACGGGGTCAGTTCCCCGCGGGATGGAGGGCCCAATTCAGAATGAAAATCCATTTTGGTTCAGTTATGCCTTGCATGTAGTGAGGGAGCAGTCTGTTGTGGGAAGTGTGTAATTGGGACCCGCTGAGGGATTCAGCTGGCCATTTGTGCCACAGCATTGTATTTTGAGCAGCGGTCTCTAAGAACTTTTGACGTGGAGGTTCACGGTGCATAGCTGAACTCAACCTTTTGTTCCTCTCTTCTTGGTGCATCTTGGTGCCAGCTCTGAGTCTGTCTTTTTAATCACTTCTGTTGGCTCCAGCCTGCTGTGCCTGATCCAGCCTACGCTGTTCTTCCTGCTTTATGGAAGGTTGATTCAGTGTCGAGTCTTACAGTGCAGAAGTTTCAGTAGAGATTGGTAGCAAAATGCACAGCTCAAGGTTTTATCTAGCTGTAATTACAGCACATCAAATCAGATTTTAAAATGCATAGCTCTGGGGGATGGGTGGGGACCTTTGTGATGGGACTCAATAACTGGTGTGCTCTGGCATCTTAAAAACAAAACTGAAGCAATATTTGCATGGATGCAGATTAAGGGAAGCCAGGTAATTTCAGAGGATACCCTGGGTGTGTAATAGAAAATACCCTTGCCCGTAAGATAATGAGGTATGCCTTTGTCATCAGGCATAGTACGTACTTTAAGGCCCTGGCCTGTGCTACAGCGGGAACTGTGCCTGGGGGTTATCTTACATTTTTATTGTGCATTTTAGGCAGAAACTTAGCCAAGTTTCTTCAAATGTTGGACTTTGAAATAGTTTGGGGGCCTGGTGAAGGTTCTCTGCACTGCAAATCGCAAGGGTTTGAACCAGGTCTCCAAACATGAATCAGTTTGTAGCATAGATGGATCTTGATTGGGAAAAATTGTTGTGAAATGCTTCAAAAAGATATGTTAATTTCTTCCTGCACATGATATTTAGAAACCACGGTAGCACTTTCAAAGCGGGGAGTTTCACAACAAATTCAAAGCAAGACTGTGAACGCACCCCAACTTAAGAATGGTGGTTGAGTTATGCAGTCAGAAGTCTTGATTTTTTTTTGCTTAACAGTCAGCAGGTTTCTGAAAAGAGACATTTCAGCTTGTAGCACAAATTTCTATATAAGTATTTTTATGATTTTTGTTTTTCAGGAGTTTATAAAATATTTAATCTCATTCATGAGTCGAACTTCCTTTTTAAGTCATGGATGACAAGGCCTCTGTTGGAAAAATCAGTGTGTCTTCAGACTCGGTATCCACTCTTAACAGTGAAGATTTTGTCTTGGTTTCCAGGCAAGGAGATGAAACGCCATCTACAAATAATGGTAGTGATGATGAAAAAACAGGACTGAAGGTAAGAACCTGTAACCTGAGTTTGTTCTGTATTTCTTCTAAATCAAACTAACAATGGAAGAACTTAAAGATTGAGTTCCTTGTTATGGAAACCTTGAAAGAAGAGAGAATTGATTCAAGAATCAGTTCTGCTTGCTGGTAGATTTTTGGGTTATTTTTGCTGATCATAGGCAGTACTTAGACTGTAGAAAAGGGCTTTCTTTACCACTACCTGCCTTTTCATTTTTCTGACTGCCACTGAAGCTGACATCTTGCATTTATGATCAAACAATGGTGGTACATGGCTGTTCTTAGTTGGTAGAGGGTTTTGGCTAGTCATAAAACATGATTGTCAGACATCTGGAATTCTGACTTAGTTGTAGCTCTCTGGGTAGAATACCCTTTTTGTAATGAAAATGTCTTTAGTTGATCCATTGATTCTTATATGTATTAAGTTTCCCCCATGTGAAAGGTTTTTCTAAAGACATTTGAAGTGGGGCTAAAATCAACGTATTGGACAAGTGGCATGGACTTCAGAGCGCAGCCCTTGGAGTAGTTTTTGTGAACATATGGAGACGGACACCATCTTTTCACTTAGCATGTGGTGTCTCTGAGAGAGACCCGAGGGGATTTTTGAAAATCACTTCTTTTCCTTGAATTTATATACTAAAGTTTTCAAGCACCAGGGAAATCTTTCAGTCCTGTTTGTTTTTCAACAGTCTTTGAACAAGGGGGCAAAAATGTGAAGGTTATTCTTAGTTCTGCCTTTCACCTGTGCTTGCATTTTTATATGGTGTATCTTTCCTCGAGTTGACCCATGCTGGAACAGTCTGTGTGGGAACTGGGAAAAAATAATTCCCCTTTCTAAGAGCCTTTGGGATCATGTCAGATCTCTGCCATCAGAAGGATGTGTCCCATTGGGCACACTGGGGAATGCCTGGGGATCTATGTGGTCTTTGGTACTGGCAGATGGGAAGTAGAACAAAAGCTTCACTGCAGATTTCCTGATGTCTTCGCTCACGTCTCTGCTCACCCCCCTGCTCTGCTTGGCCTCCTTGCATTCCTTGGTGATCTTTGTATGCCTGCTGCTGTAATAGAGGTACTCCTCACAAGACCAGGTGACTTGACGAACAGACATGGTGGAAGAACAGTTTTTCTTAGTGATCCAGTTTTTTGGTTCTTTTTGTCTGATGAAAAATTAGATGCCAAGAGTTGTTTTGCAACTGCAGGAGTTTGAAATATACCATCTCTTTCAAAAGTCGAGTCTGCAGAATATCCACAAGTGAGTAGTCCTTCAGTGATCAGCATGGTTCTAACCAGAACTGGAAGAGGGATTGATTGTTTCCTCGTGTTTGCATTGTATAATCCATTCCCAGGATTTTGGAACGCTCTGCTGAGGGATTCTTTCTTTAGAAAACAGAAGTATTGGAGAGCTTCCTAAATCATCAAGCATCTGAGTTCCCAGAAGAGTGGGACATGACTAATGTCCATTCCCTTCTGCTAGTGCCAGAGGTTTGGAAAAGTGAAGAGGCGCACTCTGCAGTGCATATCACTGATATCACTCCTCAGTTGAGATGTCTGGATTCTTAGTGCAGCTTTAATGATTACCCAGCTGTGAATGTTCTCAGATATTCATAGTTTCAGGGACACACCTGTATATATTTAGTCCAACAATATCTTGGTTTGTAACCTAAAAGAAAATGGGAGTGACCTGCAAGGCAAGTACAGTCACCTCTTAAAGGCCACATGCATCTAATGGATTAATAATTGCAGTTGCCTTCAATTGACTCCCAAAACTTACTGAATTTTACTCGGATCTGTTTACTTTCAAAGTGGAATCGAAACCATGAATGCTTCTGAAATCTTTTGTGCATGTGTTCTGTATCCCACTAGAGAACCAGGAATGCTGCCATTGCTTTGGAGCTGGCTTTTTTCTTTGTAGGTCAACAACATTTATCAAACAAAATTACACTGTTTCCTGATTTGGAACTGAACATTGTAGGATCTGGTTTTGCTGGTCGTGAAGAATAAGCTTCAGCATGAATCTGCTGCCAAGGTTGTGCATAATCCTTGAACAAAGTGAATCACCTTGAACCTTTCCTTTTGCATTCGCTTGTTTGAGAGCACGTTCTGTTGTTTTTTATCACTGCAATCTGAATGATTAATGGAAACATGATACCCAATCTAAAGTCTTTCCTGCAGGAATTTCTCCTGTTAACCTCCTCTCTTCGGGTCTACAGAAAGAAAGAGAAGACAAGACTAGAAAACAGTTCCAGCGTCTTTTGACTCCCATAAACTGCAATTTCCTATGCAAGAACCAAGTCCGCTGGTTTAGTTGGAAGCTAAATTCAAGAGCTGGTTATGCAAAGTGAGCTAATGTCAACCTCAGCAAATCAAAGTGTGTGACCGTGGACCGTGGAAAACTACTTTTTGAAACACAGACTCTGCATTGGATCAAGGTTGCATGTTTAACATAGAAGTTGGAATGCTTTGGAGGGATAAAGAATTAGGTGCACAAGTCTAATTTAATCTCTTTGTATTTGCTCAAAGACCCACTGCTATCAGGTGGCTACAAAAGGAAATGTTGCTCTAATAGGATTCTCCAACAAAACCAATTCCAAATCTGAGTTTGAAGAGGGGACACTTACCAGAATTGTTGTTCATCTCTCTAACTCTGGGACAACAATTTGTTCACTCTACGTGCTTCATAAGGATGGTGCTGAGTTTTAGGGCTATGTTGCTGAATTTGGTGAACTGTGAAAGATGCACACTGAGCTGGAGAGTTAGAAAATGCTCTTGTTTGAGCAAATGGACACTTCTGTTTCTCTTTTTTTGTGAAGTGCATCCAGATGAATACACTCTTTAATAGTCCTGGGACATATTGCTGTTATGTAGTCTGTCATAAGTCTTTAAGTTTTTTGGTTTCTGTGTATGCTGATATGCACAGTTCCTGCACTTTAAAGGGTTACTTTCCCTGCTCGAGTGTTAGATATGGTGGTCTACTTTCAATACTTCTTCCCATATTTGCTCTGCTTTTGTCAACTGGCAGGCGGAGTGAATTGAATTTTCAAATACCTTATTCTTAGTGCATTCTGTAGAACAGATGTCTTGTAATAAGTGTACTGAAATCCCAATGAGCATAGAAGGCCAGCATTGTTCATGCATGTATATAACTGGAGGAAAAGGATAAATCGTATGCCTAAAACGGCCCTGTATGGTTGACGGCAGACAAGCAGCAAAGTCGGTGGCTGGGTTGGTGCTGTTTTAAAAAACCTTTTGGAGTTATGCTGGGCTCAAAACTGAAGGAATGTTGGTTTGAAGGAATTAGCTTTATTCTCTGTTCTGAACAAACCTAGACTAAAACATTTGCCAGACCCTGAAGATGTGGTTGGCTTTTTTCCCCTTTGCCACAATTTCTATCGGCATGCTGCTGCTGCCTCTCATGGGATGCCTTGGTGCGGCACCTGTGAGCTACAGTAATGTTCCATCTTGCAACAACCTTTGCTGTCCTAAGATTGCGACCTATTAGCTAATTTAACACCCTGCAAGGAAGGTCTTCCAGGAATCCAGGCAAGAAAGAAAGAGCATGTCTCAACTCCTGAACAATTTTGTGTGCGTGTATTTGGGGCCCTCAAAAGCAGTGAACTTGCCCTAAGTGCAGATTTCAAGTACGTGGATATTTATTGTTGCGTTTTTGGAATGAGGACTATTAGTGTCTGGGCTCTTGTTTTTATCAATTCCTGAAGTACAGATTTTTGTAGGAACTTTTTCAAAGCAGAAGCGGTTCTTTTAGGGTGTTGATGCTTTTGGCTTTACCATGTCCTTTGTCTCTGCTGCATCAGTTAAGCAAGTCTAATCTGGAATCTGAAATCATATTCAGTCGCCCAATAGCGCCCTCACCAGAGCGCCTCAAGGGATGACAAGATCGAACAGTCACAAACTCCTCTGCGACCAATTCAGGCTAGACATAAGGAAGAACTTCTTTTCTGTCTGAGCCCCCAACGTTTGGAATAGACTGCCGCTGGAGGTGGTGCAAGCACCCACTTTGAACACCTTCAAGACACATTTGGATGTTTATCTTGCTGGGATCCTATGATCTCTGCCGACTTCCTGCTCCCGGGGCAGGGGGCTGGACTCGATGATCCTCCGGGGTCCCTTCTAGCCCGAATGTCTATGAAATCTATGAAATAGTTTTACTCATCGCTATGTGCGGGTGAGCTCGAGCACTTCTTCTAGATCCAGGCAGCATTTCAGAGATTCTACAGGTGACATTGGGTTTTTAATGCAAAACCCAGTCTTTTCCTGTATGCCTCTGCCCCTTCGCAGGATAAAAGGCCTGGACATGTTTTAAATGTGCTCCAGCAACAAGTTGCTTTTAAGTTAATTCTGCATTCCTAGGTTTTGTTAACAGCAATATCCAGATAAGTGATCCATAGTTAAACTTTTGCCCTTTGGATCCTGCATACATGTGGACTGTTGTTTTTTCAGGTGGCTCTTATTCAGCTTGTAGGATCTGTGAACTTCATATCCTTTAAATGGCTTGTGTCTTTGTAGATTTTGCAGGTGCAGGGGGACTTGGTTTGAAATATTTGAACAAGGCTTAAAAAAATATTTATCTTGGTTTTTCCTTTCTTAAAACTGCACCTTAGGCATTGTTTGTAATTCTTTTCTAACAGTAATTGCACCTGCTCTGTTATTTAACTTGGTCCACAATAAGTCTTGAGGTGGGTCTGTCTCCAGGGAGCAGATACACACAGCTAGAATGTGCTTCTAGCTTTTTAAGTAGACCTGACAGCGCTCGAGTCCCTGTTGTCAGTCAATAATGTTAGCCTTGGCATCTGCTAGGGGCTTGAGTCACTGTTTCACCTGAACGGAGCTTGGCTTCTAACTTCCTGGAGTCAGAACATGTGTAGCAGAGGCTGCGGGCAAAGATTGAGTGACGAGGTGCTAATGGGGGTTGCGGAGATGTTGCAGTGGACACGCTAGAATTTGCTGCAAAGATCGTACCTTCATGCATTAAAACTCTCCGTGGATTTGTCTGTGTTCATTGATCATGCATCACCATTCATCCCTTCTGAAGAGAGCCTAATTCGACATGGAAGATGAGCTTGATTCTTAACGAGAAGCTGAGCTGTTGCATTCCAAAGCCTCAAGCTCACGTTAGGGTTCTTATCCATCTCATCATAAACGCTTGAGTTTTACTTTCTTTTACCATGGAGGAAAAAATGAGCAAATTTGAATGTTCTTAGCCAGCCATGGCTTACTGAGTTTTCCAAGGCAATGCTTCACTTTGGGGTGGTATGTCTCTTCTGCTAGTGACAAATTAGCCAAGGTAAAATGTTGGTGGGAATCCCTGAAACTGTACTGAACAGCTGCTTTCTATGTGAGCATGCAGTACTGAAGCATCGGCAGCTCATGGAGACTTTATTTGGTTTGGAGTCTGCAGTGATGACCACTAGATTTTTCTCCTGCTCCTTCCCCTCTACTTGTGCTTGGTGATGGCTTATTACTAGTATTAGTTTATAACTGATGTTTTACTCTTCATGTGCCAGCTTCTAAGGAAGATAGGATCTGGAGCTTCTCACTTCCTAGGTCATTGGATTGGATTAGGACCAGGTCGCTAGTGACGGAAATGCATTACTGGGGGAAGGGTATTTTGCAGCTTGTGTACTGAGCAGGTCTGACTCTGTTACTGGTGGATAAGTACATGCGTGAGAAGCCACCATCGTTGCCATTTGGATAGATCCCTTTGGCAGGCCGAATATTGAGGTCAAGGATCGATGGAGCTGCTGGAGCTACCTTCTCCAGCTTGGGAGTGGGGCAGAGTCATAAGAGATGTGGAAAAGCTTGGCTTTCCACAACATGTGTTGCAGCAGTTACATGGATAGAGACCTTCACTAACCTACGGGAATGACCCCTTTCACCTCTGCTCATAATGTGTTTGTTTTCCTTCCTTCCTAGTTAGTGCTTCGACACGGCAAACTGTTAGAAAACCAAGATTGTTACTTTACCCCTGCATGTTCTGCTGTATACGGTTGGGGGTTTATGCATGTTCGTAATAGCGTGCACGTGCCATATGGGGTATGTGAGTGAAAGAAGGGGAAGTGTTTTGAGGGGGGCATAAGTTAAGCTTGGGATGGGAGGGAGATGAGCCGTAAGACCTGCAGCTGGTAATTGTGATATGACAGAATTACTGCTCAACGGAAACAACTTCTCAGTGAAGTAAGGGAGCCAGTGGTGATCGGACTTTTTCAGGCTTGGAGCCTTACGACAAAGGTGTTTCAGAAAGTGACAGCAGTTTTGAAATAAATCCATTGTGCACAACAAGTGGGGAAATTGCACGGCAGTGTGGAACACTGATGGCAGCCTTGTCAAATGCACCCATCATTTCCAACTACTTAGAGAAGTGATGTGTTCCAGTAAATGATCATTGCACACAAAATGGCTTGATTTTGAAATTGCCATTACTTTCTGGAACACCCTCACCCATTACTTTTGAGGGTACTCATGTGGCTGCTGCTATGGGTGTCCTCCATTCACAATGTTTTCTTAGTCCAGGCCACTTCCTACTTCTCGGCTCTCTGTCGTGCTGTGTGAAGGTGTCCTATTTTAACGTGTAAGTGACTTCAGGTTGATCATGATTCAGTTTCAATCTGTGAACCTAGGCTGTCATTTCATATGCTTGTGGAGCGGTTTAATCTTCCACCAAGTCCATGGACATGTGAATAGCTTAATAGGGGCAAGTCAGATTGTCCTGACTTAAGAAAGCTGCAAATGCCTGAAACAACCTTTAAAAGCAGTTTAGCCCTGACCACAGCATGGCAGAATTACTCCTTCATGAATCAGACAATTTTCTCATGTTTTCAAGTGTGCAGCCTGCCCACTTGTACACAGCTGCCAGGGTCTGATTTGCTCTAGGCTCCTGTCATGATCTACGCTTTTCCCTTGGTGTGACCGTAGCCTTTGGTGCATTGGTTACAGTGCACTTCAGATTATTTACTAAGTTCATAAGCAGTGGTCTGTGCAGACTTCTCTCTGCTCTGTGTCCTCTTCTTTCTCCTTTCCCTACTTCTGTCCTCCGGTCTAGTTTCCAAGAGAGAAGTGGGAGAGAGCAGAAGCAAATTTCAGATTCCATCTCATTGCTAGTATTTAAAAAAGGAAAACATGGAGAGCCTAGTGGGAAGGGGCTTGTAAAATGTGGTAGACTGCTTATGGCCTGGTACGACTGCACAGCCAGCATCCTGTTAACTTGCATGCATTGTTGCAAATGGATCAGCTTACCAGAAAAGGGAGGGATGTGGAAATAAGTGACAGATCACAGGAGGTGGGAAACATAACAGCCAGTAATGGAAGAATTGCAGTTCTTAGTTGAGTCCCGTGGCTGCCACTGGTTAAAATACGTTCAGGGGACATTGTCTTTGTTCTCCTGTATCTATAAGTCATCTTACCGCCACCCATGCACTGTGGCGGTGGGTACTGGGTATTTTTCTAGTCAGCATCTAGCAGGCTTCTGCTATATGAAGTTTTTCTTGTTTCAGAAGCACAAATGGTACTAGACACCAGTACTGTAGTCTCACGCTTTGAATTGCAAGTGTGTTCTGGTCCTACACTCCCCAGCCCGATAGTCCTGGTCGGTAGTGAGAGCCCTTCCAGTCGGAGAGCCTGTCCCAAAGACTCCTAAACGTTGTGGAAGGGGTAGGTGCAGAAAGGGAAATTGCACCTTCCTCAGGACAGTTGGGGGGCTATGTAGCATCCTTTCCCTGCTTCCTAGGAATCGAACCCAGTGCCCTGCATGTCAAGTGAGAATGCCAGGGGTCAGACCGTAGTGGGGCAAGGAGCGCTCGCCCTCAGCTGAAAGAGAAGAGGTGCTCTTCTATCTGCCAGACTTCTCCTCAGCTCCTGTTATGAACACTTCCCCTTTCACTCTGTTTGTCTGAACCGTTGCAGGACACGAAGCACTGGCTCTGTCCTTTCCTCAAGTAGGGGTCTGATATTCTACCACTTAAGCTGGTGAGAGTATTGCTGCTGAGTTTAGTGGGTGCAGGCTCAGGCCCTAAGTGAGTGCTTGCAAGAAATGCAGCAGAAATATGGGTGTTTAAAACTTTCCTTAAACAGCTTCTTTTCCGGAGACCCAGGTATGAACCCATCCCTGACCCTGCTCTTCTCGGTTCTCTTCCTGTATCATCTGTTTCACCAGTAGAGAGGGGTTTTGCTGGTATATGAATTGCGCTGAGTGTGTGCCTGTGTTTGGCAGCCCTGATGCTACTGTGAGTTTCATAATAGAGCATTGTCGTGCTGACCTGTATAAATACTCCCACTTAGAGCTAGTCTGCATACTTATGTGATAACTTTCTCATTCCTTTTTCCCAGAGCTGGATTGTTCCTGCTCTGAGAGACCTTTGCAAAGTTTTTTCAAAGTACTAAACAAACTAACTTAGTTTCCAAATGGTTTGTCTTTCATTTAAGTTAAATTGTAGTTGGTAGTAGGTATGGAGTTCTGGTAGCTATTTTTGATTGACAGAAGAGATCTTTGTAGCATGCTGGTATCTGTCTGTCCTTGTACATGAGGGTTTTTATCTTTAACTGAAAAATCTTTTTCCTTCTTGACTCCATTTTGTGACTCTCAGATTGTAGGTAATGGAAGTGAACAGCAGCTTCAGAAGGAACTTGAAGACGTGCTGATGGATCCACCCATGGAAGACCAGCCAAGTGACCGGGACCATGGGGAAGACAGTCGGGCTGATGGAGAAGGGGAAGAGCCCGTCATTCTTGAGGCTTCGGCATCCTCTACCATTAACCCAGTGTCCGTGGCAGGACCCCAGAAACCTGAGATGAGCCTGCCAGTGAAGCCGGCACAGGGAGGTTAGAAGAATGCCCACCAGCATCCATCTCTCTCCCTCCCTCCCTCCTGCCCAAGTACACGTGTGTGTCGCATAGTGCATGTTCCATTTATCATTTCGTCTGCTTATACAGCAGGACAGTACCAATAGTATAGGTTGCATACAGTACTTGGAAAGTAAGTTAGCAGTTCCAAACTGCTTGCTATAATGCAGAACAGCATGGCCAATATTTTTAAATTGCTCTGGCTTCTTTCACTTAGAAGGATATCAGGAAGTGTATTGCTCTCCTATAGACACAACCTGCGAATGTAGCTGCATCTGGGTTGAAGACAGCATGCAGTTGCAGTGAAGGAGTGAGAGCTGAGGAAACTTGGTCCAAAGATAATGAAGCAAATCCCCTGTTTTTTAAAGAAAAGTCATGGGAGTGTTAATATCCATGCCAAGCAGATGGGTTAACTTGTCTGTTTTTTGAAAATGTTGTGTTTTCAAAAGCAAGTTAGTGATATAGGAGCAAAAGTCTTAGCTCAATAAGGTGAGTTATCCAGAAATTAAATCCTGGGTAAAATTTTAAGGTACTAGGTGGACTGCATAGAGCAGAGTGTGAAAATGCCCTTGCCAAACTGGACCTCCTTGTCCCACTGGCATTCACTCGCAAGTAAATATTTTTAAGATCTCTTAATAAGCTGTCTTTTTTTAAGGATCCCCAGTAAAATTCTGTACAGACCCAGGCAAGCGTGCCTTTTCTTTTAAGCTGCTCCTTAGCGTTAAAATAGTCTGTGTATACTTCTATTATCACTTTTCTATTTAAGTGGCAGTTGTTGCCAGAGGGATGTCACGTGATTCCCTTGGGTGGAGAGATGGGTGGAGCTCGAAGAACATGAATCAAAGATCTTGTCCAAACTGTTGATAAAGTTTGGAAACTGTCTTAAGGGAAGCCTGGTGGTCATTTCCCAGTATCACATTCTCGGAGCTGCTTCTAATCAGGTCTTCTTAGAATGGCGCTGACTCTTCATGAAGGGGTGAAACTTGGAGCAGTCTGACAGTATGTTAATAGGGAGTCCCCATGGACTGAGCTTATCTTTAGTACTTGGACAGTCTTGCCTCTCTCTCTCCTCTCCATAATGTACTTTGAAATGAGGACTTTAGGCATTCCCGTCCCCCTTTTTTTTTTATTCTATTCTCCTGGCTTTGTGTAGAGTTTGTCATGTGATGTTGCAGACCTGCTCTGGAGGGTTCACTTGCACCTGCCCTCTGGTCCATCTCTTTGGTGGTAACTTTGTGCTCTACTGCAGAATGCGAGGAGCCAAGCCCTTTTACGCCTGTAGCCGACGAAGACAGCGTGGTGTTCAGCAAGCTCACGTACTTGGGCTGTGCCTCGGTGAACGCCCCCAGGAGCGAAGTGGAGGCCCTGAGGATGATGTCTATTTTACGAAGCCAGTGCCAGATTCCTTTAGACGTGACCTTGTCAGTGCCTAACGTGTCTGAAGGAACTGTGAGGTATGGTGCTTGTTCAGAGAAGTATGCGGGTCGGGTGTTGCCCATCTTAGCTGTTCCATCTCTCAGAGGAGAGCAGGCTGTTTTCTTGCACATGGGAGAAGACAGGCTACTTAAGGGGGTTTTTTAGATTTCATAAAAGGGGGTGTAAGGCCACATGGAAAAAGAGAAAATCTAAAGGACCTATGGATCCATTTGCAGAACTTTCATGGACAAGGGACAGCAAGGAACGGTGACATGAAATGCCTGGGAAAAATAGGAGTAGGGATTGGCATTAATTGATGCTTTGGAAATGGACCTCTAGTCTCTGGCCAGGACTGGCTAATTGTTTGGTTTAGAGGATCTTGGGCATGGAGGAGGTTGTCATCTCCCTCCTCAAAAAGTGCTGCAGAAGGGCAGGCAAAAGGCTGTTGTAAACGTAAGGAGCATTGCTCACCTGACACACGTGGCCCGCTCTACAATGGGTCTGCTTTCTGAAGGCTGAGGAGAATTGTGGGTGAAAGTACGTGCTACATTTTGGATGCTTACACTTTAAGATGAGCACAAAAGAAATGAGAAGTCAGCAGTAAAAACTTAAAACGCTCTGAGCCTAGCACTGCTGGTCTGATACGTCCTGTCCCTCCACTCCCCCAGATTAAAGCATTTTAGTCAAGTTTGGAGATACTTGGAGTTTCTCCATTCAATGAGTTTCCCCTTCAGCACTGGCCAAATGCCTCCTCCTATGGTGTGGCAGTTACGTGGGTGTTGGGGTCAGGTCAGTATTTCATGTGCAGTTATAAAGGTAGATGTCAGTTGAGGGATGAGATTTGTATACCACACTTTCTCAGGGTATCAGTGGACTCCTTCAGTCTCACAGTAAATTGTT
The DNA here is from genome assembly GCF_030867095.1 of Alligator mississippiensis. Taxonomy (NCBI): domain Eukaryota; kingdom Metazoa; phylum Chordata; order Crocodylia; family Alligatoridae; genus Alligator; species Alligator mississippiensis. The sequence goes on from NC_081835.1 coordinate 65,129,606, forward strand.
GGTCACAGCAGTTCTTGTAAAGCCCAACATTTTTTTCCTTTTTTTAAACAGGCTCTTGGAGCCTCAGACAAATACAGAAATAGCAAATTACCCGATCTACAAAATCCTTTTCTGCGTGCGAGGGCACGACGGAACCCCGGAGAGCGACTGCTTTGCTTTCACCGAAAGCCACTACAACGCAGAGCTCTTCAGGATTCACGTCTTCCGGTGTGAAATCCAAGAAGCGGTAAGTGGGATCTTTGTCTTGGAGTTCTAGCTCCCTAAATTATATTTCAGATGCAAGTGCATCCTCAGATTTCCAGCTCTCTCTCACTTCTGTGGGGGATCAGACACTTCCAGAATTTGTTCCTAATGCAACCTGTGTTGTCAATTCAAATTTGTTGCTTGTAAGTCTTATTACAAAGTGACTTTATGGTTGGAGTTTCAGGTTTTCCATAATTTTACACTCAAGTAATTCACCCCATGCTGCACAATCGTACTCCAAAATATTTTCAGCCTTGATGTTGACCTTGAGAAAGGGACCTAAAGTCACTTGATTCCTAATTCTTTGAGGAGCTAGTAATTAGTCCTAGTAATTAGTTCTGGTCCGCATACAAAGTTGCCAGCTGAATTGATACAAGCCAAGTTCAAACCAAACTTCCTCAAAGATGACTTGCACGCAACATAGCACCAGCTTAATTATGATCATGCCAGCTTGCACTTTTAAGCAATTTGGTATTGTTGAACAGAGTTGAACAGTTGGATTAAATCATTGTGACATCAGAGTTGAGGTAGGGCTGTGCTGCTTGTGTGCACACAAATCCACATGAGTAGAGCATACTTGATACAGAATTACCTCGTGATAAACACCTGGCCCCACAGTGGTTTTTTACTGTAAGCACACCCTTTAAATGGGGAAGTAACTATTATTAGGAGCAACTGTGCCAGGCATTTTGGAATATCGTGAAGAAATGGACTTTTTTACAAAAAACAAAACAGAAGTTAGTAAATGTGTAGCCAGTTGCATTTTTGAGGTAATGGAGAATGCATATTTACTAGCTTATGTTCTGAAGGTACTTGGAGAGAATCCCAGTCAGGGCTGAGAATCAAAATCTCTCTCCTTGCACAACATGTTTTCATTATTCTAGTTAATAAGAAAAGAAGTGGGCTTCCAGTTGTCTTGTCCTGCCTGAATCTCTTCTGATGGCTGTGGTGCTTTATCAATGTAGGTGAGTCGAATACTGTACAGCTTTGCCACTGCCTTCCGCCGATCTGCCAAACAGACTCCGCTTTCTGCCACAATGACCCCACAGACTCCTGACAGTGACATTTTCACATTTTCTGTATCTCTGGAAATCAAGGAAGATGATGGGAAAGGTTATTTCAGGTACAGCTTTCTCATTTCTACTTACCTATTGTCTGGTTGTATTGTTGGGAAATGAGTGGAAGTGACTAAATGAGCACAGGTTATGCCTAAGATCTTTCTTTTGGAAGGGTTCATCCTCTGCAGTAAACTAATCCCAGATGGAAACATTTATTCTAAGGAGAGTTGTGGTTAATTTTTCAATTTTCTGAACTTGTTCAGGACCCTGCAGTTGGATAATCTTGTGGTTTTCGTTGCATGGAGTCCAAGGCTGCCTGCCCAGTGTTTCTCTGTGTTCTTACATGCCACTTTGTTTTTTTTTAAACCCTGTGTGCAGGGCAGATAAATCACTACAGCTGAGTGAGACTAAATATGCAACAGTACTTCTGATTTCAAATCCAGGACTGCAGGTGTCAATGGCCACGTTTTTCAAAGATGCTGACTGCTGATCAGTCCCCTGAAGACAATGGACACTGGAGGTAGTTAGTGGCATCTCTAGCAAGACCTTTCGCCCTCCCAACAAAAGGGGGACAACTAATCACCCACTCTCAGGATAGTACAATAAAATTTTGAACACATTCTGACCTAATGTGAAACCTTATGTATAATTAAGTCAGAAAAGTAGCTGTGCTGAAAACGGGGCTGGTGCTAGGCAGGCAGGTTCTTGCATATTCGACATGCTTCAGATCCCCAAAGAAAAAGAACTTGGGGTATAGAAGGTTGCTTTCCTATATAGAGGTCCCTTCTTTTTGACTGTTTTCATTAATTTGTAGACATGCATACCTTCCAGCCCCCAAAACGGCTTTAAAAGTGTGCAACTGGCCCAAAAAAGATGGCGTTTACTCCCGGTAATGTTGAGAATGTTCCTGACGATGTGTCTATTGTACTGATGGCATAACTCTTCTCTGTACCATGTACATTATCATAGTTTCCTTATCCAGCATCTTGGTGACCTATTCCCCAAGCTTCTCCCCTGCCACTGTCCTAAAATGGTGTGAGAGTTTCCAAGCCCTGTCCTGTCTAAAATAATGTCTTCCCCTTTTACTTTTGGTCTCTGAAGACTCAGCAGTGCCACGTTGCTTGCTGTTAAATACCACCACCATCACCACCCAGAAGTGACTGTCACTGTGTTCTGATTCTTTTCAGCAGGAATTTTGATTTTGATGTGAAAATCAACTCTGATAGAAAGACTTGATAGAAATCACTAATGAGGTTGCACATGTCAAAAGGAGTTTATTTCTGTAGGTCTGAAACTTGTGTCTTTGCAGAAATAAATTTGGAAGCAGATCTGCTTTAATACTAGTTTTACCCTTGCTTTCTGAGCATGATAAATGAAATTAAACTGTTTTAAACACTTTGGGAGCTCTTTTTTGGCAGAAATAACTCTCTTGGGAAGCTTGGAGCCAGAGCCAACAAAAACAAATATTACATTCTCTTTTTCTCTGTAAGAATAGAGCTTTTTGATAAATGTCTGGGGCCGTAGAGTTGTGTAGTCTGAGCCAGAGTCTCAAGGTCATGCTCCTTCCTTCTCCTGACCTCATCTTCTTACACTTATTGCACTAAGTGCTGCCGTTCTGTTGTAACTACAAGCCCAGCAGCCTCTACAGATTGCAGTGTTGCTCAGGTGAGTGAAGCATCATGGACAATGTGCCCTGTGGTTTCTGGAGGCTTGCAGGCCACTTGCATCATAGTGAGAACCTTAAGTTTCCTGGGTACTGCCAGAGATGTATGCGACTACCAGGTGCATAGTTTGTTTCGGAGCCCAATCCTGCAGGATGTGCAGCCACCTGACCTCTGCCCTTCTTACAGAAAGGATCAAGGGAGAGGAGGCTGCTGGTGTTGCTATTGCAGGTCTCCAGCGTTAGCACTCCTCTGGTGTGTGATCCATTTGACTGACATTCAAACCACTGCTTGTGGTTTCAGAAAGCTATATCTCCCCATTGGCTGCAAATGCTTAACTGTAGCTTTGTAATGGAGCTCATGCCTATTTCTGAATGTTTGTCCTCTCTGTCCTTGTTTTCAGAGTTCATCTCGCTTTTTGTTTTCTAGTCCAAGTGCTGCAGCAGATTTTGTATTTTTGAGGCTGGAATTCACAGGACATGCAGCAGTTCTGAGGCCTGTTGTGTCTGCCAGTGGATAATCCTGATTCCTCAAAAGTCTTTTTCCAGTTTTCATTCTCTCTCTGGCCCCTGCACAGTGCCCTCTAATGTTTTATGTAACCATTTATAGCATTTTAGAATTGCTGAGTTGGCTTTCTCTCAGGGTAGCATGGCTGCCAAGTGCTTTGACTTGCTGAGCATGTTTGGCTGCTGGCCACGGGCGCAGAGATTTCTCTGCTCGGATTTATGTCCACTAGAAGCTTTTAAAATCCTTTTGATGGTGATCTCCAACTCTGTTTATACAGCAGCTTCTGTCCTGGAGAATCCAAAGTACTGCTCAGATGTCACCAATTGAAATACAAATTTATGGCCTGATCCTGAATGTCCTCTTATATTTATATGAGTGGCTTGTCTACACTGTAGTTGGTGTGAGGGAACACATGTAGTCATCTTGGGTCAAGAGAAGATGAAACTAAGATGGAATGAGTGTACATTTTTCGCTCAGTTGCTTATCCTGCACGTTTCATGGCTCACTTGCAGCAAGACGTGTTAGCTCTGGCAGCCATCCTACAAATGGGACTGTGCTGCTATTCTTCTTTGAATGTAGACAGATATCTCTGTTTGCCACTGCACTGTGCTGTGTGGAAATACCCAGCGTGCTTGCAGATGATCTACAGTTTCTAACATGTAATTGCTTACTAGCCCAATTATTTGCAGGTTGGATGAGACATCAGCATGTTAAAAAGATTCCTTCGATTGCTGCAGGAACCATCGCAGAGCAAGCCACCTAGCAAAAAGGAAATCGTTAAATTAATACAGAACTCAAGGGCCTACCATTACCTAATTTCTCTCATGTTGCCATCTCATGTTGCTGATTGCAGTTTGCATGGAAGCAGGGTCTGAGTGTGATTGTGTACAAACCAGACTTCGCCACATGTCTGATATTGTTTTTGATGCTTGCAAGGTATATGGATAAATGACCCACTGGGTTGTTTTTTGTTTTGTTTTGTTTTTTCTCCCTGCCTGGCAAATAACAGTGCAGTTCCCAAAGACAAGGACAGACAATGCTTTAAACTCCGCCAAGGGATTGATAAGAAGATTGTGATTTATGTCCAGCAAACTACTAACAAAGAACTTGCCATTGAGAGGTAACATGGTATTTCATTCTTTATCTGTGTTTTGTTTGGTGCCTTATTCTTTGCTTCCAAGGCAGTAGATCTGTAGCTTCTATCAAGGTGCATTTTTTATGCCCATATAACTACAGCATGCAACCTTTACTGGGCTGGGCTATGCCAAGGCCATGACCCTGCATCGATTTTTACATTGACGATGCACAGTACAGATGGAGGCAGCTACCTGTTCAGACTCATTTGTAGGAGTGGAGCCCATGGCTACTGTTATGCAGCCACATGTAGAAAATGTTGCTACTATTTGAAGATGCCAATGTTGTAAAGAAGGTTTCAAGTGAAATTGGTTGTAAAGTGACACAGCAACCAGCAAAAGCTTTCTTTTTAAAACCATCGTTGTGGATCCAGGTTTCTTACATAGGCCATTCTGTAGTCTCTTGTATCCCTTTGGAAATGTCCTACCTAATCAGGTCATGAAAATGTTCTGTGGGCCTAATGTGGAAGATGCATTGTTCTGAGGTTATTTAAAATGTGTAAAGCTGAGTTTTCTACTTACAGCAGCGGATGAGTACTTTAAGCGGGGGCTTACTTTCCTGTAGCATCTGGGCATCTTGTCTTCTGGTATTCTTATTGAGGTGGATTCTGAATCTAGTGTGGTCTAGAATCAAGAACACAGTTCCCCAACCTTTGGTCCACTGTCAGCAGTCCTGAGCATTGTGAGCAGTGTCACACTTTGCTCACAGCTATAGGAAAATTAAAACGTTAAAACTGAGACTAGCTGAGAGAACAATGTCAGAGGGGTCTCTTGGTTTGGGGACCAGTGATGCAAAGTGGGGAATGAAGAAAGTGTCAAAACCTTCCAAAGATGAGAAAAAAACATAAAATGTTTCTAAACTGAGCACATACTCAGCACCTCTTTATGCTGAAAGGGGGACTATAGCTTCTTTCACACTAAAACAGAATAGAACCAATTAGGGTGTCATGCAGACAAGAAGATAAAGTAAACCTTTGACTTTCCAGCTATCAAACATGTTTTGGGGAAATAAAGGCATGAAAGACAAACCCTTGCATTTAATTTTGAAATTTCAGCTTCTTGTCAGTGTCAGAGGAAGAGAGAGAGCACAAGTTTCTTAATGAAAAGTACCTGTTATAATAGGATATGGGGATAACGATAACATAGCCCAACCTGTAATAAGAGCACACCTTGTTAGACATAGCTGTAATTATACTGATCTTGGGGGAAAAAATCTTATCTTGAACACCTCTTGTCATGTGAAAACCAAGTTATAAACTTCTTCACAAAACTGAGCTCTATTTCTGGTTTCAAATCCAATTATTTTGTAGTGTGCACAGGGGCCAGCAAGGGATAGGAGATGCTGTTTACCAGGGCACCCCTTGGGGCAACTAGAAACAATGGCCATAAACTGACAGAGAGCAGATTTAGACTAGACATCAAGAAGAACTTCTTCACAGTAAGGGTTACCAGAATCTGAAATGGGCTTCCAGGGGAGGTGGTGCTCTCCCCTACCTTGGGGGTCTTTAAGAGGAGACTGGACAAGCACCTGGCTGAGGTTATCTGACCCCAGCACTCTTTCCTGCCCAGGGCAGGGGGTCAGACTTGATTATGTACTGAAGTCCCTTCCGACCCCAAAAATCTATGAAACCTAGGTTAATATACAAGTAGATAAGTTTACAGATGAGTTGTAGGCAGGACAGGTTAGCTGCTTGTCTCAATTGTAACCTTGATTTTTTTTGTTTTCCCTTTCTTTATGGATTAATTGAGTGTATGTGTTTGCAGGTGTTTTGGCCTCCTCCTGAGTCCTGGCAAGGATGTTCGGAGTGGTGACATGCACCTTTTAGACTTGGTAAGAGGATTATTTATAACAAAGCATGAAACTGTTTTTTAACTGCATTGCTGTTTGACCACTATTCTGTGCTGTGCGCTGAGTGAGGCAGGCCAAGAATGTGGAATCATGGTAGTCAAGACTTCATCATAGTGCACAAGGGGACTGAATTAAGATCATAGAGGAAACTTTAATTCTGCTATTTCCTGACTTGTGACTGCCATCTCAGATCTTTTAATGAAGGTCTTCTTTGAGAGTAATACTTTAGAAAGAGGCCATTATAAAAAATGTCCTCGCTTCACTGTCATTTAGCTGTTAGAACACCAAGTACAGCATTATCTTTCAGTAGAGTTAATAAAACATTCCTGTATGTTGGAAAGTACATTAGTGTGAAACAGCTGAAAGGCTTTTTGAGATTAGCAGCTGGTAAAGCAAGTGTTAGTTTAATTTGTGTCAGTATATTTGAGATAATGAACTCCCTGAAGGACACTGAGAGTGAACATGCCCCTTGGGCAGCTGTCACTTTGAGACTGCCTGGTATGAAACAAGACAGAAGAGGTGGATTGCTTCAGCTTCTAAGTCAGTGTTCATGAAGAAATTTGAGGGCGTGGGCACCATTAGTGCAGTTTCTCCTGCAGCATGGAGCCACTCACTCCCTTTCTCTCTACCTGACTTCAGCCTGTCAAGTTAGTTGTGACCTGAAAGTAGTTGAACTATATTGGCTTGTTGTCCTTTTCTGAAATAAGCTGTTGATCTTAAGTACTCACTTTACTCCAAGATGACAAAGCTGTAGTTGACATGAACTGGAGCTTCCTGGTAGCCTTGGCAGGGAGGCCAGATGTTGCACTGGCCATAGACTGAGCTTTCCTTTATCCTGAGACAGTCTCTTCCTGTTAGGGCAGAGAAACATGGACTTGGGAAGTTTGCCGCACTGTAGCCTCTGCAGGAACGTGTTTGTGGACAAACAGCGGATGTCTGACTCTACTGGTGACCTCTTGCACCTTCCAATGGCACCCATTTTGCTAGACATAATTCTAGAAAGGTTTAATCATTTTATTTCTTCCATTTGTTTGCAGGAGTCCATGGGAAAAAGCTCTGATGGGAAATCATATGTAATCACGGGGAGCTGGAATCCAAAGTCTCCTCACTTCCAGATTGTAAATGAAGAAACTCCTAAAGGTACCAAATTTAACTTGGTGACCAGCAGGCATATTATTTCGCTGCCTAGGTGTGGGTTACTTTTTTCCTAAGAAGGTCTTTTGCTCTTTTCCTGTAATGACACAAGGTAGGACAAGTGGCAATGTGGCTCTCTGCATTGGATTGCACATGGATGCTAGTGTGCTGGGTGTGGCACAGCCTACCTAAATACAACAAAATAGAAAAATAAGCAGAGAAAAGTCCTTTATCTAGTATTAAATAATCAGGCATCTTAACAGGGAAAGGATTTGCGATCCCAGGCAGTACAGGCTTGATGAGAAGGCCTTGTGTACTGAGGATCCCAATTGCTTCTGTTAGCTTCTGTAGACTCCTATTGTACTAAAACATCCGCCACAGGTTTCCCTTTTGACTGTTTTTAATTCTCACTCTAAATGCAACAGACTTACAGTGGACAAAATGCTGTGTAGAAACTGACGCTTGCCGAAAAGTCATTCCCAAAACCAGCAGATTTGTGGAGTTCTAGATTTCACCTGTTGTCTGCACTTCAACTTTTGGTGGTGAAAAGCACCATTGCCTTGTTACCACTGCAGACAGGGGCTTGTAGTATCCAAAGCCCATGTGGCTTTCAGTCCATCAGGTTCTGAGCCAAGTCTGTGGCATTGGTGTCAAACCTGTTGCCACATATCTGTTTCCAATTCTGCAGAATCTGAAGTTCCCATTTTAAAAATGGAAAGTTTCTTGCCCAGATTTGAAAATAAAACCTTACAGATGTGGCCTGAGTTATAATTGCAGCTGTGCTGCTGCCTTGTTTGCATGGAGTCTGAAGCAGCTCAGAGAGATGTGAAATGCGGTCATTCATCTCTCTAGCCTAATGAAGGAACCCAAGGAAACAGATTTTCAACTAATTTAGATGAACGGTTGAGGAAATGATTTGCCCAAGTCCCACAGTGGTGGGCGGAGCCTGGAGCAAGTCCATGTGAAGGTCAGAACAAAGGTAGGAAATAGCAGTGGTTGTAAAAGTTCCTAGCATAATCTCTCCCGTTCTGGGGGTTCCTGTTTATCACTGGCAGCTTGAATCTCCCAAGGAGAGGATTTCTCAGGACTGTGGTGGTCTTAGAACTTGTCTTTAATATGTCAGGAATCATGCTCCATGCAAGCTTCTGGCTCCTGGGAGTGGGATGAAGGCAGGACTTAATTAGGCTAAATGGGACCATATTTGCAATACACAGATTACTGTGTGAATCATAACCTTAGTTATGTGTTTGCACTTTATAATAAACACATTTAATACTTGTCTGTGGGAACTTGAAGATCCTGACAAAGGCCTCTTTGTAATAAGAGCATTCCTTTGACTTTGTATTGTCAAATTAGGTGTCTGAGAGTCATTTTATTTTCCTATGCTAGGGATTGTGAAATCTTTTTTGCTTTTTGTGGTTTTATATTATCCAAGAGAGAGTTTTTCTGCAGAATGACCTTGTTAAAGTACCTTTACAAGGCAAATGGATGAGAGGATTTCTTCCAAGATTTTTATTCACATGTTCATGCAGTTGACTTGGTTTTTTCCCTCTAGATAAAGTGCTGTTCATGACTACAGCTGTTGATTTGGTGATAACTGAGGTTCAGGAACCTGTCCGGTTCATTCTGGAAACGAAAGTTCGAGTTTGCTCACCTAATGAGAGGTTGTTCTGGCCCTTCAGCAAACGTAGTTCCACTGAAAACTTCTTCCTAAAACTAAAACAGGTAATACACTTTTATCTATGCTTAATTTGGAATCTCAGTGTGATTGGTTTTCAAACTTACCAGACCATAACATCCAAGAATTGCATTCTTCTGAGGTTTAGGAGGTGCTGGAGGATGAAAATAAAAACACTGAGAACAAGGGTGAATTGTCCATGCAGTTTAAAGACCCAGTCCTGAAACCATTACTCAAAAGTTGTCCTATTGAAGCCAGCTGAGGTCTCATGAAAGTCGCACTGAAGGAGTCGCATGAAAAAATGTCACTGGAACAGATGGCAAGCATGTAGTGTGTATTTGACGTGTCTTTTACTTGAACAGGTTTGAGCATGAAATTAGTAAATCTGCCTTTTTGCAAAAAGATATGTACTGTACACAGTTTCAAACCGGATGTAACTGAATAGGTCTCGAGCAGACTTGACAATGAGCCTAGAAATACTTCCCTCTCCCCCGCCCCAATGATGCTTTTAGTTTCTGGGAATTATAGAAATGTCATTGTATTACTTACATTTTCATGTGTGTAGGGGAGACATTTCACCAATCAAATACCCCAGCTTCACTAACTGAAAACAGTGGAGAAGCGGTACCCCAAAGGCTCCAAACAGCTGCTTTGTTTTTGATTCCACCTGCTGGAAAGAACAGGGTAAACTCAGTGCAAAACACGGACAGGAATGATTCAGAGTGGTACCATGCCCTCAAAGAACTCTAGGTCCAGAAAATCAAGGTTGAATCACTAACAGTTTGTGTATGTAAGCAAAAACTGGCATTCTCTCAGATCACTTGGGAAGGTGGAAGAGAACTTGTTTCCAGAAAATATAATGTGTGTTCAAAGACAACCACTGCTGTGAATGTGTCTTCTGACTCCTGAGGCTAAGGGCAGAGGCTTGCTGATTTTTTTTTTTCATGTAGTTGGTCAAGTAGCTCTGGTGAAACAGGCAGCGTTCTCCTGGCGTTGTCTTTTGCACTTGTTTTATTTTTAAGTATAGTCTTTGATAACAAATGGCAGGGCCAGTGAGGAAGACCCTCACTTTGCAGCATTCATCTTACTGTACTTATAGAAAATTTCCTATGCAGCCTGTTACATTACCATGCATATCCCAGTGCACACTTGGATAGGAACGGATGTTATGGGGAGACTTCTCTACAATAGTCTGGGAAAAATATCTATGCAGGAGATTAGCCTTTACCTTATTTGGCCTGCAATTTTGAGATGCAGAATGGAGATGCTGAATGATTACTGTTGTTACTGTAAATATTTCACAATTTAAAATGTAGGCCACTTTTCTGCCTGGTAATGTAAGAAGGCTTATCTGTACTTAGCTAATTCTGTATCTTTTGTCTTACCAAACTTGCATGCAGCGTGACCTTTATCTCACTTTAACTTTGTCTTGTTCACAGGCATTAAAAGGGTTATCCATTTGCCAGCATTTACTTATGGAAGATTTAGGACAATTCATAGCTAAATTGACAGATAGTGAAAGTCTTGCCTGATAAGCATGGAAGGAAAACTTGTTTTACAGAGCTGTGATTAGTCTATTAAATATACAACACAGTAGAATTAGCTTATCTTAGTTTGCCAGTGCTGCTTGTTTTAAAAGTGATGGAAACAGATGGATTTTATTTTTTTCTAGATAACGTTCAGTGATTGAGAAATCTTTAGTCTGGATTTATTTTAAAATACCAAAATGATGAGAATGAGTGTTGGAAGTTTTTTAGCGTGTACTTTTGTAGGAGGAGGGGGGGCGGGGGTTGTTTGTTTGTATTTACCTGCCTTTTTCAGTTAAAGAACAGGAGTGTCAGAAATTAAGAAGGGAAGTCCTAGAGCCTAGCAAGTTAGCTCTCTCCATTCTCAACACGAACATGGGCACATGACTTGAAAGCAATAAATAAAGACAGTTTAGGGTCATGTTGGGGCATGAAGTATGAGTAATTACGTCATGAAAACTGACAAAAAACTTTCTGTTGAGAAGCTAACCGTAGTTTTAGGGGGGTTTAATGCCTTTCTTCTCATTACTGGAAGAGTTGCCAAGTATTTTGTTGTTTGCCAAACTTCCTCTTCCAGGCCCCTGCAAACCTCTCCTACCTGTCTTCAGTCCGCACCTGCTGAAAAGGGTGAGGCTGTGTACAGACCTGGACGTGAATGAACACATTTGTCCCAGTGAGCCCAGCCCAGCTGTGGGAGCCACTTAACACAGATGCCTTTGGGTTATATGTGCTTGCTGTGTAGTCTAGCTTTAAGGGCAGGAAGCAGAAACAGTGGGCCACAAACATTCACAGCCCTGGAAGTGGCATTAATGCAGTTGTGAAAGGGCTGTAGCAAAAATGTTAATTCTGTGCCCCTTGAGGAGTGCAGTAGAAATAACTCTGCTTCTCTGTCTCCTCTGTCGAAGGAGCAGAGGTAGAGCCCTGGGCAGCAAAGTAGATGATCTGCAGTGCTTTTATTAAAGATAAAACTCCTTATTTTCTAGATAAAACAGAAGGACCGAAAGAATAGTTCTGACACATTATATGAGGTTGTGTGCCTTGAAAGTGAATCAGAAAGGGAGAGGAGAAAAACCACAGCCAGCCCCTCTATTCGTCTGCCACAGTCGGGGTCCCAAGGTTCAATGATTCCTTCTCCTCCAGAAGATGATGAAGAGGAAGGTAAGGAGGAGGTCATCTGTTGTTCCCTGCTAGTTTTGTTCATTTGGAAGGCAGTGGAAAATTTCCATTTGGAATGAATTTGCCTTTCAGTGAGAGGGCCTGGCCTCATTTGTTTTTAAAGCTCGTAGAGTTTGGTAAGCAGCATCCTAAAAGTCCCTGTAACAGACACCCCATTTTCTTTGCTGCTGCTGTGAGTTTATTAAATGCTTCTCCTTACTCGCTGTAGATCTGTACGTGGACCAGTATAAAGAAGACAAAAAGTCAGGAAACACTTAGGGTGCCATTTGTCTCTCTCTTGAGCAGCTGTAAACAGCTGCAACAGAGAAAAAAGGGCATTAGTCTGAGATGCATGCATACAGCATATTTGCAAAAAAATGCAAATGTAGGGTTCTGTAGGGAAACAGCCCCTGGTCTGGCATTGTGGGGATGTTAACTTGTCTGAGGTGTAATGTAATTTCAGCAGGGTTTGCAGCCATTTTATTTTTTAACGGATCTGAGTTGTTAGACAGTATTGCCTAGTAGATAGTGCATTGAACTGTGATTCAGATGATCCGGGCTCTTTTGTTGGCTCTGCACAGCTATCTGGATGCCTTTGGACAAGTTGCTTCACCTGTCTGCCTTGGGTTTTTTTCGCCCTCTGTAAAGTGAGAATTGCCCTTCCTTCCTTTTATAAAGCGATTTGAGGTCAACTCATGCAAAGTGTTCTATAAATAGAAGCTGCTATTAACTGTTAGGAAAGTAATCGGTACACCTGAGTTGTCACGTACCACTTCAAAGCGGTGGAAGTGGGAGTTTTTGGTTTTCAGCCATTAGCCAGGAGAATTTGGATCCAGTCGAAAAGAATGTTTTTTCTTCTGAATAATTAAAAGCAGGCAGTGTCAGAGTAGTGATGTTGTATTGATGAGATACTGGAATGACAGCACAATTCTTACCTGCAGTACTAACAATGAGTGTTTCAAAATAGCTATGAGCATATCAGCTATGATTTTTTTTTTTTTCTTTTAACCAAAGGATTATTATTGTACTTCGTGCTTATCTACTCTTTTCATTTGAGCAATGGAATGTGCTGCATTGTAAAAGCTGTTTAATTTAAGCTTGGAGAGCCATCAAAAAAAGTAATAGCTTTTAAAATAAAACTGCAAAGCAATTCAGGCTGCAACAAATGCAGGGACATAATGTCATCTCGCCATGTTTCCTGAAGGAAACCAGATCCCTTAATCTTTCATTTGGAAGATTAAGAGTTGAGGATGTGTTATCATTGGCAGCTTTTCAAGTCTTTGTCAGGTACTTTCAACTTACAGTTCCCGGACACTTTTTTTCAGCATCACTAGGTTTTACGGAAAGCAGTGCAGCAAATTTATTTTAAGATAGCATCTGAAATATATTTGCATTTGGTAGCAGGTAGGTTAATGTTTACCTTGTATCCTGACTTGTTCTTGATTAGATAGCAAAGTGCCTCTACTTTTAGTCCCTTGTTTACCCATAAGCGTTGCACTTGCTCTTTATCCAAACCAACTCCTGTACATTAGGAACTGATTCACTTCGTAGCAAATCAAACATTGATCTGCTAAAAGGGTAATAACATCCACTGTTTTCACACTTTCTCCTCTCCTCTTACTCTGTAGATAATGATGAACCACTACTGAGTGGTTCGGGAGATGTTTCCAAAGAGTGTGCTGAAAAAATTCTTGAAACCTGGGGAGATCTGCTTTCCAAATGGTAAGTGGCAAAAATACACCTGGAGAAAATGGCATACTTAGATGTTTTTAGTCATGAGAGATCCTGGGTCAGTGCAGAGAGTCTTTGAGCATCCTCTTCCTAGGACAGTCACTGTACGTGGAAGTCCATGGAGAAGTTTGCTACAGACTTAGTGCCCTTTTTAATCCAAGAAGGTCCTTTATTTTCTGATCTGGTTGGATGTGGTTTGATTTCTTTAGTGCTGTTACATTTCTCCTCTGAAACTATTTCTGTTAATTTGCAATGTAGCTTCTTGATGGGTGTTCTCCCAACCTCTTGTCCCTAGACACCATCATGTTTTTCTCCACATTTGCTGCTTTTTAAATCTAACCACTAAAAAGGAGTGCGAAGCCGGCAGCTTTTCCTTCACTCTGGCTCTCAAGAGTGCTTTCCAGGCAGCTTCCCTCTTGACAGCTCCACGATAATCAAAATGAGCCACTTATCCCTTGGGTATCTCTTAGCCTTTTGATCTCAAGAATGTCAGAGAATCAGACTTGTATTTTGTGTGTGCATATAAACATGAACATACAGGTACGTGCACAAGGAAAAAGGTCCAGCCCCCTGCAGAAACAAAAGACACAGATCATCCTAGCATAGTGTTTCTGAACAGTAGAGATGCTAATGGAGCCCCAGACTTCCCTTTCCTGAGGAGCTGCTTGTCAGCTTTGAATCCTACAAACACCCTTTGCAGAAAGGGATGCTGAGATCGGTAAGAATCTCTTGCATTGTTGTTCAAAGGACACAAGCGTGATACCTGATGTACCCTAAATGTGCTACACTCGAACCCTGCTTTTGCTGTTGATCTCTGGCTTAATTCTCTGCCTTTGTTTTCTACCACTGATGTCCATTAGCAGAAAGCCAAAGAATGCTACATCCAAGGTAGAGAAAAGCAAACCTTCATTGGAGCAAGGATGAGATAAGTCCAACATTTACACCACGGGAAAATAACTGAGACAGTCTTTCTTAGCAAAGATTTTCTTGATATTAAGCCACATCCTGATATGTGGATCAGTTCTCAATAGATATTTGATACTGTTGTTTTAAATATTGTTTTTTTATTTCCAGTTGTTTTACTAGGCAAATTTGGTAGGATTGGTAGGCATGAGAAATTGTCCTGTTAATATAGTGGGAAGGCTACAGCAAAATCATGTTCTCTTTCCCCTGCTCCCTAACAAACCGGCTTAATTGTGAGCTCTGCAAATCTGCTTCCTGTGAGAATGTTTCTCTTAAACTTCAATTCTGTACCTCTTCCAAGGCTGAAAGATAATTAAACTACCTGACAGTCATAGTGAAAATGTTTTGGCAGCTTAAGGAAGATATGGAGTACCTCGGTGCTAATAATAGCAGTAACAATTTTAGTGAAGAGGGAAAGCCCTTTAACACATTAAAATTATGTTCAGGTAGTAATCCCTCCAATTTTAATGAAAGTGGATTTAAAATCCTAAAAAGCAGAGTCCAGGTGGCTAGATGCACTGCTCTTAAGTGCTTGTATAGTGATTTAAGGATTTGTTGATATTGATATTTTCTCTCTCTCTTTTTTTATACTGTATGGCTCATTTCTTTGCAAAACAGTTGCATGATTTTCCCATTCCAAAGTCTTACTGCTTCTAAAAATCCATTAGACAGTCACCCATAAATAAAATATAGTCTCAACTGTTTGTGGTCTTATCCATTAAAACTACTATTTATACTAGTTTTAGTCACAGGCTAAAGCAAGACGGTGTATAGATTCTTTAGAGTGTTTATAGTTATGACTGTAGATCTTTAACTTCAAGACTGGGTTCTAGGAACGTATTTTATTTCCTTGCTAGGTGAGAATTGATTTGAGCTCCCTCTGCAGTCCCACTCTGTTGTATGCTTGTTTTAGTAGGGAAAGCTGACCTTTTCAAGGAGCCTTCTGATAAAACTGAAAGTTCAAGGTGAACTGACCTTGCACACAAGGGGAAAGAGCAGGTGATAGTACTCCAGGCCTGTGAAATAACAGCTTCTCTAAAAATTGAGCACAGTATCTTCTAGGCTGCAGACAATACTGATGGACTGCTCCCCATGTGTGTGAAAGAGGGAGCCAGTATCTTTATACAAATTAATCATGTTTATTACTCAGATCTAGTTTGGCTCCTAAATTGTCATTTTTCATGAAGTGGCATTATTAAATGTGGGTGTCCTGGTCAGGAAAGCATGCTTTACAGACAGCTTTACTATTAGACCAAGGCTGATGTAAACTAATCACCCCCCTCCACTCTTAAGCACTTCGCACAGTGGTTTTCTTGTTTAGTACAAACGTTGAGGAAAGGCTGTCTTTGTCTTGAATACCATACTGTATTCTTGGCTATTTAACATAAATTGCTGCTCCTTTTTCTGCACACCTTGTGTTACGTTCTGCTCCCAGTCGAATCACGCAAACCAGCAATCTAGAGCAGTTTGGAATCTGTGAAAGTTCAGTCTAAACTATCCAGGCAGGCCAAGTGAGGGCAGCAAAGAGGAAATTATTCAAACGTTTTGAGGATTGAAATTACCCATTAGGTTCTTGAAAGCTCATGGGTAGCCACTCTAATTGTGAAAGGATTAGCTGTCTATTTGATTGGAAAAGGACGGAAATCGGCATTCAATTTTTTAAGAGGTGTCCCAGTTTGTAACCAGCTATGTTGGCACAGTTTGAGTGGATGCAGATCTATAGATCTTGAAGATCCCAATGATAGTTTAGATTATAAAATACGTGATATCTGTTCAGTCTCCTATTTAAGTCATTTCTGCTTTGGTCTTTTGTGCTGGTGATTTTTTGATAGCAGCTGCAAGCCGTGTTTATCTTTCACTTGGAATCGCTAGGGATTATAGAAGAAAATTGAAAAGTGCTTTCATTTAATTTTGTTCCCCTCATACCACCCGAATGTTGCAGCACTGTTTGAGTTCAGCTACAAACCACCTCTGAACTAGAAAAACTTCCATCTGCAAGTTGCAGACTATCCTGACGTTTCTGCTGGTGGTGTACCTCCCATGTAGATTGTTAGTGGTTACACTCATGTATTCCTGCATGTGTATTTGGGCTACAGTAATGGGATGCGCCTCCCTCTTTGTCCAGGCACCTCAATCTGAGTGTGAGGCCAAAGACTTTGTCAACACTGGTGAGAAGTGGAGTCCCTGAGGCACTGCGAGGAGAAGTATGGCAGCTGCTAGCAGGATGTCACAACAATGACCACCTGGTGGAAAAATACCGGATTCTCATCACAAAGGTAAAGTGGTAGATTATATATACAGTATATATCATTTTAATTATACAGGTTTCCCTTGCTTTATGCTGTACATGTGTTCCTGGAAAGCAACGCATAACTCGAATTCGCATAAAGGGGAACCCACTTTACAGTGTAACAGATAGGGATAAGTTCCAAGACCTCGACTGTACTGACCCCAGACCCATTTCTACCACTTTTACAAGACAGTTTTGGTACTCGCCAAGAGCAGACAGTACACACAAGCACTGGGCACTATCATAATGGGGATGGCAACTACAGAAACACATGTTGCAGACAACGAGCAAGGAGCACAGATCCACACAGGAGACTATATCCTGGTGTGCGTCACTCCCACAATGCACCTCACAAAGCAGCTGACTGCGGGCTTCCACCACATCTATTGCATAAGAGTGAATTTACCTTGCATATAATGAATTTTTGGCATAAAAAGGGTCATTGCATAAGAGCGAATTTGCACATACAAAACCCGCATAAAGTGAGGGAAGCCTGTAATAGGATCAGAAGGTGGATACTTGAAAGAGAATGACATTGAGTTTTAAAGGTCAGCGAGTATAATGCATTATATAATCCTAACAAGTCAGTATTATGCAAAACTCCCCCAAAATCTGCAGTATTCATTGTGCGGTGTTATATCTTCCACAAAATGATTTTTCCTTTATTCCCATTGATATTTCACACACACAAGACCTGTTTTAATTCACCAGTTAGGTATGTTCTGATGCGTTTCTAACTGATATGTGCCTTCTGGTGCTGTCAGACCTAAATGCAAATTCTCTTACTTTTTGTACAGGAAATCCAAACAGATGACTCCTGTTATTTCTGTGCTAAGATGAAAATCCAGCCCTAATTGTTGATATTTAGCTAGTTTCTTTGTTGGATAACCTGATCAATATTGTTTTGTTTGCACCGATCAGTTTAATATGCATGTTTTTTAGGTTTCATTATTTAATGTTGTAAACCTTGGTTTTTAAGAACAACAGTAGGATACAGAAAGTTCTGATGATCAAACAGCAGCAATAGCGAAAAAGAAAGGACCATGTATTGAGTCATCATGCAACAGCGCCTTGCAAATTCCCTAGTCTACCAGTATCACACAAAATGAGAATGAAATGTCTTGCTGGCAGAATCAGTACTCTGAGTTGTCATTACCTGGATGTGTAAATTGTATTTTATTGTTCTCACTAAACGATCAAGCCATTTAAGGATTAGGTTGAAAATGACTGTAGGCAGTTCACTACAAAAGCCCCCTGTCAGAATTGAAAATCAGTGTTCTAAAAATAAACAGCAAAATGAGTCAACCTTTTGTATAACTGCGGTCTGGTTACACATAGTTTGACATGGATTTGCAAGGAATAATTGCTGGCGTTATTCTGAGGGGGCGTGGACATTTGAAATAGAGACCCAGATAGGATGGGGGAGCCTCCTGCTTAACTCAGATCAGCAGCGTTTAGATCACTTGCAAAATGTTGTGTCAAACTTTTTTTCCTGCAGCGTGGAATAATGTGTCTGGAACTGAGGCTTTATCTGAGTTGTCTGTATCCATGGTCCCAATAACACTTTTTCCATATAGGGCAGTCTTAACAGCATAGGGAATAAAGCATAAATGTACAATAAATCGCATGAGTTATAAGACTGCAGAATGATCTACCAAGGAAAATCTCATGGTTGCCCCTGTTGTATTGTTGTAACTGTCAAGTGAGGAGACGACCAAGTGGCCTGTTCACCCCTCCAGTATCTTGGTGCCAGAAACAAAAGGAATGACCTCCCTGTGGTGCAGTGTGACATATGCTCCCTTATCAACCTGAGCGAGGGAAACTGTTAGTGGAAGAGCGTTTCCTTTTATCACCTAAATCTGTGAAATTCTTCTGCTCTTTCACCTCCTGGCAGGAGCAGAGGAAATAACCATGGCTCTGACGCACTGGAAGTATCTCTAGCATCCAAGGCAGGGTGACTTGGCTGATTCAGCACTGCTATCTAAAGAGAAAATAAGCTGGCCATTCAGCAAATACTAAAGAATTAACTTCTTGAAGAAAATTAGCCCCAAACAACTGTCTCCTGTCTCTGCCTCGGTCACGGGAAGTATTTGGCATATGTTCTTAAGTTATCAGCTCAAGCAAACAAAAATGAAGCCTGTTTTTTAATACAAATGTGCCATATTTGAGCATTGCTATAGCTGTCTTCATTGCCACGGCCAGAATGTCAAATAAATTAACATGAGCTCATGAGCATATTTGTATAAAATTAGTGAATTCTGCTAAATGCCTTGTCACAAGGACATGAGAAAGGAAAGGAAGTAGAGACAGGCTGATACTCTGGCGGATGAAAATAGTTAGCCTGTTTGGATGTTGCATCCTTTACAGCCAGCATGCAGAGCTATAACAGCGGAGAAATAATAGAAGAGCTTCAGGGAAGCTCTAAAGACGAGAATGGGTGAAGAAAGCAAGAGCTGTTGAGTAGGACGTGGGAGCAGAGATCCATACGGGATAGCACTGGGGGAGCCTTAAAGGAGAGCAAAGACTGAAGTAGGAAGGAAGGAGAACCCGACACGGAGGATTTGGAGAGGAATTCAGCTGCGGTATTGTCTGGGCTTGGGAAAGGCTGCTTTTCAGGGCAGCTCCAGAACACCTGAGCCACTTCCTTGGTTTTTGTCATGCACAGCTTCAACAATAGTCTCTTGTTTTGTAAAAGGAAATGTAGGTAACAAGTGGATGACATTTCCCAGGTGTGGCTACAAATTCCCAAGTCCTCATACCTTGTGGTTGAGGACTTCAGCACCCGCTACCAAGTTCACCACCTTGCTCTTCGCAGCATTTTTCAATATTTTTGACACCTGGTGCAGGGCCATTGCTTAGATTGACTCGTGGTGTTGATAGAGGTGTTGGATGCCTGGCAGTTTTACTGTCTGATAGAACTGTGCGAGAAACCCGGCGCTGTGTTGGCTGGCATCGCACTCTGCTGTCTGTATAAAGCAGCATGTAACACTTCAGATACCTTTTGTTTCTATGTGATGGATGTGCATCTGCAAACCAGGTGTCAAATTCACTTGGTGCGAGTGAAAATGATGAACATAGAGCATATGCTTGTGACTGGTGTTTGGCTTTCCACCAAAAAATCATGGTAATATCAAAGAATGACTTAAATGCTTTCCTTGGGATCATCAAGTCTACTGCAGCTTTCTTGTTATGCTTCTCAGCAAGAGAGCTGGGAACAGCAAAATGTAATTTCTAATCACTCTATCAGACTGCCTTGGAAACCTGTAGTTTTCAGAACCTGTCTTTTGCTTCAGGGCAGAGAATAATGGGAGGTGTCTTGCTGAGATCTTTATCCACTGCTTTAGTTTGGTGACTATGTCAACTCTTCTCATGTTAATGCTTTTTTTAAACAAATGACATTTGGTGTTGCTGATCACAAGAGT
This sequence comes from Alligator mississippiensis, assembly GCF_030867095.1. Classification (NCBI taxonomy): domain Eukaryota; kingdom Metazoa; phylum Chordata; order Crocodylia; family Alligatoridae; genus Alligator; species Alligator mississippiensis. The sequence continues at coordinate 65,149,956 of NC_081835.1, forward strand.
GTTGAGTACAACGCATGTAGATCGCAGGTGGCTCTTCTACCTCTCCTTCCACATGAGTAAGTGCTCTGCTGACCCAGCAAAATGCATCTGCAACTCTATATCATGTGCTTGCTAAATGGAGGGCATAAGCAAGTAGTGCTGTAAGAGGGCTGGACTGTATTTTGGCCTTGGCATTTGGATTTCAATTAACTACTTGGCAGTTTTGTATGTGGAATTTTGTCATCATCATTCATTACTTTAAGTGAAAGGAGAAAGTTCAGCGATATTCTAATCTGTGATGGCCAGCCATGAATGCCTTCTGGTTCAGGCATATCTGCTAATCATCAGGGATGCCTTGTACTCCAGTTCTCATAGCTTTACCAGCCTGGTAGTACTCTGCCGTGTCTTGCTTATCACTCCTGTATTCGTTGCTGCTTTTTCCAAGGCTGTTTCTAGGCGTGGTGGTGTTGAAAATTGCTTAATCTTTGCAGTGCAGTGTTCTGAAAGTGGTACATCCAGGAACGACTAATCTTGTCATAGCTGAACTGCATGGAGGGCTAACGTGATACCTTTCCTCTCTGCCATAGGGCGGATGATGCAGATAGGCCCACGTGAGTATTCTCATGATTGTTGTGCCCCTCCTGTCTTAATGTCAACCTCTTTGTTTCAGTAGCCACGGTTGATTTGTCAGTCTTTCTGTGACCCCAAACAGCAGCAAGGCCCCACGTTAATAAGACCCCATGTTGACAGCTGCTTCAGAAGTGTTGGGCTTTTTTTTTCAGTACATTGTGTCTTGTGAATGGAGTATTGGTTAGAGGCTGCATCGCAGGGTCTTTCTGATATTCAAGTTTACTTCCCCCTGGACTTCTGACCCTTTCTGTTTCCGTAAGGGGTGTTTTGCTTCCTTCTCTTCTGAGAGCAGCTCCTGGCCTGCTGCAGCTGCGTGCCTGATTCTGCACGGCTGCTAAATGGTGAAAGCAAAATGTCATCCTCTGTGTTTCACAAAGGCAGACCTGTGTGCTTTTTTTTCAATCTATCTTTGTGGTATTGGTAATGGTTTGGAAACCAGCTCAGGAGGTGTATACTTGGAGTCCTTGTAGCCATTATTGTAATGCTAATTTATTACTCACCCTTTGTTTCTGTTGCCTGTGGTAAATGCTGGGCAGCTTTGTGCGCTGTGCTTTCATAATGTGAGTAATGTTTAGATTTCACTATTACGCCCACTTTCACAAATTACTTCTGATTGGGAATTTGTGCACCATCTGCATGACCTTCCAAAGCCTGTAGCTGTCCCAGATTGCCATGCTCAGGGGATGTGTGAAAGAGCCAGCCAAAAGAATTAAGGTCATGTCACTGCTGGGGACAGAAATGGAACTTGAGAGAAACGGAGATCTGGACAGTCCCTAGGAGAAGCATCTGTTTCGGGTGGAGCTTGAATAGAGGGATCTTACTCGAGCGCAGCAGCCCTGGGTTTGGGAGATTAAGAGAAATCTCTTGCTTTGACAGGAGTAATTAATCCAGTAAGCTCTTTGCAAGCCTTCAGCTCCAGAATGGGAAGAGGAAGGAGACCAGAGGGGCCCGTCTTTATGATTTGAACTATTAAGGTGTGCTGGGGTCACAGTTTCCAGCTTTCTTCTAATCACAAGGGCTAGACATGGCTTTCCTTAATGGATGCTGACATTCCCAGGTATTCCAGAAACCTTAGGTAGCTGTGGTTTTAAGAAAAGAATCGCCTGAGGCAAGACTCCCGATGAAATTGCTGCAGTTGACAACCCTGCAAATGTTCTTTTGTTGGTATTGGGTGTAATTAGCATGCTTGGCACTTGGTCCAGAGCCCAAGGAAAGTGCCTTATGAACTTCAGTGGGTATTGGATCAGTCCTTTCTGTCTGCAGAAGTGTTAGAAAAGAGTTTTGCAGACACCTTTATAAGCTTGGTCATTATTGCTTTAGGGGAAAAACTTTAGCATTGGCTTAAACTCTGTTTCCCTCTGCCATGCTAGATTTCAAATAAAGACAACCTTCCATTCACTTTGTTCCTGTTAGTAATTGTCTAATGAGTTCAGCTAGGGCGAGAAGCTGAACATGACCTTTTAAGTTTGCTAACCACTGTCTGTCAAAATTGGGAAGCATCCTCTGCCTCCTCTGCGTCTGCTACCACCTAGTAGTTGTAAATGCATGCCATGGTAAGTTGTTATATAGTGAATAACTGAATGCGTTGATACTTTATGTTCACAGTTGATTTCCATCAAGGATGCTATATTTCAATTATGGTGAAACAGCTTCAGCAATAAGATTAGAATCTGATTTAACTGGGGAATAAACAGATGATTCCATGAAAATTGGTAGTAAATGGCAGGAAGTTAGTAATCAATCACTTCTTGCTAAGCAATGGATGAACTAATGTAAAACTTTTACCCTTCTTTTTTTTTTTTTTTTTAAAGCCACTGGTTATTGGTCCCAACCAGTCTAATACATGCTGCATAGATAATTAGCAGCAATGAGTTTTAGCCAGACTGCCAGTGGTGTAGATCGTCTTTGCAGAATTGCAACCAATAGTGAACAATTAGAAAACAACTTATTTCTGACTTGAGAATCTGGTTACCTGAAGTCATATGTATGACATAAGTAAATATTAGGCTAGCTGTTTTCCTCGCGTAAATACTCCATGTTTAAAGGAAATGGTACAAATACTAGTCTGAAGGAAACAAAATATGGGGGGGGGGTTTAAGACTTCATAGATGATTCCTGTAACTGGAATGTGAATTTCAGAGGTGCTGAGCACCCAACAAGTCTAGTCGGAGCCTAGAAGAGCTATGTTACCTTGTGGGTTATCTCTTTGGGTTTGGCTTAATGACTTTTCTGTGTCCACATGGGGATACATTTTTGTATGCTGTATGTTCTCAAGATTTAAGATGGGGAACAGAAGAATCTCTGAACAGTACTGTCCTGCAGCAAAACCGTGTAGCATGGACAGCCATCTCCATTGGTGTTCATCCAGCAGTCCTCTGAATCTCCCAACTTTTTGCTGCCTTCTGCTTCTGAGATGCACAGAAAAAAAAAAAAGCAGAGTACAGGTGTTGCAAGCGGCGGGGGAGCAACTGTTTTAATAAGAGATCTTGAAAATCTTCACGATCCACATCACAACCAAACTTTTGGAAGGTCAACTATGTATCCATTGGATCTCAAACAGTGGTCTGCAGAGCTCCTTTCAGCTGTTGATAAAGCAAAGAATTGTTCCCCATTAGTCAGAAAGGAAAGGAATGGTTTTTTGCTGGGTTTTGTGGAGGGAAGTGAAGTATAGAGGGCAAGTGCAAATTGTTGTGCCTGCCAGATAAATGCACCATCAAAAAAAAAATTGGTGCGACAGGGACACCTTGTGGCCCCTAAGGAGAAGCCAGCTGCTGGAAGGGGTCAGCTCTTGAAATTTCTGGAAGAGTTATCTCCTGCGAGCTGCTCCTCGAGGCAGTTCTCCAGTGTAAATAGTTATCAGCATCAACTGTGCTAGAACTTTTTTAAAGGCAGGACTCTTACTAGCTACTCTTTCCCTGTGTTTTTAGCTCCATGAGAACATAGTCCATGCCAGATACACGTTTTCAATAGCTTGCAAAAACTTTTATAGTAAAGAACTAGGTGAAAATGTGACTTGGTCGCATCTCTTCACAGTGCTTCTGGTGTTGAATGATGAACTTGCATGGTGGTGAAACCTGGCATGGGCTTCATTTACTTAGCTGTTCCATACTTACTACAATCAGATTTATCAGTGTGCATCTAAATTGAGATTGATGCGATTAATTTTAAGCGTGCTGAGAGCCACAGATGCCTGGTTTCCGCTGAAATTGTGGATTCTCAGCACTTGTGACCATTCTGTCCATAAATATCAGGTTAGATACGTTATCATGTGAACCTGTAGTGACTGTGGGACTTGGGTGGTACAATGGGTTAGAACATTAACCTTTCACTTGTGGGAAACCAAGTTTAAATCCTGCTGAGTCTTGTGCTACTCCTGGGTTGTGCACTCCACAAAACCATGCCAGAGTTTGGCATGACTGACCTGAGAGACCACAGTCAAATGTAATGCCATTTTCCCACCACATGTGAAGTGCTTAGCTAACAAACAGACAAGGGTCTTTGGGTATCTTTTATTAGATCAGTTAAATAGTTGGGAAAAAATTGTTCTTTACAAGCATTTGGGTACAAACACCCTTCTTCAGGCATAGGGAGAGTCTGCTAGTGTTTGGCCATGTCTACATGTGCATTAATGCACTGCAACTGTGGCACATGAAGTTCAGTGCCTGTAATAAAGGTACTAACTCAATGCACAGTAGCACTGGCACTTGTCTTTTTAGTGATGCTAATGCGCAGTAGACTAATCCTACTCTGCATTAGCACAGCTTTTGCTATGATGTGCCAATGCACGGCAGAATTCATCTACTGCACATTTAGCATCTTGTGTAGACGCGCCCTTTGTGTACCCTCCTGCATGCAATACGGGTGTAAGCTGACACACACAAATTCATCTGTTCTTGGTTTTTCGGGTGATGGGTAGCGGTGCTGGGCGCACAACCGAGCCACAAACTCCAATTCAGACTGCTCAAGTTAAGTGGTTTGAAACTGGTTCAGAGGATCAAAAGCAGTCAAAAACCTTTGTGGTTTTAACAATCAGGACTGGTGGCAGCAGTGATATCTTGTATTAGACCAACTAGATTTTTGCACGTGCGTGCACACGCGCACACACACACACAAATCTCATGGTTGTAGACCTTTTGATAATGAAAAAGCAAAAGGAGCGAAAGCTTTAGTAACAGCATACTAATGTTAACGGGGGAATCTGATCTCTTGTATTAGACCAGCTTATAGAGTTGGAAAATAAAACGCTAGCAAACTTCCAGGTGTGAATGCACACGTGAAAAGCATCGTGAAGCAATCTGCTGCTTTTTCCCCGTTTCTTTACTCGGTATTTTTGCAAAGAGCGGCTTGCTCTTTGTCGTGCAAAGCCGGGGTCGGGAGGAGCCGGGGAAGTTTTGCAGAGGCTCGTGCCGGGGGCGGTGTCCGCGCAGGGATGCCGCGGGTGGGAGCGGGGGACCGGCTCGGCTCGGCTCGGCTCGGCTGCCGCAGCGCTGCGGAGCTGCCCCGGGCAGGGCTCCCCCGGCGCCGCCGCTGCATCCCCGCCCTCCCCATCCCCCGCGCGGCTCCGCTTCCTCCGCCGCTCCCTCCCCGCCTGCCGCAGCGCCCGGGGCCGGGGCCGGGGCCGGGGCTGGTGCCGGCGGCAGGTGAGTGTCCGCGGCTGGGGGAGAACAAAGCATCCTCCCGCAGCCTGGGGGGGCCGGGCTGGCTCGGGGCGGCGGCGGGGGATGCTGTAAAACGCTGGCCGGGGAGCTCCCTGCTCCTGCCAGCCCTCTCCCTCTGCCCTGCAGCTGCTGGCAGGGCCCCGGACCCGGGGACCGGCGGGGCAGACAATGCACAGCAGCAGCAGCTGGAGCCGCCCTGGGGACCCCGCTGCCGCCGCCGCGCCGCAATGACAGCCAGGCAGCCGGCGGGAGCGTGAAAGCCGCCCGGCTCAAGATGAACGCCTCCTCGGCGGCTGGCAACCAGAGCGGCCGGCCCTTCTGCCTGCTGGCCCTGGGCTACGCGGAGACGGTGAACGTCTGCCTCCTGGAAGCGATCGTCATTGTCTTCCTCACGGCGCTGATCATTTCGGGCAACGTCGTGGTGATCTTCGTCTTCCACTGCGCGCCTCTGCTGAACCACCACACCACCAGGTACTTCATCCAGACCATGGCCTACGCCGACCTCCTGGTGGGCGTCAGCTGTCTGGTGCCTTCTTTGTCCTTGCTGCACTACCCCATTGTTCCCTGGGAACCCTTGATCTGCCAGGTCTTTGGCTACGTGGTGTCCGTGCTCAAGAGCGTCTCCATGGCCTCCCTGGCTTGCATTAGCATAGACAGGTACATTGCCATCACCAAGCCGCTGACCTACAACACCCTGGTCACTCCCTGGAGGCTCCGCGTCTGCATCCTGACCATCTGGCTGTACTCCTGCCTCGTCTTTTTGCCCTCCTTCCAGTGGGGAAAGCCTGGCTATCACGGGGACGTGTTTCAGTGGTGCGCCGACTTCTGGGAAACGGATCCCTATTTCACGCTTTTCATCGTGCTCATGCTCTACGCCCCGGCTGCTTGCATCGTCTGCTTCACTTACTTCAACATCTTCCGCATCTGCCAGCAGCACACCAAGGAGATCAACGAGAGACGCGTGCGCTTCAGCTCCCAGGAAGGGGAGGCCGGGGAGGCACAGTCCTGCCCGGACAAACGCTATGCCATGGTCCTCTTCCGCATCACCAGCGTCTTCTACATCCTCTGGCTGCCCTACATCATTTATTTCCTGCTGGAGAGCTCTCGCGTCTATAGGAACCATGTTGCTTCCTTCTTGACCACTTGGCTTGCCATTAGCAACAGTTTCTGCAATTGTGTCATTTACAGTCTCTCCAACAGCGTCTTTCAGAAGGGGCTCAAACGGCTCTCAGGGGCAGTGTGCGCCTCTTGTGCGAGGCATAGGTTAACAAAAGACTCCTTTACCTCTCGGGGCAAAAGGCCTTCCAGTGGATGCCACGTCTAAGAAGCATGTCACTGACTGGGGAATGCAGGGCCAGCCCTGTAAATGGCAGCATCCCTCCTGTACCACAGCGTGCATTTTTAAGAGGTCCAGATTTGCAAAAAAACCCCAAATAAACAAAAAAGAGTTTCTGAGCGAGGCTGTTAGCGCAGAAGAATCGGGAGCGCGTGTTCTCGCGGTTTCTCTTTAAATTTTGAGTGCGGTGGAAGGGGCGGTGGGGTTCCACCTCCGTCTTCGTTTTTAAGAATAAAGCTGTATCTTGACACTTACTTTTCCAGCTGGCTTGACAATGTAGTGGGTGTGTGGGAGCTTCAGCAAAAGCTCCTTTTCTTACAGCTTTACTAGGTTGTTTCGAGATTCGTGCTTCACATGTAAATGATAGGTCTCCAGTGGAAATGTCATGGTGAAATGGTGTACTACAGGGATTTTTTTTTTTTTGGATTTTTTTTTTTTTTTTTTTGAACGTGCCAAAGTTTATTGATGGTTTGTGTTCCAACGTCCTAATGCAAGGGGCCAAATGGTTTGTCTTTCAGCTCTACTCCGAGCTCTGAAACAGTGAATAATGTGAGCATTCTTAGCAGTAACTTAAACTTGTAATGAGCCATGAATGAAGCAATGTGATCAAAGCGGTCATACGTACCTGCAAACCGATCTGGTTTCTGTGCCCCATTTCACCAGACCTGATCGGAGTACAGTATTTTGCATCTTCCTTGTTGTTCATGAAATAGCAAGAAAGAACTTGGGATGGGCCAAATTCAGCAGTTTAATAAAAATGGATTTTTATAAGATGAGACAAAAAGTATACACTGTTTTGGGACAACAGAGTTGTGGCAGTGGTTTGAGGATGATGCCCATATGTGAATGTTATTCTTAAAATGGTAGAGAAAAGTCACATTTTTGTGTGTGGCAATTTCTCAAGAACAACTTTAAAAATAACATGTTGGATTTTTTTTTTTTAATCTCAATTCTTTTGACCCTTTACGTACTAGAACTTAGGGGTAAAAGGAAAGAAAATAATAGTCTCTTAAATAGCTAAGGGAACTAGGTTGTAAATTTAATTACAGCATTTGAGTTATGGATGAGCAGATGAAACTAAAACAGGCATTTTTTTCCTTAGGCTCCCTGGGATTAAAGATAGCTTGAATATAGCAGGAGCTAAATCCTTTTGGCAAGCATCTATCATAAACCGGTCAAACAGAGTCCAGTATCTGAGACTCAGTGTCTCGTTGACCACAGTTTTAAAAATCTGGTTTAGATTAAATATGTTTCTATACTGTAATGCCGTGAAGAATTCAGTATGGCCCTCAATAAATTCATCTTCTTGAAAAATATCCGTATCTTTTGATGGATGCATGTCATGTCATCTTGGGTAGGAAAAGAGTTTGGAAAACATATTCTTGTAATAAGGAGTTGGTCTGTGGATTGTCCTTTCTAGCTCATGGTGTCTTTGGCACAGAGATGTGCTTCCTTGTTGCCCTCAAAAGGAGTGGGAATACATACCACAACTGGCCTGCAACTCGCTGCTGTCCACGTGCATCCAGTCTTCACATGTAATAGGAGCACTTTCTGAAGGACTGTGTTGGGTTTTTCATGCATCATAATGTTTCCGGTCTGTGCACATTGTCATTTCACAGTGGGATGAAGGAAACCTAGGAGAAACAAGTAACAAAATGCTGCTGAAACCTGGGATTACTCTCCGGGGTAAAGGAAAATCCACAGTGTGTATTACAAAATAGATATAAATCAGATGTTGGTTTTCTCCCATACTTTGCCATACCTAATGGAAACTCGTAAAGATAATTTCCTCCTGTAGTTCCTCCAAAATGTAAGCACAATGACTGTCCTAGTCCCAATGCCATTTCAGCCGTATTATTATTTATTAACCACTTTTATTATTTGTATTGTGGCATTGCTTAGGGGTCAGAGCCCTGTTTTGCTCAGCAGTGTGCAAGCGTACAACAAAGACTGTCTCTACCTCAGGGAACTTGCAATCGAGTGTTATTGTTAAAGATTATAGTGAACATGACAAAGTAGGGGAAAATGCAAGGGAGAAGTGAGTCATTTCTGAACGACAGTATTTGTAGCAGACGAGCTGGCAATCATTCTCATGTGTTCTGTCAGTATTGATGGGGGGCTAGGGGGTGATGTATAGGTTTTGGTCATAAATATTTAGCATTTAAGCTCGGCATTTGTGGAACACCCACTTGTGCAAAACACCCTGGCTTTTCTGAGATTCTGAGATTTGGCATTTGAGGAGATACGTCTGAGCATTAAAATAGCATTTGATTGCAAGATAAGTCAGAAATAAATTGCCTGCTGGGTCCTACAATCCATCCCGTTCAGGCTTTCGGTATCAGTGGAGATCTGAGGACAAACTTGGTTGCAGGAGTCGGGTGCGAGTCAGTATGTTTGAGAAAATGGGAACTTAACCAAAGGTAAATGCGGAGCCTGAATGCCGACACATGTAATGAACTCGGCCTGGAGCAGAGGCTATTTTTATCTAGCCATCCCAGAGTCGGGTTCAGAAAACAGTACTTTATCAGCCTAGCTATTTTGTAAAACATTTGGGGAATGGCTGCCCAAGCCAGCATTGCACTGATGGCTGGATGAAGCCATTGCAGCTGTAGTTGCTCCCAGCTGTGAGATTGGGTTGCAGAGCGTTTACTAAAGCTAGGCCTTTGTCTTTCCATTTCCATATCCAGTGAAACCGTCACCTTGATTCCATCTCAAAATTGTCATCAGTTAAGCTGCCTTTCACAAGAGGGAAGTGGGAAACCCTGGCACTCTTCGTAGGGGTGAGGGAGAACAAAAGAAAGAGGTGCATCCCGGTTTAATTTACAACTCCACTTTTTCTACAGGTACTTCCAAAAGGAGCCTCTGCAGGCTTCTCTGAATAGTGCTAGGTGGCTCTTTTTTGAATTGCATATCATGCTTTAGCAAGGTTTTTGTAAGAGCTCCTTCTATTTGATATTAAAGTATGAGGTGTAGGCTAGGGATATGCAGCATTAAAAAGAAAAATCCCACTGGATTCGCATTCACTTCAGTGAGGTCACATTTGGGATGAATCTGGCTTCCTGTGCTTGGGCCCAAGTGTTGAAGAACTAGTTTTAGCCCCTCTTATCTTGTTTTGTCAGGAGTCCATTTGACTTCGTCCTGTATTGAAATGTGGTGTAGTAGTCTTTTTCAGGGATCGTCAGAGGTAATAATGTTATGAATTGTTACACACTAGACTTCCTAGTCAGATCATATCCAGCATTGCAAGTTTGAAAATTGAGTCCTGCTCTTGCTATAACGTTTCGAGTGTGTCTAGCATTAGAGAAAATGGTAAGTTATGACTATGAGCCTTGCTTTTAAATGTGATAGCCAAGGGAACATAGATATGAGATTACTTGTCGTTAAGTAAAAATGAGTCTTGGTACCTGCCATGAGCTTTAAATGATGGAGTGGGCTTGTTTCCATTTTAACTACTTTCTGCAGTTATCTGCCTTGCTTTCAGATTCAGCTGGGAGAGGCTTTAATTTCCCATATGGAATTCACTGGCACTTCTGAGTTCCCTGGGAAAGGATTTTCTCACGCATCTCTTCGGAAAGGAACGTGATTTATATAACTCATTGAATCCAAAAACAAAATCTTGATACATAGTGATTGGAAGTTGAAGCTTGCAGTATATAGCTGTTTTTAATAGTTTGGGAGAATGTGTTTTAATTTCATTTCATAATCTCAAGTCAAGTGACCATCTTTTTTTTGACATGGTGATTTCCTTACTGTGTGTGGCAAAAAAGATTTGCTGTTGTATACTGTCTTTTTTTTTTACATGTAGCTAATTCTTTGCTTCCTTCTTTTGTAGCCTTAATTTGCTGGATGTTTTTGCTCAGGTCCTAAATTGTCAGTAGAATTTCAGATTTCCGCCTTAGGTCCTTACACGGTTCATATCGACTGCAGTAGTTAAGTGTTGAAGAACAGTCCTTTTAATATTGTCCTAAGACTCCTGCAAGGGAAGGAGGCAGAGTGAGGGTGAGGCGCAGAGGAACTCAGTGAGGCAGAAAGCCTGTGATGGCCCGGAGAAATGAATCAGGACTTTCCAAGCCAACCCTAAACCATTGTTCCTCTTCTCACCTAGAGATTTTACTTGCTAAGAAGCAGCCTTGCACTTGAATGCAGCTGAGCTGAGCTCTAATAAACATTCCGAGCCCAAGACCAAACTCCATGCACAAAACTGATGAGCAAATATTCCTTGCAATATTGGCAGATGGAAACACCATTGGATGATGCCTTGGGGTCTCCACGTGTTGGGACGGTTCTTGATTTCAGGTGGGCAGTCCTCCCCCTCTGGGTTTACAGGCTGAAGTTTTATGGGGCTTGTACTTCTGAAACTCCACCCTTGGAAGCCTATGTCTGGGCTTGCCAACCTTTTTTGAGGCTTTTGTTCGCCCAAATTTTGTTCTGCGTATAGAAAGCTCGCGATAATTTTGTTAACGTATGAAAAATAAGAAGTTATTTTTGTTTGGAAATCACCCTTGAAGTGTTTTAGAATACAATTTTAGTTCCTGATTTTGGGTGGGGATGAGACCTTCATTTGCATGATTAGGGCAGGACCTTCATTTTCAATATATAAACTTTCTTTTTTTGACCTGTTGGAGCTTTGCAAAATTGAGCGAGAGACCCTTCCAGTCTTGCATTTTAAATAAAAGCAGTATTTAAAGCTTAGTCCACTATAAATTCTCATCTAAGCTTGTGGTAGCACATGATTTCTAGTTAGATTTACACCATCTCAATGTGATATAGTTAGAAAGAAAAATCAAGTGACTTCATTTGAGTTGATTTAAGAGTTGTATCTTATGCTGTATAGGAAAGTATGAACACTTCCTTGAAGCATGAAGGTTTTGAAGCCATTTTTGTTTTAGTGCTGGAACAAGGAGAGAGCTTGAACCATCTTTAGGTGGCACAGAGAAACCAAGCTAACTTAAGTAACAACTTAGGGTGTTCTTGATGTTTTTGGGTACCATGCTTGATAGTCGTGGATAAAGGTTGTTTGTGCGGTTTAAAAAATAAGTTAGACAGTGCTGTAGGGTATTTTGGATAGGGACGATGCTGCCTTGAGCAGGAGGTTGGACTAGATGACCTAGTGAGTTCCCTTTCCTTCCAACCTTTCTGTGGTTCTACGAAACGAAAGTTTTGTATGAAGAGTTTGCAATGCTGCTTTTTGCAGAGGTTTCTAAAGTCAGAACCATGGGTTTGCAGGAAGGGGAGCACAAACACGTGAGTTGTACCCTCTTTTTATTTTCAGCGTAGGACTAGTTTCTGTGCCCATCACTGTAACTCACTGTTCTTCTTTCCTCGCACACATTGTCACTAAACAGCGTCTGCTCAGAAATGCAGCAAAATGCCAAGGTGCAGCCATTGCACAGCTTGGCCTGTATTCTGGCTCTGCTAGGACCTCGGGAAAACCAGTCAAGTATGTTGCATCCTGGAATTCACCTCCGGGAACTCTAATTGTTCTAACAACAGGTCACAAGATTTTTGAATAGATTAGACTGAACTGTGGGTATGGTACCTCAGGGTTGGTCATGGCTGATGGGCTCCTTGGGCCATCGAGTTTCAGAGGCTGCTCCCAACAAGACCTGGTCCCTGTGCAGGCTCCTGTGTGGTAGCTGGCTTGGTACAACTCAGAAGGATGGTTTTAGGATTAAAGCACTTCGGTAGGGAGTCAGGTGGTCCAGGGTCCGTTCCTGACTTGGTGTGACCTTACATAAGGTGTTAGCATTTCCTGGGCCACAGTAAAATGGTTGAAGCGGTTGGATACTGTGCTCCAGGGGAGCCAGTGGATTTAGCACATCTGTTCCCTGCTAACGTCTGCTGTTTTCTGTGACAAGTGCAAGCCTTTGTGTGCCCACCTGTGAGGTGGCTTATGCCTGCAGCCATGTGGCTGCTTTACTTATTCAGTGTGTAAATGTTTGTTCCTTCCCCTTTGTCCACTGAAGCAACTTCTTCCAAAAACCTGGCTTTGTTCCCTTTTGGCTTGACAGGTTCCCAGATCGGTTTTGAACTCTTCTGCCACGAGGGATGCATGCTGGCCCCCAGGACTGTGGGGCTGTGTTTGAAGTGTGCAGAATGAAGTATTGCTGAATGTAAGGCAAGTTATGGTTTGTGTCTGCACTGTTGTTTGTGTTTAATGATAGTCGTAAATGGAAACGTTTTTATCGGCGTGCATTTGAAGACGTCTGCAGATTTCAGCCCTAGAATCAGTACTTAAAAATTCAGTTTACAGAGGGTTCGAACTGAATGACAATGTTAACATTGTAATCTGGTTGCAAGTACACAACTGATCTCTTATTGGGGCTTCTATTTGCTACCTTAGACTGTGTTCTTTGTTAGCCTCTGTTAGTTTAAGTGACAAAAAAAAATAATCAGTATTTAGACAATCTGTTTAGACCAGACACTTTGTTAGAGTCTTGACCGTCTTGGTCTGAGAATGTGAAGAGAAATGTCAGGAATACTAAACAGGATGTCAGACGCTGAGCAGGGCTAGGAAGTTACAGCGTCCCGGGGGTCTGTTGCTTCTAGACAGACCTTGATAGGCAAATGTCTTGCACTGAGTGGCCTGTTGTTTTATTGAGGCTGCAATTTCTAGTGTTCTTGCGGGTGAGCATGCTTTAACTAGTGTCTTTGTTCCTTTGAAAACAATTTTTCTAAAAAGATGCACATTGCTGTCGTGTTTTACCTGGCATCTGATAGATGCTGAAAATAGGTGAAGATCCTGATCATCACTAACTTTAAGACTTAATGCGTATCAGTCTTCCCTTTTCAGGAAGGTACCTATTTGTAATGTGAAAGTGCTGTTCAAGAGTAGAGGTGGCAAAGTGAATCTGGACTTCCAGCTCTCTTTGGCTTCTCTTCTTTTTTTTACCACTTTTCGTATTTTGTAAGACGAGGATAATACTTTTGTAGTAAATAGGAGGAGGTTGAGGCTCCAGTTAAAAGAACATTGAGAAATCTTAGATGAAAAGGGCTATATAAATGCAAATAATGTAAAATCCCTGTAAAGACGAAGTGAACACATAGATATACCCATGCAAGGATTAGTCCTTTTGAAATGTGGTGAAGATCTCATGGTATGAATAAGAAACAAATGTTTGATCAAAACAAGTCATTACTTTTACTGAAAATGGAAAACAATTTTTCTTCTGGGATTTCAACTCCTCTAGAATGAATCCATGAAAATCAATAATTAGATTAGTGGGACCAACTTTTTAGTATGCTGGCAAGAATATAGAGAGATTTGTCAGAGGAAATATAAATAAACTTCGTGCTAGAGTGGCTTTGGTATATTTATAGTGCTAGTGATTTTTCTGTGTGAAATTTTTGACTATTTGAATATAATGTAAGGCTTTGATTTTTAGCTGATGTTAAAGTTGCTCATTTCTTGAGGGTATGAGAGTACCAAAATGTGAAAAGATCTTTACATTGCAGACTAGTAAAAATATTGTGTAAAACACCTGTTAAAATGTTTTCTGTAGCAGTTATCAGTGGAATTGATGTTTAGTGCACAGGGGGAAAAAAGTGGGGGTTCTGATCAGTGGAAACCTTTAGGAAATATTTATCCTCCTGACCTTGCCAGTTCAGTGGGATACGGCCTTTTTGGAGGGGGTATAAATTGCTGTATCATTTGAGAAGATGAAGCAGGCACACTGGAAGTCGCAGCACAGTTGATCCTTTTAGATAACAAGCAGTGTGGTCATTACCCTCAGTTTTGAATGGCCTGAAAGGATCTGAATAAACGTCTGTATGCTGCCATTGCAGAACTCTGATTTTAAAAGCACTGTACAACACGCCCTCCTGAAAGCTGCTGTGCTGGTAAGGCCCCTCCCTGTGTAACCCGTGAGACCCCGGTCCTATCGTCATTTAGCAGGGAAGCACGACTCCGTCGTTTCGTTCCAGTAGGGAATGCAGCAGGATGGAAATCAGCGTTTGAAAGCTCACATTGGGCTTTTCCTGCTGCTCTTGACACTAGGGTTGTGTCTTTTTTATGGGGAGCTCCACAGTTTCACCAGTCATTCGTGTCTTTTTCACACACAGTTTCTGGTTACAGCCCAAGCTTTGCATGTGTGCTCTTTCAGGTTGCGTTTTTGAATAAAACACAGTAGAGCAATCTTATTGTAAAGGATGCTTCCTTTTCCTGGTGGCTTGCGTGCTTCCCTCTTGCATAGCAGTGAGTGAGGCAGCAGCCACTGATGAGATACCTTCAGTCTCTTTTGGGGAGAATTGCCATCTGGAATCTATTCCCTGTTTTTTGAGGAATTTTGTTTGTCTCAGTCCAGTTCTCAGGGGACAGGTGATGGCGTTCCAGAAAATTATCACATCTGACATTCCTTTTTGGGGAGTCAATAGTGAGGCCAAGAAGAATACACTGGTGTGTGTGTGTGTGTGTGTGTGATATTTTACACACTTTTTGGTGTGGGAAAAATTCAAGGAGGAAGGGTAGGAGTGAGTGAGAGCATCTCTGGTGCCTCTGACATGAAGAGCCATGAAAGAAAAGATCCACCAAAGCAGCTCAGACCTTACGGTAACGAAAAAAATAGATGAATGGTGGAGCAATGCAGAAGCTTGTGTGTGTGTGTGTGTGTGTGTGTGAGATTCAGTGTAGACACATTATGTTGTCAGTCTTGACTCCTTAAATGTTCTTAATTCTTTTTGGTGGATTTGTCCTATTTTGTGTACTGGAAGGGGGACATTTTTATATTTATGGAGACAGCTGAAGAGCTGTTGCAGCTATAAAAGTCTGTTTGTGCCAAGTTTAAAGCTGTTTTAAAATAAGTACTGAGACCACTTCTACCCCATTATTTTAACAGGCATTCTGTAGCTGACTTTTCAGTTAGGACTAATAATAGAAAAGCTTGTGATTTAGCCAAAGCTACAAATGTTACTGATTTAAAATAATACTTACAAATACTTTCAAATATTAAATGAAAATAGAATAAACTGAGGTATGTAAAATATTTGATCCTAATTCCTTACATAATTATTTCCAAAAGTGAGTTTTGCTATGGGCTACTGAGAGAGTCCAAAAACAAATGTATTTTTCACTTTGAGATGCTCTGTGTTGCAGCTGTGTAATGCATCTCTCTCATCCTGTTAGTTTTTTATCAGTGTATATATATGTATATGCTGCTAAATGAACATGGAAGTAATTCTAGTCACACACTTCACATTAGACGTTTGCAGCACATGCCATTTTAAAATGTTGATGTGGTTCTTAGAATTCTCAAGACTTTTGCTAAATCTGTTACCGACATTTTCCTTCCTAAGAAAACTGCACAAATTTCAATAATTGTTCTACTGGTTAAGCATTTGTCTACCATTCATTCTGAATTACTGTAATCTTGATACAGATCAAAATTGAAAGGGCTCTTGAACCATTTCAAACTACTGACATGGCAGCTTAAGATAGCCTGTTCTCTCAATGTATAGATGATGCATCAACAATGTGAAATAGTCTTAGCATTTGCTGAAAACCTAGCTAACTTTAAATGCTCTCTTTTTTTTTTGCAAGAATGCTAGGTTTAGTGCAGAATTGCACACCAAAGGCATCTTAAAAAGAGTATCATTCTGATGTGGGATATTTCTTCTCTTCTGAAAGGATACTCAGGATTCAATAATGTGTCTATGGGAGCAATTATTTTAGCCAAAGTTTGCATGGATGGTTTTATAGGAGGTTTTGCTTTTGGCGTTTCTTGATCTACTTTAATGTAGTATTCCAACAGAGCCTTGTTAAGAGTGTAATTTTTTTAATTCTTAAACGCACTTGTACACTTTATTTCAAAGGTCTGAATGGCTCATAAAATAAATTAAAGAAATAAATGACACTTCGCGTGTTTTGACTTTGTGTTGTCTTGGGTGGCTTTGTATGCAGCGTTAGTTTATTGGGATTTGGTTGTCCTTGAGGGGCGGGTACTCCTTCTCTGATCTCCGCTGCCTGATTGACTATTTCATGTGTACTTGCCAAAGGCAGAAAAACCTTGACCATGCAGTTTGTATTTATACTTTTCTCCATACATGATGTATGACATTTTTGCCAAACTTTTCTTTTATAATTTTCCTGTGGGAAACTTGAGCCCTAAAAGGAAACAAGCACAGCTAAAGGGCTGGATTTCACAAGGGATTTGCTTTTATTTTTAGAATTGCACTGTATTGCCATATTTGGACTGAAAATGCACAATATCGATGCATTAAATCAAATTGCAGCTATTCACCCATTCTGAATTTACTTCAACTTACGTTAAGTATTCAATGAAGTTTTGTGAAAAACACTCAAGTTAAATGTTTAGGATATGCTAGTTCTAAATGCCTCCTGTAGTGCCCTGGCCACAGTATTTCTCATTAGCAAGTACCTTCCTTGGAAAGCTGCTATGATATGCCTTAAGATCCTCAGCAACAGGTGTAATTTCTCTTACAAAAGCATCCTGCAGTGGTGCAGTCCAAGACAAATCGAGGAGTATGCTCAATGTAGAGTACAATGTAAAGCCAGAATGTGTTTTATAGGAAAGAATCTTGGGAGTGCTGCTAAATTTGGACACAGCAAGATAAACTTGGCACCGGTTTTAAGAGTGTGCTGCTAATATTGCGATCATAGCAAAATAGTTATTCAGCAACATTTTGGTATTCTGGGATGTATTTATAATGTATAGGCCTGTCCAAAATAACTTCTTTCCAGCAGTGCGTGATGGCATCACTGTTGCCTGTTTGCTGTTTCTCCTACTAACTCTCTTCAGTCCCTTTTTTAAACGTCTGGAATTTGGCATTTAAATTGCTTCTTTCTTTGCATGTTTGTTACTTGTGCGTTCTGACTACAAGCCATGGGCCCAGTGCAGTGGCTGAGTAGCATGTATAACACCACTGACTGCTTATGGGCCTTGGTATCCTCATCTTCATATTAAACTTGTCTGATTGTGTTACAAAATCCTTGCAAAAGCAGTGACATCTCTTTGACTAGTAACCTTGTAAGGTAGCAGTGAAAATCCAAGGTCCGGGGGGGATCGGGGTCTGGTTCCCATCATCTTGACTTTTGGTGTTCAGGCGGAGGCATTTGAACTCTGATATGCATCACAGAAAATGGGGTTTTCTTCCTTTTTTTCAAAAGAACAGGTGAGTATGATTGCAAGAAACTAATAAATATTCACAAATTCTTAGTCTGCATTTAGATAAAGAGATTCAAAAGGAAACTCAAACTTTGCACTTTAAAATAGCTTAACACAAATAAAATATAACTGTAATATAGATGGCACAGGAGCTTTTCTGTTTTTAATGCAATTGTAACTTGAGAGAGCTGCTGAAGGAGACCAAATAAAATAGTTGTGTTGATAGATCAGCAAGGTACGCCGCAGTATTTTTGCATTTGTCCATTGCATTCAAATGATATTGGCTAATAATGTGTTTTAACACCTCTCTGATGACCCTCCAACTGCATGCATGAAATAAAAAAAATAAGCGCCCCCCCCCCCCCCCCAAAAAAAAACCAAACACACCACTTGGTGTCCCATCTGCTTTCATATGTGACATTTAAATGAACATATCATGACTGCTGCATCTGTTTTTCACTGAGGTTTAAAACTTTAAGCAAATGTAAAGTATAAAATATAATGTGAATATGATATGGGATATTTAGAATATGCAATATACTCGATGGCAATTCTCTTTTTAGTATTGGAGCATTACATTTAAATAGAGAATTTTGCCATTTGCTATTTATTTGTTACATTTACTGGTTTTAAATTATGTTTTATTTCATCTTAATTTTCTTAGGAAAATAAAAGACTGGGCAGATACCTGGATATCTCCCTTAGAGGGTTCCACGCGCTAGCTATGCTTTGTTGTCTCAAACTACTTTTGTTCCTGCCCTTTTTATCATTTTTTAACTTTTAAATCTGAAGTTCTCCAACTCTGGTTATGGGATCAACGTGGTGTCAACTTGGGGAGGAACAGATGCTTGTTGGTCCCAGGTTGTCACAGTTGGCAATGGCAACCTTTGAATCGGGGGGTACGTGTGTTGCTCTGGGTAGGCATATATGAGCTTCCCTTTGGTCCAAATAAAAAAAAAACCAAACAAAAAAACTAAAAACCCCACCAAACACATCTTTGCCCAGTGGTCACTAGTACAGATCCGTCCCCCTGATGGTCTCAGCACTTCCCCCTGTGCTTGTTTTGATTTTCATGCCGCTGTGGGGACAGTTGTAGGTCAGGAGCTAAACGGCATTGTGGTGACCTTCTTGCCAGACTCAGTGCAGCGGGGATCTAAGCATGGTGACTTGATGTTGCTCACTTGGCGATCCCTCCAATATTTCTGGGTTAATGTCATGATTCTGTCTACTTCAGGCATCTCTTGCGTCATTCTGGTTAATTGAAGTTCTGTACCTCCTGTCTCATTTGTCCATTGGCTATTTGTGCTCCCTCCTTTGCTAATTATTGTGCCCAATCAGAAATAGCACCCTGTAAGGAAGTCCAACAGGATCAGACCTTTCCCAAAAAGCAGTTTCCAGGGCAACAGTATTTCTACAATAAACATTTTCTACCAAGTAGCAGAACGTTCCCGTGGTGTATTGCTTTGAGCAAGTTTTACAAGTCAAATCCCTGGTGTACTGCATACGTTAAGTAATTTAACTCCAGTGAATGAGCTTCTAGGGTTTGATGTCAAGTCCAAAGTAAGAGAGAGAGATTTAGTTTTCTGTCATTTGACATAGTTTGCATTCTTGCAGTCTGAAAAGCGCTGTGTATAACTTTCCTTACCAGCCTCTGAAAAAACTCACATTATTCTTAATGTGTCTGTTAGAAAGAATGTGCCTTTTTGAAGTCCAGCTGGTTCTGGGTACAGGCAAGCTTGTTTAGCTTGTACCTGTCTTTCTGCATATGTTTCCCTTTCAGCTTTCTCAGGGTGTCAAGTACAGGGTGTTGCGTGTTTCAAAACCTCCATGTTCCCCAGGGAGGGATATTTTTTTCTAAATGAATTGTGGGGTCATAGAGGGCTGGGTGCCTGTCCTGCTGAAGGTTATAGTGCGTTACTTCTCATGTGATCTGTAAAGACTGCCCCCCTTCCCCTTTCCCCAAAGATCAGCTTGTTGCATCTTCCAAAAGTCTTTAAAGAAGCCGCGGGAGACCTGAACGTTGGATTTCAGGGAGGCCTGATGGAGTTCAGTGTTCCTTAGCATCAGTGGAGCTTTCACAGGACCCCAAGTTTCTCTTCCCATAAAAAGGTCCTTTCCTAACTTTCCTTCCTATATTTTACCTGCGGTACCTCCTTGAGGACATGCAACGATGTCCCCTGGCCCCCTCCAGTGCAAACAGCTGGATGGGAGGCCTCTTCCAGAATGGGAATCAGGTGCTTTCTCTGCCCCATGACACTTTCCTATTGCATCTTTTATTTATTCTATCTGTCTATTTATTTAAATTACAACCTCCTCCTTGCATTAACATTAGTTCTCTGCTTCTCTTGCTTAGTTTGCTAGCCCAGTGTTAGGGCTGGGAGAGATAAGCCAGGCCTGCTGAGGTGTGCAAGAGATGGTAGCTATTGCTTGTCCAGCGTCCTGCATGCTTTCTGCATAGCAGACCTTACAGGTGATGAGTGCTTGTATTGTAGCAGGAGCTCCTCCTGTTGCACCCCTGCGTTCTCTGGACAACTGTTAACTACATACACATACCTTTGCAAATGCCAGGAGCCTCCCTGCCAGATCTAGTTTGTTAGCAAACAGGCTAATTTTAGGGGCACGCGTGAACAAAGTGTCTGTCAAATCTCAGCACAATCCAGGAAGTGGATAGATCCACTAAAATGGTAGCTAGCTTCCTGTATTTTTTTTATTTTTACTTTTATTTATTTTTTTGTGTGTGAGCGAGTACAGTAGATCATTCTGTAATTTGCTAGATCAGGTATTGATGTCAGTAGTAGATTATTTTGTTTTTAAAATGCCTGAGAAATCATTGACTCATCCACTTAAAAAATAAATACATTAAAAAATGCATTTCAGAAGAAAAGGGAGAGTGGTTTTGTATCAGGTCCCAAACTTTTCTCCTTTTGTTAGTCAATGTATTGAGCTGTTATGGGAATTTTAATCTTTTACTACACTTGATTCAGTTCTCATGGCAGTTTTCCACTTGCTTTTCTTTATTACTTTCTTTTTCTTCCTGTCATTCTTAGCTTTCTATTTTTCAATTCCAGTTTGCGAAGGGCGTGTGCTCAGAAGGGTTTCCTTCAGTTCCCAGTGCCCTGAAAGCATGAGAAATTGTCCAGTGAGCCAATTCTCACAGCAAGGTATAAAAATAGGAGTAAAGAAAAGGTTACACAATGCTGGAACAGCAGCAGTTTGTCCTAATGGCCGTTTTTCAAAGCCATGTTTTGAAAAATATTTTTAAAACCTTATCACTTCCGTATATTTTTCTCTCCCCAAACTGTGTTCCAGCAGCTTGGAACCAGCTTTAGAGATACTTGAAGAATTGCACCAAAACATAGGAGTCTAGTGCTGAACAGTCACGCAGAGCTGGGGAAAGTCCAGCTCAGCCTGATTCCACTTCTTTAACAGCAGAGGAAATTACTGCTTGAAAGTCCTAGCATCATTTTCTAACCCAGTATTTAATACATGTCTTCAAAGGCAGGCTTGTTCCCTTCTTGAGACCCAGCCTTACTTCCACAGTCTTACTGCTCTGTCACTGCAGCAAGCTACAGGCAAAGCTGAAGACAGAAGCAGTATCTGTTCGATACCAGAATCAGCGTCCATTTTCATGGAATCTGTGTTTTTACAGAACAGCTATTTATTATTACTTGATGCTTCACACACTTTAGTACACAAATAAGATCAATAGGTTTCGTTTCATACGCCTACGTGTTTGTGTACTCTGCCTCCCCTACAAATTAGTCATTAAAGGCCTATGTTAGCTTGCTTGTTTGCATTAACTTCAAAAAGCTTATTCCTATATTCAGTTACTTCAGTGTTGCAATATGGTTGCTTCTGCTTTCTTCATAATGGGATAGACTTCTTAGACATGCTGTATTGTTAACAAATTGCAGTGTCTTACTATACTTGATCATTTCCAAGACATCCCAATAACTTGATTCTAATTGCAGTTTAATGCCTTTATAATGAAATGTCTGTGGCCAGCCATGGAGAAGACTGTTAAATCTGGATTAAAATCACAAGGGAAGATCAAACGCAGAATAAAAATGTGTCCTCATTTGTTACCAATGGCATTTTCCAGAGCAAAGAAGCAAGTAAAATCTCCGATTTAATGCATTATGTGTAAGGCTGATTATACCACCTATTATACATGTCTAGTTCACATGCAGACTCCCAGGTGCAAGCATCCTTAAACACTGTCACTCTAGGCAAGGATGTGACACATGGCACGTCCACATGTTTATAATCAAGGCTCCTGATGTGCGTTTGGTGTTGAGCAAAAACAGTTATTTTATGTATCCTCTTGGGAAGCGTACAACACTTGCACTGTGTTCTGGTGTGGCTTCACAGCGCACCCTTATGCACACCGCTTGCACAGGAAATGGTGATCCATAGTAAAAGTGAAGACGACCCAACCTTTTAATTGCACACCCAGTCACTGCCACAGAAGCTACCTCATGTCAGCACCTGAAGCTCTCAGTAGCACAAGTTGCCTAATAAATTTGACTGTCTGTCTTCTGATCATCTTTGATTCTCTCTAGCTGCCTAAGAAGGCCCTCATGCCACTACAGAAATGAGAGACTGTAATTATAGTCAAAGGGAAATCAACTGAGAACAAGTCTTTCTGTATCTATTTAGCTGGTTTTATTCACAATTGAATTGCTGAGGTGTCTTGCCACAGGCTGCAGAGAGACCACTGGAGCTTTGGAGCAGCGTACTCATTTTGGTGAGAAGACTGCAGAAATGCAGTACACACGAGTGTGTGGGGAAAGCCACAGGGAGCTCCTCTTGTTACACTTCCTTTCTTTCAGTGCATTTTAACTTTAGTCCTCTCATCTAGTTGACCTGTTATTTCAGCAAGAGAAACTTGCTTAAAGGTACTCAAAAAGAAAATTTGTCACTGTTAGCAACTGTCTTACTTTTAAAATCTGAGTTCAAATCAATCTCTGAGATTTTGGGCAGTTTCTCAGATCAGTATGAGCCATCAGTCCAGATTCAGGAGTAAGACTAAAACTGCCCATAGCTCATTGTGTGGTTGAAACATTTTTAAAGCATTTTTAAGATAGCTTGAGTGAGTGATTCTCATAATGCAATCACTGTGCATGGTTAGATTGCACAACTGAGATGAATGCATTTATCCTCTGGGGTGTAGGTTGTGGCTGTGTTGGTCTAAGGACATAAGCAGACAAGGTTCTTTGGGTGAATCTGATATTTATTAAACCAACTTAAATAGTTGGAAACATTTTTCTTAGCAAGCTTTCAGGTTTAAAAACCGTTCGTCAGGCTGAGGTCTAATAAATGATACCAGATTCACCCAAAGAACCTGGTCTGCCTTTATGCTGTGGGTGCTTTTTGTCCGTTCCCTCTATGCACTGCCAGCTGCCTGGCCTTCCAAGTCATGTTGGCTTCCATTGCAAGACAAGCTTCATATCTAAAGATTTGGCAATTTGGGAATTCTCTTTGGGCAACTGTATTTCCAACCTCTTTCTCCATCATTTTGCTTAATCCCGTCATCACCGGGTGTGTATGTTTCTTTTTAAAAACAAGGGGTGGGAGGGTGGGCAGAGGGAACAGGTCCTTACCATCACTTTCTGTACTGAGCAAAGCTGTGTAATTTATGACCCGTTTGTAATGACCTCTTAACTCATTGAAATGCACAAGTTGCCAATCCCCCATAACTTCAAAGTTCTTTTTGCACTGTTTCCTTGTTTGCAAAAGATATTCAGCTTTCCTTGCAGTACTGTTTGCTCCGACTTAAACCTTTACAGTGCAGTGGTTTGCAAGGTGAGCTGGGAGAGATCAAAGCTATCCCAGGAGTGCTGGTCCTATTGCTCTGGGGAGAGACTGATGGAAATTTGGGAGTGTGAGCAGGTGCCATCCCCAGCCTGTGCTGCACACAGAGTAGAAGCAAGTTCATCTTCATGGGTCTAGGCTCTTACAAGGGATACGATTGCATAGGTCAGTTCACGTGGTCTCCCTAGGCTTGCCTGCTCCAGCCAAAATGGTGGAGTAGCAAATGCAGTTTCCTGAATTTGTTTAACCGACACTTTTCATGTAGCAAAAATGAAGTGGAATTTGGCTAGTGGCACTTGGGTCAGGGCATCTTCAGAGGGAAGATTTCTGGCTTCTGAAGGCTCGCTACCGCATCCTGCAGCGCTTCACATCTGCTGGGGCAGTCCCCCAGCTCAGTGTTGACCGTCCCCTAAATGTGCTCATGTTATGAGATCTCACAAGATCATGATCCACAGCTGTCATGTAACAGGCAGTTTTCCCCAAGCCAGTGTTTCATTTTGTTGTTTCCGCTGCAGTGCGCAGCATACGTTACTTTTCTGTTGACCCTTGGTCCCAACATACGGTAACCAACACTGTTTTTATTTTTTTAAGCCTGCAACTCTTTCTGATGTACCATTAATCTCTCACACTCTTGTTTTCAACAGGAGTCTCCCCAGGACAGTGCTATCACTCGAGACATCAATCGCACGTTCCCAGCTCACGATTACTTTAAGGATACTGGGGGAGATGGCCAGGACTCCTTGTACAAAATATGCAAGGTATTTCACAGCTTCTTGGGCAGCAATCTTTGACCAGGATATTTTGTGGATTAACAATACTTAAAGAGAATATCTCTCCATGGTTGGATTTAAATTTGCTGTGTTGGGTTATTGCTTAGTCTTTCAATAAGCACTGTTGAATCAAAAAGTGGTTGTGGTCTGAGGGTTGTCCTAGCTTCTATGAAATAACCTGGTTGTAGTCCTGACACCAAAACCACTGTTGCATTGGGTATTAGTGTCCTTGGTGGCCAGCATACAGGTAAGACTGGACAAAGAGAGAAATTGTTCACCTAGCACTGTGCCAACTGAGGGATGCAATGCTTTGTGTGGCCAGGGGCCTGTGCTTCAATGAGAAGCAGTGACCAAGAATCTGAGATGAACTCACTGAGTTGACAGCTTTGCATTTTTTTCTTTTCTTTTCTCTTTCCCATGCTAAAATTATTGGAGTTTTCTGTTTCTTTTGAGATGCATAAGAATAAGTCAATCACCAGTTCACTTCTTACAATGGACAGTTTCTGCTGAAGAAAGGAATGTAAAGGCAGAGGTTGAACAGAGCTGCTTAAAGTAAAGCTTAGGACGCATCAATCTAGGGAGGTCCAGTACAAAAAGAGCAAAGGAGCTACTGGCCAGGTCTAAGGTGCATGAGATGAGGCAGCGTCTGGCCAGTGCTTGTTAGACCTGTACTTTTATAAGAGAATATCAGTCTGTGTGATCTGAGGAGTTAATAGCACACTGAAGGAAAAAAAGCTGCAGGTGAAGAATAAACGTCAGATTTGGTGATGAAAATCTAGTTCTTGTTCCTCACAAAAATGTTTAGGTTTCTCTAAACATATAAATGCTGCAAACATTTTTGCCCAGTATAGGTATTGTATTTTTGCTGTTATTCGATCAAAGGCTCGTGTAGGTGACTATCTTTCTGTCCATCACATCCACAAATTAAAGACAACCCTGAAAACACTAAGTTAAACCATATTTTGTTTAAAATGTATTCTTGGAATACAGTTAATGATCTTGTGGAACTTTGATATAAGTTAGCTAGTCTGACAGAAAGCAAAGGTCTAGGAAAGGACCTAGGTGTCTGTAAAGCTGAAGATAATTATGCATCCCTCATTAGCATTATAAAGCAACAGGCACACATTTAAGTCGCTGATTAAAATGCAGAAGATAATTAGCAGGTAAAAATGACTGTTTTCTGTTTGATCCAATTACCTCATTTGACTAGAGTGTCTCAAGCTTCCAGCACTTTGATTCTGCATTTAGAAACCCTTCATGTGTTCTTCCCCTCGGGAGACGGTTTTTGTATGCTGAAGCTCAGATTCCTGGCACATCAATTCCTTCCTTTATAATAGTGTTTAAATATGATGAGGTTTTCACAGGGGACAGTCCTAGGCAGAGGGGAACGTCTTTGCATTTCATTAGTATTGAAATCAAGACTTGGTAACCAATTAAAAGGTTTTCTCTGCCACGGAATCCCTGCTTGAACATGGTAATTAGAAATAGCACCCAAAATCTCAAATTTCCTTAAAGAGATGCTTTGTAAACATCATTCTTTTAATTACACCAATCTGAGCTTAATGGCTTCTCTGCTCCGTTTCACAGCTGTATGTCCTAGAGAGTTCTGCCCAAGACTGAGGTTAAGAACAGGAGTGAAACCTTTCACAACTTTTCCCTGATTTCAGGGTTGTTATTAAATTCCTCTTTGTTCCCTTATTGCTCTCTGGGCTTTTAATGTGGTTTTTATCTTGTAAGCAAGCTTGAAGTGATTGTCTCTCTAACATGCTCTTCAGTCATGTACCCTTCATTATCACTTCTCAGCCAAAGTCTGTTTGATGACTGGCTTTCTATCCATGTTAAAGCCCAGCTGGGCTGTGTACAGAATATTGGCAGCTGTTTCTGTGGCTCTTCTTTTTCAAGTGGGGTTTCAGATGTGTCCTTGAGTCAGCTGGCAGCTCTGTTTCACATGGGCTGGCTGAGCATGTTGCCCTGGTATCTATCTTGTGCAAGAGGAGTCCCTGCTACTGTTTGAAAACGTAGGCAGACAAGGTTCTTGGGTAAATGTGATATCTTTCATCAGACCAGCTTTAGAACATAAGCACCTTTATACTATAGTACAAGAGAGGTAAAACAGGATTGATTGTAGTCTGTTCCATTTAAAAAGGGGCTTCTCTCCTTCCCTCTGTCCCAACAAAGGGTGTAAATAGGTAAAATTACTGAACAGCTGAACACGCAGTTGTGGAGAAACTGCTTCATATGATTTTTAATTGACAAGTTAAAGTCCATCTCTATACCAAGGAATATAAAATAAGTCTTGTTGAAGATGTTACTGGAATGGGGGCTCTATAGATGCTGACATGGAACGTAGGAGTAAGTGTGACTAAATAGCTGAAAAGAGTCCGGCACCCAGCAACCACCCTGGTCTCTGCATTACCACTGATTGTTTTGAAGGCCACAATTTGTTTTTTGGTTAATCTCTGGGCAGCTAAACCTCCTTCTGCAAGGCCAGTTGAGTCATGACTAACGGTTTGTCAGCCCCTTGGCACTGCTGAATAGAGCAATCAGCCGTGTCCTCATACAGTTCTGCTTCAGGGAAAGAGCCTGTTTTAAACGCCCTATTCTTTTTTTCAGGCCTATTCTGTCTACGATGAAGAGATTGGCTATTGTCAAGGCCAGTCATTTCTTGCTGCTGTGCTGCTTCTGCATGTAAGTTGTTTTGTTTTTTTCCTTTCCTACTTGTTTTAATCCCCAGACAAAAGTAGTGCTTATGTTTCTCCAGAACTAATTTCAAATGAACTCGGGCTTCTGGTGTAGTGAACCGCAGATTTGGTTACTTAACTGCTTAATTGTCAATAACTCTGACATTAGAGGAAAGACGACCTTGTTCTGTTTCAGTTGTAGTGCAGCCTTGTGGTCGGCACGCTCTTCTTTTTGGTTCTGCTAGCTTCTCTCCAGCTCCCAACTATCTTAGGGTGAAAACAGATGTTGCCGTCCATCACTTTTTGTGCTGCCACAAAAACTGTTACGGAGGCACAGAGCGATAGCAAATAGACATCCATACTTTGCGTTGTGCCACAGGGTGGCTGTGACAAAAGGCAATAATTAAATGTGCCTCTTCATTGCCACATATGACTGCTTTATGGTGGGGGAGCGTGGGCTGCCCGCACTGTCCTGCCACCCCAGTAAGGAGTCCCCTGGGCTTGAGGACCCCAGTCCTGTGCGCCTTGTGAATTCCTGTGCAGGATTAGGCCCCTCAAACTTGGGGAGAGCCAATTAGCTGATTTGGCAGCCCTAGGCCTGGGGCCACATGCTGCATACTGGGCCCCACGGCCGCATGCTGCCCTGGAGTGTCCCAGCTTTCCCTGCTTCCAGAGATGTCCCTGGGATCTCCCTGGCTCATCTTGGGAAACAGGGAAAGTCCAAGTTTCCTGCTTCCAGAGATTCATCCCTGGTAATCTCCGGGAACCTTGGAGATTGCCAGGGGCACATCTCTGCAAGGAGGAAACTCGTCTCCTGTTGTCCCCACAAATTCAATGGGCAGGACAACAGGCAACATGCATTTCAAAGCGGGTCATCTGTGCCAGGACATATCGTGGCACAGCTGATCTGCTTCATTGAGCAATGTCTATTTCTAGTCTTAGTTTAATTTAAATGAGATAACCAAAAGCAGTTTACTTAAGTTTACCTAGGTACAAGTGACCCTGGAATTTGAGGGAGGCCGTATACAGGAACTCCCTGCAAAGGCTCCTGTTGGGCATCTCAGACTAAATGTTAAGCTTTTTAGAACAGTTCTTTATTTGTTGACTGAAAGTACGCACAGATTTTGCTAGAGGTCTTAGATTCAACAGAGGATGTTTTGCAGCATGTTGGTAGAATGTGAGCTCATTACATCTTAGTGGCTTGAATATTGCAGTGTCCTCCTTTAGATGCTTTGTGTTTTATGGTTTTAGATGTTAGAGAATAATCAAAGGTGGAAAGAGATTTGGATCTTAGAAGATATTAAAGGCGTGCTTTAGTTGCTAGTTACATTTGTGCTCAGCGTAGTAACTTCCTGCTAATCACCCTGGAACCTATGGAAGGTGCTCTCTGCTTCATGCTTACTGTGAATTTAGGTGGAAAGTTTTGAAGTTTACTTCTGGCTGGAAAACACCTGTGAAAATTGCACATTTTGGCAGCACCCAGTTATTTTTATCCAGTCTCTAAGGCCTCCTGCTTCTTCATCAGGAGCTTGGTTGGTTGGTTTTTGGTTTTCGGGCTTTTTTTTTTGGTACACTGCTAGCAGAAACTGAGCAGAGTTTTGAAGCCCAGTAGGATTTTGTGATTTTTTTTTTTCCCCCCCAGGCAGCTGTGAGCGAGTGCTGCTGCCTTGCAGAACTAAATTTAAAGACATCTGTGCATCTGTCAAACTGGGTTTCAGAGAATTGTTTTCCTAATGTGTTGTGAATCTATGGCAATTATAGAAAGATATTTAAAACTACTCTCTCTAAATAAAAGTCTAATGGGCTGAAAATATCTAACCAGTACTTTTGGTTCTGTGTAATCTGTCAACAGAACCATGTAACTGATGGGGAGAATAATTCTGCAACTATCTTCTAAACCAAACCAGGAATAGATGGTTTATTTATATATATATATATTTCCCTTTCCTTCTTTCAGCAGTAGTTGAACCAAACTTTTTCTTACTAATAGATGTGTGTGTGTCTCTCTTTCTCTTTCTGGTGCTAATTGCCAGCTGTCCATTCTTTTGGCTCCCATTTGAGTAGAGCCTCACAGACCCAAGAACAAACCATTCATCATTTTTGTAGCACTTATTCTTTACTGATAATTGTTGCTTTTGAGAACCAAAGGTGCAAATTGCATTCCAGTGTTTGCTTCTTGTTTTTTCATTTTGCCCCTCCTCAGAGTCAGTCTTTGGAGTGTGACTCTGAGGGGCTGTGATAAGACTTCTAGGCTGTGTTTTCTCGGATGAAATACTGGTGTGCAGTCCCTGTGTAATAAGAGGTAATGTTACAGCAGAGGAAATCTAGTTTCTGCAAGTCCCTCGCTACCAGTACTGGAGCAT
Organism: Alligator mississippiensis; assembly: GCF_030867095.1. Lineage (NCBI taxonomy): Eukaryota > Metazoa > Chordata > Crocodylia > Alligatoridae > Alligator > Alligator mississippiensis. Next base: position 65,179,307 of record NC_081835.1, read on the forward strand.
TTCTGGAATTTTTTTAGTTTACAGGCTTCACCTGTGGATAATAGAGCGCATGTTAGATGTTCTGGCCTTTACATGAAGCAGTGATTGACCTGAGGCATCTGTCTCTGCTGCTGTGGAGAGATCAGAACTGATCTGTGGCACCAAGGAAAGATGTGCGTGTATTGACAAGCCATGATGTTTGTCTTCAGCTGCTGACAGGAGAGGGAGAGGAAAGTGTCTGTCCCAAACCGATGCAGAGACCTGACAAAGCTCAACTCTGGGTAGTAATAACTGACCTGTCTTTGCAACCGTCTGAGCAAATCAACATTTAATAATGGTATTTTAAAAAGCAAACTTAAAAAAAAAGTTATTGTTCATCATTTTGCAGTAATTCTGCAAAAATATTTGCATCTTACCTGTGGTAGCTGATTATGCTTGGGAAGTGACTGAAGTATATTGAGAAATGGTAGAATTTGGGTTTGGTTTTGAAGCTGTCGGCCTAATTAGGGATAACAGCAGCAGGATGCAGAAATACTGTACAACTCAATGGTTGAAAAGTGTGTTTCTAGTTGGAAATGTCAATTTTGCAGAATTATGCGGGATTTGTCTTACTTCTTAGGCATGAAATACTGTCTCATTTCAGTTGTGATGGCACTTGTTCATATTTTTATCTACTATTAAAAATCTGACCCCATGCGTTTTAAAGGGAGTTAGGTGACTAGATCCTTGCTCAGATCTGACTTGGTGTTGTGGGAGTAACAGCAACCCAAAGGAAGGAAATAGAATAATACTTGTTTTAACATGTTGACACGTTTTTGTCCTATCTGACAGATGCCTGAAGAACAGGCTTTTAGTGTTCTGGTCAAAATCATGTTTGACTATGGACTCAGGGAACTTTTCAAACAAAACTTTGAAGACTTGCACTGCAAATTTTACCAGCTGGAGCGCCTCATGCAGGTAAGCACCCCGGTGACCTCTGGGGAAATGGGTCAAGGTTTGCCAAACTGGAGATGCATTTAGTGGCTTGGGAGCCAGATTTTGCTTATGCAGGTGAACAGTTTTCAAATACTAGTATTACACCCGTTGTTGAGGTAGAGGGCAACCAGGCATCAATATGGTTTCAGAGAAGAAACTTCTTTTAGCATAATTATTTCACTTGCTCCTACTAGGATATAGTAGGCCAAACTTACATCTTGTATTGTGCCAGGCTCTCATAGCTCTGAGAACTGTAAGCATGCTGTTCAACTCTGCTTTTAAGCCAAACTTAACACGTGCTGTTTTTTAGGAGTATATTCCTGACCTCTACAACCACTTTCTGGACATCAGTCTTGAAGCCCACATGTATGCTTCCCAGTGGTTTCTTACCCTTTTCACTGCAAAATTCCCTCTGTACATGGTCTTCCATATTATCGACTTGCTGTTATGTGAGGTACGTCACGTACAACTGTATAGCTTTGTACACACTCTCTGTACCAAGTGTAACTACAGTCTGTATTTGATCTGAGAAAGCTGGACAACTGACGCTTCAAATATAACTTCCAATACAAAAATGTAAGCAATGACATAAAAGGCATCTCTGCCTTGTAAGTGTTTTTCAGCATTTTTAAGATGTTACATCATTGGATTATGGGTTTCTTTTTTCAGATTATTACTACTTATTCTTAGTAGAGTACTGTGTGAGCTCTATAATTCCATGCATTAGTTACAGGGCACAGAGGGTTGATCTTGTGATATCTTACATAAAGGACTCTTGTTACCATGGATCATATGATTGTGTTCCTAGATTTTTAGATGTAGCATTTAACAGCAACAAAAAAGTTGTCATACCTATATACAAGTTTAAAATGTCCTAGAGCACTGACGACTGCTGCTTTTAGTTCTTCCTAATTCTCATGTGGGTATCTTGACAGCCCTGATAACTCTGCCCCCTCAGAAGCTGAACTGTTTCATTCTGCTGCTTAGTGTGTATTTTGAGGCAAAATTCTTTTATACTGAGATAATGTATTAGTCCTTAGTCTTTTTTTATATAGCATTGTACTGAGCAGTATTCTGGCAAATAATATAAACTGAGTCTAAACTATGTATGTCAACATAAGTGAATGGCATACGTTTTGCAGAGCAATGTGCCTGGGGATATTCATTTTTTTCGCTTGCTTTCTGATTGCCAGAAAGCATTGATTTTTTTTTTTTTGGATTTTTTTTTTTTGGATTTTTTTTTTTTTTTTTTTTTTTGGTGCATCTCCCAGATATTTGCATGAAGTAGCAAGGTGCTGCAGCAGTCATGTCATCTAAAGGTTGTGGCACTTGTAAATCTTCTGGTCATTGTGTTGCTCTCCACGTAGTGGCGTTGCTCAGGAACCTGCTGCTTGCTTTGCTTACACACCAGTGTAATAAAAAGCAACAGATGGCATCTGCCAAATCAGCGCCGTTTGTTTAGAAACACACACACATGCCCCAAAATTATTAAACAAGTCATATAAAAGGGTTTTATTATAGTTTTAAAGGAGTGAAACAGGTGACAATAGTACAGCCAAAACAGGAAAATGCAGCATTCGCATTCTGAGCATTCCCTTGTGTCCTGGTTGCATTTGTAATGATGCCGTGTTTGGAAGGTGTGTTGCAGTGTTGAGAAGAAGGGGCTATCATAATCAAGTATTTTTAAGAAAACCTTCACTCTCAGAAATGAAGTGCAATAGGGAAGTTAGCGTGCGATTCCCAAGTCAGTCACCCTTTCTCCATACCAGGTGCTTTCTAAATTTTACTCAGAATTCATTTAATACCAATGTCAGAATCTCACTGTTGCAGCATTTATTCATGTAGTTGTTCTTAGAAGCCATAGCAGCAGATCTGGTCTTAATTTGTTGCTGTTAAAAACAAAATCCAAAGGGATCAAGGATGGAGGAAAAATCCAAGCCCTATTCAGTAGTATTAGTGGAGCTCTGAAAGATATGGATGCAGAAGGGACATGTAGCTGCCAGATCCTCTTGCATTGATCTGTGAGTCCATTTTACATAATCTTGGTGAATAAAAGAGAATCTGTAAATGATCTAGTATTAAGCACTGAAGTAGGGAGGACAACTTGAAATGTGTGTGTGCGTTTAAATTGTTGGCCAGAATTTTTCATTGTGCATAATTTAGAAAATGAAAATTTCAACTGTTACTATGTGAAGTCCCTTGAGGAGGCTGCAGGCATTTAGCAGGTTTCAGGATGGGGAATTTTTCTGATCTTGAATGCTTTTGCCCTTGTCTGACTTTCTTTCCAACCCCCTGGAAAAATTTATAGTATTTTTTTCATAAGCTGGTATCTGAAAAACTTCTGTGTCCCTTGGGATTAAATATCTCAATGAGCAGCTTTAATGGCAGAGGAAGGGCTTTCCTTTTTGATTCATTTTGATTTGCTTATAGGTCCTAAGCTATTTGTTATGTCAGAGCAGATCCTAACACCTGGGGAGGATTTAGCAGTTGTCTTTTCATCTCTGGTGTTTGACTTCAAAAGTTTATTTGCTGTAGTAGGAAAAAGGGCAGCCGATGTTGATGTTGTCTCTTCTGTTCTACAGACATGAAATGTTTTATATGCAGGTTATCAGTGGAGTGAGTAATTCAAGGTCAGGCAGAAAACAAGTATCTATTTAAATAAACCAAAGCAATCATTAGTTTCTGCATTTTGAATCCAGCCTTTTCAGGAAGTCGGTATATTGAAATGTTAAGCAGCCTTCCCTCTGTGGGCGGAAAAGAACTCGAGTGCCTTGCTGTGTAGACTGCAGATAGTGATGATAGATTTCCATTAGAGATTGGAAATCTTCCCTTTTTGTATCTTATCAGCCAGCTGGTTTGATACTGATAGCGGATAAGAGGAGCTGTTGGTTGGCCCTGAGCACTTTTTTTCATCTTTATCATTGGATGCTAGGATGGTAGCAGTGCTGTTTTGCTACTGAGTTGTGTAGTGATGGAAGAACACAATTCCTGACAGGTAGCCAAATCCATTCTTCAGAAAACATAAAAGGGAAGGGGAGTGCCATGTGGTTTTTCCAGGCACCATGTCAAGTTGGATCTGGTCTGTGAAATGAGGTCTGGTTTCTTGCACACCCTGGCACAACAGGCTTAAAACGCATCGGCAACTTCACCTAAATTAAAAAAAGAAATTTCTCACTGAATTTAATATATTATCTTCACACATTCACTCCCCAGGGGGGCTTACAGGGTTTTGTACTGAGGTTGTGCCTTTCGTGAGTTGGCAGCAGAAAGCTGTCTTGTCTTCTCCTTTTAGCCTATTTTTCTGGGTGTATTTTAGGCAAGTGAAAGACACTGCACTGCTCATGTGACTTATGACGCCTTTAGCCAGGGACTCTCCTGCAGCAGCACAGAATATAGCATGTGACATAGCACCGCATTTGCTTAGGATAGTAAGCCAGCTACCTGCCAGCTAATACATTACAGCAGCTTTTGGAGGGTCCTGTGGCTATGTTGCTGGTAACTACTGTTTTGTGTTGTTAAATGAATGGGTCCTCCTCTGGGCTCTCCCAGTCCAGTTAGATAGTTTTCATAAAATAATCTTTATTTAGTATTACACTGAAAATAAATAAAATGGAAGTTTGGAGCAACTCGTCTCTCCAGCAGACCACAAGTGGTTGGAGGCTCTCTTGATGCACCTCCTGCTGCTCTCTGCATAGTGCTAAGCACCAAGGAGTCGTGTCTTCTTGTGGGTAGGCTTATTCTTTGGGTCTCTGAAGCTTCTGGATCCACTTTTATGCTGGGACAAATAAAAAAACCAAAATTGATACGGTGTGGGAAGAAACTTAAGCTTGTAAATATTGATTTGCTTTTTTTTTCTTATTCTGTCTCTTCAGGGTATAAGTGTTATTTTTAATGTTGCACTGGGATTATTAAAAGTGAGTATCCACTTGAATGTTTTTTTCATTTCATATATTATTATGTGCTGCCTTGATAATTAGACTGCCTGTTACAAAAATGTTCTAAATAACCCTTCCTGTGTCTCGCTCATTGCTGATGGGTGTGATTTGCTGCCGGGCTGGGTCACCTGTGGAAAAGATGTTGTAGTGTGCAAGTGAAAATAAAAAAATTGTTTGCAAAAAGTTATGAGAGACTTTCCTGGGAGCTTGGCAGAATAGCTGTTGTTTGATCTGTCTCTGGAGTGGTTTCACAGAATCTGCTTTGCAAATATTTTTTGTCTGTATGTTTTTAGACTACCAAGGATGATCTTTTACTGACTGACTTCGAAGGAGCTTTAAAGTTCTTCCGTGTACAGCTGCCCAAGAGGTACCGCTCAGAGGAAAATGCAAAAAAGCTGATGGAGTTGGCATGCAATATGAAGGTAACTGTATGAAGATAGCAAGGAATTCTTTGTGGAAATGTCTTTGTGGGAGGCACACCTAGAACATCACTGTTTATCTGTCTGTGCACAGAAGTGATGCTTTGCAGTGAAACAAGTAGAACAAAAAGCCAGTGGTTTTAAAGGTGACTCAATGTGGATATCTTTTTTTTTTTTTTAATTGACTTTCGAGAAATCTGAAGGGGCCTGGATTTTCAGATGGTGTGTGCCCAGCATAGGCTGAAAACCAGGCCTCTTTAAGGTATTTAAAGTTGAACGGCCAAAAACTGAGGCACCTCAAAATCACTAATCACTTGCAAAAATCCCAAATGAACCAAGATGAGGAAGTGATCCTGAGGCAGGTATGTTCACAAAGCTAAAAACTAGCTTGTGTGAATTCCTTCTCAGCTGTACAGTTTATCCCCAAGATGATGGCACTCAGGAAAACCACATTAATGTGAAGGTGGTTTTACACTGTAAGCAGGCCAAGTATGCTTTTCACTTCTGCTCTAAAGAAGGTCTCCTCAATTGCGTAATTAAAAAAGGAATAGCAGGCCTACAGGCTGGAGCCACCATACTTGCATTGCAGGTAGTTGGAGCTCTTTAATAATGCAGAAGGCTTTGTTTTTCCATGAGCAGCCCAAGGAGGGAGGTTCAGATATCCTTTTTCCTTCTTGGCTTTTCATTTGGGTCTGCTAAGTGCATGCATGAGAGATGCTGGCAACAACCAGTGCGCTGCCATGCACTGTACGGTGTTTCGGCTGCAGAGGCTTCTGAGTGGAAATCTTTTGTAAGTACTTGCTTTTTCCTGTGGTGGTGTCTTAGATTAAGAGTGCAATCTGAGGTTACTTTTGGCATGACTAGGAACTGGGGTTGGATTTCTGCCCATGGTTATGGCTTACCCTAATAACACTGCGTTCGTCTGACCACCAGCATTGCCAAAAGTTTGGGAAATACTGAGGGTGGTTAGACTTGCACTTGTGGTCACCAGAGAAAGCACAGATGGGAAATTCTTGAGTATGTACAGGATGATGCACAAAAGCAGGCTCATCTGAGTTGTGGCAGTCGTGGGATGTAGAATAATACTGAGATGGAGCTCAGATTACATTGTCAATTAGAAGGATGCACCATAACACCATGGAAGAGGCTCTGTGTGGCACCATTAGTTCATTTGCATGTGGATCCTAAGTCCTGAAGTTTGAGAAGTACATACAAGCCACGTATTTTTAAGCTCCCTGCAGGAAGATAATACAGCACCTGGTTGGTCTGTGTAAAAGGTTTTGTGGATGTTAAGAGCCAAGAGCATTCATATAGACACTGTGCAGCTTTTTAAAACTGATTACTTTCATCCCTGCGGCCATGAAGGACCATGTCGGCATCAAAAGGAGGGATGAAGATGGAGCACAAAATCCCTCTGCTGCAGTCCGTGAGGATGGGGCTTGATGACCTGTTAGAAGGCCCTTCTGGCCTAAGCAAGTCTGATTAAAAATACCAAAGGCAAAACCATCACTTAAAACTGTTTGATGCCATGGAACAAACCTGAGATGCCCGTTTTAATTAACACTTGAACATAGGTGCTTGCTTGAACTTTTTTGGCAATAATATACATATCCTCCACTGCAAATGATATTGTGTCCCCTCCTCTTTGTTGATGGACATGCCCATAAATATGATGCCTTTCTATTACTTATTGAACCTCTTGATTTAATATTTCCTATTTCATATCTACATGTTGAAATGCTTCTGAGATCCATTACTCATTTCAACTGTGTGAGGTACACAATTGTTTCAGGGAAGCATTGTCCACCAGGTCCCATGACTTAAATATCCTCTACATAAAGTAGATTTAGCTTTTGACATTGAGGATATTCCTGGCAGTTAGTGATGCTGAAGATTTGTATTAATTTGAAGCTGGAAGTCAGAAGCTTCTCTAATCAAATCCAACTTTAAATTGACACTTTAGAAGGGACCCCTAAACTAGAATTGCAGGCTAATTCTCTTCTATAATTTCCCCTGTATAGATGTGATCCACTAGTTCTGAAATGGGCGCTATGGTCAGATGTAACTTCAAACTATTTTAAAAGGGATTTGGGGGAAGGGTACTGGGGACTTCTGCCACTCAGGAACTTGTACCAGTTGAGTGGATGTAATTATTTTGTCTGTCAGTCTACAGGTGTAATGGGGCTAAACTGCTGAAATGTGAAACCTGAATTAAACAGATTTAAAATTCCTGCAGCTTAGCTTCCTCTTGGAGTAGGATAAAGCAGACAGAGGTGGTGGTTGCAGTAGATCCTCTGGGACTGTCAGTAACTGCACTTTGAACTGTTTGTCCACACCTGGAGCTGTATTTTATTTTAGAAAGGAACAGACTTGGCAGTTTCAGGAGTTAGAAGTTCTTTCGTGAATCCAATCCCTTTGTGTTGAAATGCAGTTGTCTGGTACTTGTAGCCTAGCTAAAGGAGCTCTGTGCATTGATGGCTGCACATGCCATGTCGTGAGCGCACAGGCATTAACTGGCACCTTGTTTGCTCCAAATCCACCCACTGCACAGACCTCAAAATGGCAGTTGGCTGGTTTATGCTCTGTTCTGTCCTGAGACCTGTGTCTGGGGAGACGGGGCAATGAGCAGGATGCCAGCGAGCCTGCCTTGGCTCGTCCAGTCATTAAACATTCAGTACAGTATCTGCATTAAATATGCATGGGGCTAAGACAAACGCATAACCCTTGCAGCGCCAGCAGCGTTTGCCCATGTCTTTCCTGAGCTCTCAGAGTTAGCACCGTGTTTAGTTTCCCTGCCTGCTCCTGCCAAGGTTCCCTGAGCATGTCCAGTGCCGCGTGAACTCTCGTGGCCCAGAAAAACGCTCTCTGAAGGGTTGCGCACCATTTTCCCAGTGTTTGTGTCGGAAGGGTTAAATGGAAAGCTGCAGGGAGAATGCAAGCTGCGCCACCGCCACTGAACTCGGCACCAGTGCCGAGCCCTTGCGGCTCTCCCTCCAGCCTGGTTCCTCGAATAGGAATGTGGCACATAATTGGCGTGACCTCTAGTATGAAGCCGTTTGCTGTCAAGACAATCTTGGGCTTTTTGCTTGGAAACATTTTTGTACAGAGAAGGGCTGGATGTCCAACTGAATCATTTATAGGAAGGGAAAAGTAGACCGGCTGAGGCATTGTGATTACAGCAGCCTTCTGCTGAAAAGGAGGTCAGCAAGTGATGGGAAGTGATGTGTTCTTTAGGTTGTCGTTGCAGTCTCATGTAAAAGAGCCACCGCTACCCCTGTGTTCCTGGAACAGCTGAACTGGGACTCGGAGCTCTGCCTCCTCCTGGTCTCACGAAGCCAAACCCTAAGGCTCTAGCTGCCATTCCTGTACATCCTTCCTTCTGGGGCTTGTGTGAATTTTTAGTGGCGAGTTTAGCAAAATCTTCCCTTGACCGCCCAGCTAGTTATGTATAGTGGCAAGAGTGGTTCTGATGCATGCAGAAGGCTCGTGAATGGAAATGTGTCGATGTGCACTGGCTTCCCTTCTCTTTAGGCTGCTGGATATTTCACCGCTCGGTGGTGAGCATTCTCAGTAGGTTGAGATTTTTCAGATGTGAAAGTCACCCATGTTCCAGGGCAGAGAAGCAAACCAATTAAGAAGAGTTTAGCCCCATTCTGAACAGAGGCTTGTTATGCTACAGATTACCTTCACTTGTTTAGTAAGATTGTTTACCCAGATTTTTTTTTCCCTGATTTAACTCCTGTAATTTCATCTGCGTGGAACGCAGAGACGAGGGACAAATTTTTGCTCTGAAAAATTTCAGTTGAAATCTGGTTAAAACATTTCTGTATGAAGCTCACTAGGGGGAGCCTAGATCCTACTTTTCCGTAGTTCTTCCATTTCAGGCAAGATTGTTAATGATAGAGGAGACATTAGAACCTAAACAGATTTCCTATGTCCGTCTTGCTCATTTGCAAAATAACATTTGTCTGTTAACCATTAATATTGTTGGGCAAGAAATGTCTCTCTTTTTTTATTAGCCATTTCTGTTTCTCATTTCTTTGGCTTGTTAAAGTCATAGTAACACTCTCAGCAACTTCTAGCCCTTGGAAACCCAATTTAAATCAGCAGGAGGTCAAGTCTGGTCTTGACGTAGTCTGTACTGGTAAGCCATTACAGTATTTAGCAACCTCAGCACAAGGAGAGATCCAAGTGAGACAGCTGATGGATTCTCTTTAAAAGCTTTTCTGTGTATCCTTTCACTGTGGCACCTAAACACCCACATCCATTTGAACTCATCAGTGCTTCTGGGAAGCAAGGGTGACTCTTGGCCCTGTTTACACATTGGATAACTGGGGCGCCAATAGATGGATTTGCCCAGGGTCTATAATTTCCTAATTGCAAGACATTAACTACAGGCTACTGGGTCATGTATTTTCCTTGGTCCTTCCAGGGTGTAGAAGTTTGACTGAGATGCACAGGTAGCTTTGGGACTTGGAGGTCTTATATGTCAGGTTTGAACTGCGCTAGCAGAGCTAGGTGGCCAAACTTGTACAAGCCTGTTCCTGCATTAGCAGCTTTATGAAAGCGCATCTGACACAAAAAAAAGAAGCTGTAGAGGCAGGCTTTAAGACATTAATCTAATCAAATAAGCATCTCTGCCTCAAGGAAGAGAGTGTTGAAGTGGATAATTGATTATATGAATAGGGTAAGTTCTTTGGTCAGGTCTAGTGCTTTGATTCTCAGAGCAGATGGGGAAACACCTCGTGAGCTTTGCAGAAGTTGTAGGTACCTGTGTCTTGTATGTGAAAAGTGTATTCTTTTCCTTGAAAGGAGCTGTTGTCATGAACTAATGTGCTGCTTCTAATTCAGATCAGCCAGAAGAAGCTGAAGAAATATGAAAAAGAATATCATACCATGAGGGAGCAACAAGCACAACAGGAAGATCCTATAGAGAGGTTTGAGGTAATGCCCATCTGGTCACGCTTGGTGTCATGCATGGTTTCTGCTTTGACCTGCTCTTTCATGCCCTGAAAATATTTTGAGTTAACTTATTATCTGTCCATTTCCTGGGAGCTCCAGCTTTGCTCCAGCTTCTCACTTCTGGTTATGACAGAGTGGTTTTGTTTAGGGAAATGCAGTTTCATGAAGTCCCCAGTTCCTTCATCTCTGTACACCCCTCATTTCACCATACACTGCTTATTAAACTGCACGCAGATTTCATTACAAACCAAGGAGGGAAGCATTGGTAAGCATATGATGTACCCCACGCCCCTGCTCTTCAAAAGCCTTGTGACTCAGTGAGCTTCCTTGTACCACTGTCCCAGGGTTAATTTTTTTACTACTTTATTTTATATTTACAATATGGTTAACTGTTTGTTGCCACAATAGTGCACTCACAGAGAACTGTAAGGGTAGGTGTTTGAGCAGGGAGGAACATGAGGAGTGGTGTTCACTCTCCTCTAATTCCTCTTAAGATAATGAACTCTGACTTTTTTGTTTCCCACAGCGAGAGAACCGGCGTCTGCAAGAAGCAAACATGAGGCTCGAGCAAGAAAATGATGATCTTGCACATGAACTGGTCACCAGCAAGATCGCACTTCGAAAGGACTTGGATAACGTAAGACATTTCTGTGCACTAGGGTAGAAATAATACTCAGGCTTAATTTCAACCTATTCATCTTGTTTAAATCCTTTAATTTTTCACTGAAGGGGTCTGTAGATAGATCATGTCTTGCCTTTTCCGTTAACAGGATTGATAAGCCTTACATTCTTATTGTACTGCGAGGTATTTTCCCATTTATCTTTTGCCTCCAACCCTCTGCCTGTGTGTTCATATCTGAACCTGTCCTACCTGGGCCTGTGATCCTGTCAGGTGCCCCAAGTCAGGCGGGAGCAGGCTTAGGCATCAGCCGGATTAGGTTTCTTTACGGGGCATTCATCCTGCTGTGGACTGAGTCAGGGGGGAATCTTTCCTCTGTGTCACTTCCATATCAGCTATGATACCAGGCAGTGCTGCGCTCACAATGGTGCCTTTAAACGAAACACGGATCTCCAAAAGAGACCACAATAATCTGAGGAAGAAAATCAGTCTTGGCCTCTCCATCCTGCGTGGGTACTTGCATTCTAACTTCTGAAATTGTCCTGACACTTGCGAGTGGCAGTCTTGTTTCCTTCTTGAGATACTGGGTGGACAGTTGCTGCGGCAGGTTGGCTCCTGCTTTGGCCACACCAGCAACCTGTAGAAGGATTCCTATGTTTATTGACTTGCAAAGCTCGCATGTCTTGTGCAGGATGCAGGTGCTTCTCTAGAGCTGCTGCCCTAGCAGTTCGAAACAGAAAGTGTAGCTGGAACGTAGAGCACCCACTTCCTGACTCGTGTAGTGGTAATGTGGATCCTGTGATTTTTCCTGTAGCTATTTAATTTGTGTATGTGGGCAGATTTTTTTGAAGTGTCCAAATGACTTGAGAGCCTGCATCCCTTTGACTTCTCAGAGGACTTGGGTACTCTTGACAATGTCCACTTGTGTTATTTTCCGCTCACTCGAGTTATCCATGTGGACTGAATTTCTTGTCTCAGCCCCTTCCTGCACCCGCCCTCTGCTTTTTTTGGCAGTCGCATAGGTCATTTCCTATATCAAATGCTTTCTAAAGGGAAATGCACTGGAGGGTACGTTCTTGTACTGATCAAGTATTTACATGCATGTTAAGATGAAAGAATATCCCTGAAGCAAAAGTTTTTATGTCATCAAAGATTTACTATGGAGCAACAGTTTTATAAGACTTTACAGCAGGTGCATTAGTTCTGTTTGTATTGCACAAGTCTTTCCTTGCTGTCTCTTGCCTAGCTTTGGAGATGCACATCTGGGGAGTCTTAGTAGGGAGTGCTTTTGTGTAGGATACACAAGGGGTTGAAAGATTGGCTTTGGCAGTACACGTGAAAGGACAAAGTGAGCTTACCCAACCCACTTGGGGGTGCATGGGAAAGAGCTCAAGTGCTGGGTGTCAGGCTCTTCTCGTTCTAAACCAGCATGCACGCACTTCTGAAATCTCAGAGGAAGCTGGCTCTGGGGAACCGTAGAAACAAGAATTTGACAGGCTTTAAAATATTCCAGTCCACCTGCATAAGAAAAAAGGCATTCCCACTGCCTTCTGCAAACTTTCTGCAGGAAAAATACTGAAAGTTCGTAGGGGTTTTTTTATGCTAATGGAGGAACCTTTGCTGCCTTTGAGGTTCACCCTGTGGTTTCCGGGATTTATGCTATCCACAGCTTGTTAGTATTAAAATCTCCTATGAATTAATAAGGAGAGTATGTTCCATTACCACGCTGTTGCATTGAAGGACTTCACAAAGCAGCCGTAGGTTCACTTCCTACTACCCCTCCTCCTTTCATTTCATTAAAGAGACATCCTAGAGGGATGTGAGGACACCCAGTAGTTCTGCTCAAAGGGTGGACCCTGGACTGAACTGCACTGAAGGAATCCCTCCTGTTGCATTTTATATCTGTTGGTAGCTGTTTATAACTCTCATGTGAGTGTGAGCTTCAAAAGGCCGGGTATGAAATTGAATTGGATCCAACCTTTGAAACAGTCTGTCATCTCCAAAGATGGTGTAATTAAATTGATGAGATTTTCCTTCAGCGGGCATATGTGGTTTGACCCTTAGATTCTAAGAAACCATGTTTAAATCCTTAAAACTGGGCCCTGAGATCACCCTCCATTTCAAACTAGCAAGCTATCCTGGATGAAGAGTGCTAAAGAATATCGTACAACTTGCTGTGCCCTGCTACCTTCCCAGCCGTGAAGCCCCAGGGATTGAGAGACCCCTTAGCTTCCTTTGCCCCTCTCCAGAAACTCAACTTTGTTTTCCTGATGTCCGAGTCAAACGTGCTGCAGTTTGGTGGTGGTGAAGAGGGAAAAGCCAGTCACTTAAGAACTGCGACCCTGTTTTTAAGGATCACTGGGACTCGTGCATAATCATTCACATTATAATTTTCTTCCTCTGGAAGGAATTGTCAGTTGTTTTCTGAATTTTATTTCAATCGTTTCAGTTATTGATAACTGTGTGTGCATACTCCATACGTTCATCCTCCTGCTTATTGTTCCTGTATTTTTGTGACGGTGTTTTCATTTTAATTTGCTCCTTCATCAGTATATGTGGATTGGTCTTCATGCATTTTGAAACAGTAACAAAGTCTTCAGAGAAATAAAGTTTTGCTGTTTCTGATGTTTCTAAAGCTTAACAGTGGATAGTTGAGAAGAGAAGAGTGGGATCTCTTGTGACAATCTTCAGGTTAATGGGAAGGTTGTGCAGCAAGCACAGAGTTTCCAGGTGAACTGCTTTTCCTAAAGCTGTTGGGAGTACTAAAAACGACAGCAAATTTGTTCTTGTGATGCCTTGCATGGAAACTCCTGCCACTGGGAAGGGTAATGAGATAGAAGAGTGTGAAATAAGGCCAGGGGCTGGGCAGGCTTCCACTGGAGTCTGCACCTTTGCATGTCAAACAGGAGAGACACAAAGGCACTTACTATTCTTTAGTAGTGGGGACAGCCTTTCTTGATGCATTGCTTCACTTGTGTATTGCAGGCGGAAGAAAAGGCAGATGCATTGAATAAGGAATTGCTTATGACCAAACAGAAGTTAATCGATGCAGAAGAAGAGAAACGGCGACTAGAGGATGAGTCTGCTCAGGTTACAGCCATTTCTGACACTTTTCATGTTTTGCCGAGTGTAGAAATTCAGAAAATATAATGTTTGTGGGAAGGGCTTGTTGATCCAAGTCAGGCTTTGGCTGCTTCCAGCACAGCAGAGCTTGCTGTTTCTTTGTGAACTACAGAAAGCAGCAGTTAGTTGCAGGTTAAATGAGAGCCCGGATGCACTGTGTGTGTGTTAGGAGCAGAGAGATGCACCATGGACAAACTGTCACCTTCAACCCCAGTTAAATCTTCCCTCCAACCCACCACGTGTTCCTGGTTGCTGGTGTCACCAGTGTCTCAAACCAGTATCACAGATCCTTCCCCACCACCACTTAGGCTGGATGAGACCTTTGCTCCTTACAGAAAGGCAGGCCATGTTTAATGTTAAGTGAGAGAGAGGGAGGAATGGGCATGATTAGCCTCCTGCAAGTGCCCCCTGATTGATTATTGCTGAGATAGTATAACTGTAGAGATGTTTCTTCTTTTGTACCGCAGCTGAAGGAGATGTGTCGTAGGGAACTAGACAAGGCAGAGTCAGAGATTAAGAAGAACAGCTCTATTATTGGCGACTACAAGCAGGTAAGCTCAGCTCGATGAGGGTGCCAGGTGCTTTCAAATAGCAAGGGATTCTCTGGCTTTTAGGATTTATTTCCCAGAAATCTGCACATAAAGTGTGATCTCTGCCATGCATCTGCTGGGACTTAGGAGTTATGTTAAGTCAGGAAAGCTGTAGCTGGTTTTGCACTTTCTTTTTGGAGATGCTTGACAGGTTTGGCCTGTTCTGTTCAGCTCTGACTTTACAGGTGGTATTGGCTCTATTGCAAAAAGTTGTTGTTTTTTTTAATGGACTGCGCTCCTTCCATCTTCGAGTCTAGCTGCTCACTTGGCTCCACAGGTGTTTTTTTTCTTCCCATCTTCGCTCTTCCCTCCAAAATATGCCAGGACTTGGTGATGATAAAAGAAGGTTATTCCCTTGCTGCAGTCTCCTAATGTTCTTTTTGAAGTTATTTAGCTTTAATTCACCCTCCTGAGTTGTAAGCTGTCAGGAGAGCAAGTATGTGGCTCTGTATAGTGGGAATGTGGCCTCAAGACATTTTAGGGCTGCACCAGCAAGTCTCAGGGATGGATATTGCCTACCACACCCATGGTCACAGTCATCTCCTTTATTCCCAAGGCAGTAAAAGGGTTTTGCTCCCCCCCCCAACCCTTTCCTGATTCCTCTGGTGAGGCTAAGCTGTTAACATTTTATGTTTAAATTGTGCCATTTGCTACAGCTGTAGAGACTTGCATGTAACTTCATGGATTTCTGCACCTATGTACAGAAATTGGGGGGGGGTTCAGTCATCAAAGATCCAGTTGTAATATCTAAATTCAAAGCCCAAGCTGCTGCAGAAACCTTAAGTCTGAATTCCACAACTTCCAGAGCTCTTAAGACTTCCAGTTGAATGTTGCTGTGGCATTGGTTTTTGCTTTTAATATTTTATTTAGAGAAAAGCTTTTGCTTTTATCAATGATTTGTAACAGAATTTTGCTTTGTCAGATTTGTTCCCAGCTGAGCGAGCGACTGGAGAAGCAACAAACAGCAAATAAAGTTGAAATTGAGAAAATCCGGGTAAGAGACCAGGTTACCAAAATTTTCATAGTTTCATAGTAGGTAGGGTCGGAAGGGACCTGAGCAGATCATCAAGTCCAAACCCTGCCATGGGCAGGAAAGAGTGCTGGGGTCAAACGACCCCGGCCAGGTGATTGTCTAGCCTCCTTTTGAAGACCTCCAGGGTAGGGGCGAGCACCACTTTCTCTTGGAAGTTGGTTCCAGATCCTAGCCACCCTGACCGTGAAGTAGTGCCTCTTGATGTCTAGCCTGAATCTCCTCTCAGTCAATTTATGGCCGTTATTCCTTGTTACTCCCGGTAGTGCTCGGGGGGAACAGGGACTCTCCCATTGCCTGCTGGTCCCCCTTGACCAGTTTGTAAGCGGCCACCAGATCCCCTCAACTTTCTTTTGTGGAGGCTGAACAGGTTCAGGTCCCATAGCCAGTTTTCACTGTTTAAGACTTGTCAGCAAAACTCTGCATTTTTGATCTTTTAAATCTGTTTTAAGTAATTTGCTAATAAGCTTCGCTTGCACCATGCCTGACTTAGGTGCTTTTTGTTCCCAAATCTTCCTCCCAAAGCCCTAAGCAGTTAGAGCTAGTTCTTCCACCCTGAATGGCCTAGGGCAGCGTATAGACTCCAGGCCATGGTGGAAATGGGGATCTGAGGGTGACAAGCTGTTTGCCTGCTGCGTGTGCCTGCTGTTTGTGACCCCACTTGCCTGCAGTAGCAGAAGGAGCCCCTTAAGTTTTTTCTGGGTCCCTGAGGCTCTCCTGGTCTCCTTGCATGGGGGGCAGAAGCAGGAAATAGCTCTGATGCTTTTGCTCAATAGAAGTGCTCATGGCTGGATGTTTTTGGCTTTAGCAAAAAGTGGATGACTGCGAGCACTGCCGAGAGTTCTTCAATAAGGAAGGGCGTGTGAAGGTCTCCAGTTCTGCCAAGGAGGGTTCTGATGAGGACACGGATGAGGAGAAGGAGACACTGAAAAACCAGCTGAGGGAAATGGAGCTTGAGCTGGCCCAAACCAAACTGCAGCTGGTAGAAGCAGAATGTAAAATACAGGTAACATCTGGAGGCATATTATGGACCCAACAGTGTTGTTTTGAGGCACGAGAGTGGTGGGGTAGCCTCTTGCTTGCCATTGCTCTTGATTGCTTGGGTCTGTGTGCTCTAAGAGGCTGCTGCCTGCAAGCAGCCTCCTGGAGCTCGAGTGCGATGCTGAAGGAACATCTCCAGTTCGTGTGGCGGCCAGAGCTTGGAGAGTTTGGTTGTCACTTGGACAGTGTACCAGCCGGTCTAACAGTCTCACAGCTTAGTGAAACATGTCCATGACAGGTAGCAATGCAGTACATCAGTTATTCTCCTGGTGGTCAGTACAAAAAAGTAGTCTCGCAGCCCCTGTATTTATACGTGAAGGACTCTCATTTCGTACCGGTGTTTCTCTCTCTCTATTGAGATGTCCATTTCTGTTTGATTGTTTTGCTAAGTTTGCACATCTGCATCTTCAGTTCTTTTTATTTCTGCCCCCTTACTAGCTCTTACTTTTTACATTTATTTCTAAAATCATCCAGCAACTGTTTTTGCTACTCCCTTCTTTGGGTCAGCTGCTTTGCTCATTAATGTGTGTTTATTTTTCTACCTTTCTTATCAGGTCACTCAGCGGTCAGCGTGGCCTTCTTTTCCCAAGCTCCTTTTCGGAGCCTTACCATAACTGTTGCCTAGCCTAGCCGGAAGTCCCAGAAATGGGACTGTTTTATATCCTGGGTTGTTTTTTGTTTTGTTTTTAAAGTGCTTTGAGTAGAGAGATCAGAGCAGACTATGTTGGCTGGAACAGGAATTTGCCATTTCCTGCATTTTACCAAATATTTGGTTTGGAAAAGATAGCATTTGCAGAACAGATAATTAAAATCATGTGAAGCCCTGGTACTGGCCTCCACAGCATCCAGACCTCCAGTTTAGTACTTACTGGCTAATCTTCTCCAAGTGCCTGCATGGAAAAAATAAACCCCATGCTTTCTATTTTAGCCCTGGCAAAGCAGCAAATCACATTTTCCTTTCTTTCACAATAGTTTTGCGAACACAAACAACACGTGACAGAAACGAGTCACATTTTTTAATGTAAGGCTGGAAGGCACTCAAATGCTGTGGTATGAGAACAATGCAGTGTCTTGAACAGACCACTCTGCACTGGTTTACTACTTCCACGCAGACTGGAGTAGCAGTACAGCTGCCCCATGTAAACTGTAGCATGTGCTGGAGCTCCCAACAGGAAGCTGATCAAGTTAAACCTTAAAGGATGAATGAAGTAAAACAGGCCATTAATATACACCCAGTTGGGTAGGGAAGGAGGGAGTTACTTTTTGTTTCTGTTTTTAATTGGAAATTGCTAAAGGCTAAGGTTGAAGTTTGGAGAGTACTCTTCTTCTTATCCTCCTGTTGTGGGCTTGTGATGGAAATAGGAGAGCTGCCACATCCCACCCACCCAAGGCAGTAATAGTTTTCTTCAATCTCTTCTCCAGTTCTCTGTCCAGTCAGGTTTCTCTTGGAAAGGAAGGACGCTTTTGCTGCGTCCCTGGGCAGTGTGGTCTATAGCTTAACAAGGAGGGACTTCTGGATATCGGGCCTAAATTTTCCTCTGCTCATCTTCTAACCCAAATTGCTTCCTTGCATTTACACCTTGCCAGTACTTGTCATCTCTGCACACCCTTCAGTTGCAGCTTGGCCAGTGCATAACATGCTGAGTTCTTAATTTCTTGCTTGCTAAGTGTGCGTGTGGGACTGATTAAAATGAAAGAGGTGGGTGTTATGTTTGGGCACACTGATCAGGGAATGTAGGCTTTTCTTTTTCATCTACTAATTAAAGTATATTCTTGGCCAAAAGTTAGCAGGGAAAAATCCAGTTCCTCGAAACCCCTTGTTCACCTTCAGTCTGTATGGAATTGCAGGGTGGAGGTAGCTGCGTGGTAATGACACAAGCTTTGTGCACACAGAATGAAAATGTGCTTGCTGGACTTAGAAGGGCTCTTCAGCAGCTATAAAATTGTCAGCAGGTCACGGGGGTGTTGTTTGGGTCCTCTGAGCCTTACTGAAACAGTTTTGTGCTGTACATGTGTATGTCACAGCTGCTTTCTGTTGGCTGTTCCCTTTGCAGGATTTGGAGCACCATTTGGGCCTGGCACTGAATGAGGTTCAGGCTGCAAAGAAGACTTGGTTCAACCGAACATTAAGTTCTATAAAAACAGTGACTGGAGTCCAAGGAAAAGAGACTTGTTGAAAAGCAAAACTCCGTCAAACACATCTTCTTAACACAACACCTTTTGTTGCCTTCCTTGGCCAGATGTTTAATTCTGTGACATGTGAGAGGACCAGAATGTACATAAAATAGAAACACAGCATGTCAGGATTTCAATAGGTCAGTGATAAAGTGGATGGAAACACAAAGGCTTTATTGCTAGACACGGGATCTTCATACTACTGATATTTAACAGGTGATGTAGCTAGATTGAAGCTCTTCAGAGAAACACTCCATTCTGCGGTCTGGCTGGAGGCTTTTCACAAACTAGGTACGAGAACTTACCAAACCCTAATTGTTAAGTTTACATACGATAGGTTTTTTTACAGTTATAACCTTTTTTAATATTTTATTTAAAAGGAAAAAGTGTCACTAACAAAGCAAATAATGACTCTTAGCAAGAACTATATCAGTGCCAGAAAGTAGTCCCCAGAGCTAGGATTTGGAGAGCGGGAGGTGACATGCTTTACGAAGGGGGGTGGTCTCAGCGCTCCTGTCGGAGCAAGCCCATTTTGGTTTAACATGCGCGCATCATCCATCTCGTGGTGTCTTGCCATTTCTTTCTGAATTACTACTCAATTCTATGCAACTGGGCTTTTTTAGCCTGGGCTGCCAACCAGATTCAAGCCCAAGGTTGGGAGACTTGTCAGAGTGCTAGACGAGAAAATCAGAATGCTTGACAAATTCCGTTTTACTTCTGTGTCATATTGTTTGAGCCGCGCTCATCAACAGCGTTTCAATCCCAACACCAGGACTGCTAATACGAGCTAATCATGTGGATGTTTTGACGTTTAATTGTGTCCTTCTGTTCACTTTTGTCTGTTTTTTTCGTTTTTGTTTTTAACCCGGCTGTAGCAGGCCTTCTGTGAAGTTCTGTAAGGGCTTCCAGAATTAGTTTTGCACATATGTATGAATGGGACAAAGAGACAATAAACTGAGGTATATTTGAGAGGCAAAAATCACTGCGTGAGTGTAGCTGCAAACATCCATAGCTGTGTGTCCTAACTGGCTTTTCTGGTAACATGTACAGAGGTTCTGTAGGTCATTTTTTCCATGCTCAATGCAGTTGCACTAATCGGTGCTAAACTTACTTGGATTTCTCATCTTTTGGATTGTCCTGAAGTTCTCACCAGAAAGCTGTAGAATGGAGTTTTGCACCTTGTAATATTTTTAATTTATAATGGTTTGTGTTATGCTGAAGTATCTATTGCATCAGTGGATAAATTTTGTGTGCAGTGTGAGTATAAGCTGGTAACAATAAGAGGCACTGGTTTGTATATAAAGATATTTGGTTTATTTTGTATTTCTACCTTTTTCTTGTTAACTGTACTAACGCTAGCTAATGTACTCTGTGACTACAGGATATAACATGCTATGTCCAAGCTTTTTTCCTTAATTGCGTACATTATCTTTATTGTTTAATACCAAAAAAAACCAACAACTGTAACTCCATCAATATTAGACACGTGGACATTGTGGTAGCATAGTTGCAGTGTGTATACTTTATGAATTGAAATATAAACTAGTAAAATTGTATTCCTATTCTGTTGTTTCATTTCATTTCAACAGTGAATTAAGTATTTTGCAATAAAAAAAAACAGCTGTTTTTAAAACAAAAGGTTTAGCATCTGCAAACCTCTCCTGTGGCCAGAATCATAAGTAAAGGGGGATTGTAAAAGAGAGACTGTTCTTAGGGTTGCCAAAAATCCTCCATGCCTCAAAATGTGATTGTACTCTGCAAAGTGACTCTGTAAGAATGGCCTCGTTCGATCTCTTCGCTCGTGGCTCAGTGTTTTTTCACATCAGATATGGTTAGTTTACAAGTAAGAACGTTTTCTCTGCAGCCCGCCATTATTCCACCTGCATCTGAGAAACAGACTGGGGTTCTCTGGTTGGTTAATTTGTACCTGTTAGCACGACTTCCACATGCCAGATTCTACTTGCACAATCTTCACTAGGGGTGCCCATTCATAACGGGACAAAATCCAGCTAGACAACCGGCCGGTTGCATGCACAAGGTCTCAGAACAGTTCAGGGTTTCCTACCTGTGTGTGTTGCAGGGATAAGGGAGATTATGTATTGAAATGGGTATGGGCAACTGAAAGCAAACCTGCTCCAGAAAGGTATTAGTACATAGCTGCTTCCCGTGACCATCACTGTGCTTTAAGACAAGAGCATCATAAGGTTGCCTATATAGTATTTTTGCTTTGTCTTTCACAGAGTTGCCTCCCCGGATGAGCTCAGCTGGACTAGATTAAATACTAAATATGAGGAGGAGGCAGGCGTTTTAAGATGTGGAGACTAGATACACACAAACGAAAGGCAGCGTGAACAAGCAAGCCGAAGAAGAAACAATTTGGTGTGTATTAGTTAGAGCTACTATAATAGAAAGGACTTGACTGACCTGCCATGGTAAAAGCAGTGGGCACAGTTGCTGGTCGCTGTCCCTTTTATGGTGCTAATGCAATGGTTAATTATGGGCTGAGGTAGGAGTCATGCCCCCCTCCCGCCCCCACCAGACTGTCCACCTCAGCTGCCCTTGTGCACTGAACGCAGAATCACTGCAGTTCTCTTGCTGAAACCTTTTGTGCTCCAGACACGAGTCCCTAAGTTACGTTTGCAGTGTGGGACCTCTAGATCACTGGTTTTGCAGTCAGAATGATTTTTATGGCAAGACTTTCGGTACCTAACTACTGAGGGTTTGCGTGGTGAACCTCCAGAACTTGCACTTCAGTTAGTTTGACAGGTCTTCAGGTTTCTCCTCCAGGCCTCCTGACACACACTGTTCTTTTTTCAACAGCCACCTGCCAACATTTTCCTATATCATTTTTTTTCCCCCCACTTCCTTTTCAGCTGTCCTTGCTGTCTGGGGTGCTGATGTAAAGTTCTCACTGTGGGGAGGATTTTATTCCATCTGTTCAGCAGCTTAACTTCTCTAAAATGTATAACAACCCGAACAAAGTATGGCACACATGCATATGCAAACACTCTTTGCTTTTTATTGTAAATGGTATCCTGCCTCATAGTCAGATTTTTCTTTCTCTAGTGCCTTGAGAAACCAGACATCTGCATATAGCTCTCAAAATGGAGCTGGCATTCAAAGCTCACCATAGAGATTTTCCTGTATTCAGCCCATGAGAGGCCAAGGGGCAAATAAGGGTACTTTTGAGTAGGGTGGTATGGCTAGGTTCCTGGTGAGAGACCATGTGCTGCTGGTGTAGGATTGCATCTGCTCCATGTACTAAAGCAAACACATGTGAATCACTGCTGTGCCCCCGAGAGTTGAGAGGCCTTATGCACTACGTGTTCTTGCCTAAAGCTAGGCTTGAATGGGGCTGAACTCCTGACTTGCAGCTTGAGATCTTTCTTGGCAATTGCTCATCCAGACAACTGGCTGCCAAGAGAACAGAGACACTAAACCAGCAACTGCAGGCTCTGTGCCTTTTCAGCCTGTTTTTCCTCTGCTACTGCAACTGGAAGGAGGAGAGGTGAGTAATGGATGAGGTGTCCTTCCAGAAGTCCAGTAACTTACTACTTTTCATCTTGCTTTAATACTGTGTTTATCCAAACCCATTCACTGGGATCTACAACTTGAACTGGCCCTGGAAATGGTTCTTGTTGACATAAATCTTGTTCCCATTTTTAGCTCCCTGAATACTACGCAACAGAGACTTGTCTTGCATGGATGCCTCTCTAAAAGCAAGTTATACTTCTCTAGTTGAAGCCATGGAAAGTGGGGAGCACCACTTGCTTTGGTCACTGTGCACGTCTGGTCATTCAGCCTTACGGAAAGGGCAAGTCTACACCCGTGTTGACTGAAGTGGTTTGAAGAATCTGTCCTGTCGGGTTTATTCAAAGATTCAAATCAGAGCAGCTCTGGCAACAGGCATCTTTGGCTAATCCCCGAGTACCTGCCCTATAAACGGTGTAGATTTGGGCCTTGCCCATGCTTGTACGCACCTGAGGAGCAGGCAAGCAGTCCCTTGCCTCCCACGGCCACGATGCACTGTGCAGGGACTCGGCCACTTGGGTGTCAGGTTTTAGGCCATCATTAATAGCCCAAGGCACACAGTGTCCCCAGGTTTCTGTGGGGGCGGGTGCCATGGTCCCCCCATGCTTCCCTTTGGGCTGCTGCTCTCCTTCCAGCAGACTTGGCCAGGAGGCGGCTACGCTTCACGCCTCGGAGCCGGACGGGGCTAGCGGCCGGCACCAAGGTTCGAGCATCGCCCGTATGTGCTTGGCCCTCGGTGCTGGGCTGCCCAGGCAGATTGGAGCGGGCTCCAAGGTCTTCCAGCCTCGTGGAGGGAGGGGGACGGGCCTGCCGCAGACTCGGAGGGGGGGGAGCCTTGCTCCCTGCAAGAACGTGCCCTGCAGCGGGGCCACCGCAGCGCCTGGCCCTCGGCCCCCAGCACCTGGTGACACGGTGGGGGGCTGAGTGGTGCCCCCGTACCTGCAGGGGGCAGCGTGTGGGCTCCCCCCTCCCCCCACCGACTCGTGAGGGGGGAGGGGCTCTTGAGGGAGTGGGGGGCGGGGCCAAGGGGTCAACCGGCACTGCTGTGGGGGTGTCGAGGGCAGGCCCAGCTCCTCCAGCGCCCGCCCGGCTCCACTGCCCTCCCTGGCGCTGAGGGAGCGGGGGGCGGGCGGAGGATGCTCTGCCCCAGCGGGGTCAGGCTGAGGGAGCTGCAGAAGAGAAGACTGAGGGGGGACTTGATGGCAGCCTTCAGCTCCCTGCAGGGGGTGCAGAGAGGATGGGGCTGGGCTGTTCTCTGTGGGGCCAGGCGACACAGAAGGAGCAACAGGCTCCAGCTGCAGCAAGGGAGGTTCAGGTTGGATATCAGGGAAAAGTCTGTCAGGAGGAGGGTGGTGAAGCACCGGGACAGGTGACCCGGGGAGTTTGTGCAGTCTCCATCCTTGGAGGTGTTTAAGGTGCAATTGGACAAAGCCCTGGTTGGGACGATGTAGCTGGGGCTGGTGCTGCTTGGAGCAGGAGTGGGACTGCATGTGCCCTGAGCTCCCTTCCCGCCTCCTGGTCTGTGACTATGAGGTGGAGACGGCGCCGGGGGAGTGGGTGGGCAGCCAGCTCCTGGGGTCGGCCTCGGTGGATGCCTTAGCGTGTCCGTGGAGCGTTGCCTCTGCCTGCCGCGAGCTCTCGGGCTGCTGCCAGGCTGGGAGCAGAGCCCTTGGTTTGAGAGTCGAGAGCTGGGCATCTGCGTGCGATGTCCGGACCAGCGAAGCTGGTGCTTGAGGAGAGGCGCTGGGTTAGGCCGGTGCTGCTCAACCTACACGGGCTGGATGGAGCCAGCAGTCTCGGGGCAGGCACAGCGGGTGGGTCCCCATCCTGCTGTGGGGGAGAAGAGGGCTTGGCCCGGCCCCAACCCAGCCTCGCAAGGATTTGGGCATGGCCCAGCCCTGATTCAGCCATGGGCATGTGGATATTTGGCTGCGCGGGAGGGTGGTGCTATTGCCACTGCTTCCCCGCTGCCAAATTTCCTGACCCGCGGGAGCCCCCGCGGGTCGGATGCCACGGCCCCGGGGCAGAGGTTGAGCACCCGCGTTGGGCAGTCGAGTGATTTGCGCAGAGCCCGCTGGAGGGGGAGCTGGGTTAGTGATACCGACCTTCCTCCTCCTCTCTGGTTTGGCAGGCGTTGGCTGGGGGCGAGGCTGGGAACGGATCGCACCTTTTTCAGCTGCTGATGTTGAAAACATTCAGAGCTGGGTTAATTTAAAAAACTTACTGGGGAAAGGATCAGTTTTCTGACCAACTCTAGTGGGCCAAGCTACAGCGTCCGTAGTCGGGCTGTAGGATGATGCTGGTTCTCTAGTCGCACAACTGCTCTGTGCCTCAGCCCGGTTTGCACCTCGACTAGCTAGCAGGGCGTGCGTCTGCTTCCTAAGGGAAAGGAAGCAAAGCAGAAAGGAACGGGTGAGAAGTGCTTGGACGGAGAGTGCAGTGTTAGGGAAATCTCATACACCAAAACGGTGGCAATGGTTAGTGGAGAAACCACAGCAATAGGAAGTGGAAGAGTTGTCTGTTTCTAGTCTCTGCCACTGACTCCCTCCCTGGCCTTGGGCAAGTTACTCGACCCTTTGCTTCGCCATTCATGCAAAATGAGGAGGATGATGACACCTCCTGGGCAGCTGGGACCATCTGAGGGAGGGTGTCATAGTGTTTGATTTGTACAGCTGCCAAGCCCTTTTGAGTTGCGCCAAGTGTGGAGTATTGTGGGATGAAATTCCCCGTAAGCAAGGTCCTCCAGCCCCTAGTGCAGATCCGCTGCCAGTCTGAGGTCCAGGCCTGTCAGAATGACGTGTTTTCCATTGGCTCATCACAGAGAAGTGTCTGGGCTTCTCTTTAATTGACGAATGCAACCCCGGCATTTGTCAGCTCTCAGAGTGAATTGCTGTTTAAAGCGCAGTGCTATTCCCAAGTGCATGTACTGAGCTTCAGCTGTTTTAGCAGAGGGAGGATCTCTGGATGAGGGGAAGGTGACTGGCAGCTGTTGACTGGTTTTCATGCATGAAGTAAATACATTAAGCCCACATGGGAAGCTTTAAAAGGAGGTGCAGGAGGATGGGCAGAGCAGCCCTACAGTGTCACGTCCTTGATTCACGGTGAAGCATCTCTGCAGCTACAGCCTTGAGGGAAGAGCCCCTGGTAGCAAGTCCTTGGGAATGCGGAGGGGGGAGAGGGGCTTTCAGCTCCACTTCCAGACATGTGGAGCCAAAGGCAGCAAGGCCGTTTCCTGTGCGTGAAACCTCTTTACCCCAAGAGCCATGATGTGGCCTGAGCGGAGCCTGCCAGCACGCTTCGCTCCTGCCCAAGAGCAGCCCCTGCCCCGGTCTGGCAACGCACCTCAGCCCTGCCCTGCTGTACCTGCTACACTAGGCTTTTCCCCACCGTTCGTGCATGGTGGAGCTTCACCAGGGACTGAAACAGCAGGAATCAGAGCAAGACATGTAGCATAGGCACAGCTTTGCTAAATTCCTCTCCCCTCCACCCACCTGCATTGGTCTTTTTGGAGCCCCGTGGCAGGAGGCTGGGGTGATGGTGAGGGAGACCGCCTGGGTCCCAGTGACCGGCTGAGCCATGGCAGTTCAGGAACAGGGCTGAGATTGGCAGTCCGCGGGTTACGAAGCAGAAGCCACGGCTGCACAGAGTTTGCAGTGAGCAAACAACATGAGTGCGAGGAAGCTGGACACCGAAATCCCCTGCTGCGAAGGTCAGCTGACAGACAGGGACTTCTGCCTGCCATCTGGGCTGAAGGATCATCTCAGAGCTGCTGCATAGATGACCTTTGGAAGGTAAAACTAGAGTGACTTCTGGCCTTCAGGAGCCCTTTGGAAAGGGCAAAGCTACTATCTGGCTCTTGTGCCTGAGAGGGGCACAGCCATGGTGTGGTGAGGTTGGGGAGCCATGGCATCACCGGTCCTAAACCATCCTTGAGCAGCCACCGGTTGGCTCTGCAGCTCGGTCCATGTTCTGGGTGCATCTAGAAGCTGCAAATATTGCTCAGATCAGTAATAGGTGGCCCAGGTGTTGAGTCCCCACTGCACAAGCCTCCATCCTTTCATTTCCCACGTGTCTCCTGGACAAGCTGCCAGGCTTGCCTAACCTAGCCATGCCAGTTTCCAGCCCACTGTGTTTTGAGTGTGGGGCTTTGCCTTTGCCCAGTCAGTTCATTGTCCTCCGTGACCCTGTGTAAGCCCCTCAGGTTTGCACGTGGCAGACAAGGTGCAAGATGAAATATGTATGGCACCTCTGGAAGTAGCTGCTTTGACTTGCAGTCCAAGGTTATTGCTCCCTTTGCTGCACAGATGCCTTAAGTGAATTGTGTTGTGTGTTGCGTGTGTGGGTTGTGCATTTTTTGCTGAGTTGCTATGGGTTTTTGCAGCTAGGCATAGAACAAAAGTGTTTGTACGAAAGGTGAAATAATGGCAAGGAAGCTGTGATGTGCCCCCCTCCGTAGAGGTCAGCTAGGGAGAGCTTTGAGCTGCCTGATTTTAATCATGGGCAGCAGGGAAAGGGCTGGATGATCTGCGAATCTTCCATCCCCAAATGCTGTGATCTTCTGTAGGAACAATCTCCTTCCTCTAGCAGGTATAGCACACCCCTCCGTATTCAAAAGCCAAGCCTTGTCAAGTTGAAATGACACAGACTTGAATGAGATTGCGTGTTTGTAGCTGGGGCTGAAAGGCTGGGCTTCAGGGGGTCTCTGCAGGGGCTGAGGTACAGCACGGAAACCAAACCCTCAAAGGCAGTTTGGATCAGAGTTGCCTGGAAATTGAATTCTTTTTCTGGGTTTTGAGGCCTTTCCTCCGGGCTAGGCAGGGGGGAGATTTTGGAGCATTTATAAATGCTCTGGAAAAAGATCCTTTCATACCTCCCCCAGTCACAGGGACTCGGCCTCTTTCCTCGCCCATCAAGTATAATGATTCACAGCCCAAGCTGAGCCAGCCTTCGCCCACCTTAACGAGGGGGGTCTCCTCAGCCCTTGGCATAGAGATGGTGAACAGGGGAAATTGTGCGGCTCCGCTTTGTCCTTCTGCTGACACTGCCTAGATCTGGACCAGGCCTGTCATGCTGATACAGATGCCCTGGACTAGTCCTGCTCATATAGTCCCAGCTCTTTCTCAGGTGCTTGCCTTGCACCGGACATGAAAATAGATGCATTTCTGGAGGACAGCTCCATCAGGGGCTGTTAATTAAACACAGCAGTCAGGGATGTGGTTGTGATGGGGAGGGATCACTCAGCAAAAGCGTGTTTCTTATACTCTCCTCTAAAGCATTTGCTACTTGATATTGTCGAAGTACTGAGCTGGCTGGACCTTGGGTATAACCCAGTCCGGCAGTGCCTGTGTAGCCTTATGCCCCCCACCTCCTCCCCAATACACACATGCGCACGCACACAAGAAAAAATCTATCCCAATTATCACACGCGTAGGGTGGGGGACTCCTCTCCTTCCCTGAGCAGGAAACCACATCCTCCTCCCACACTGGGAGCAGAGGCAAGAGGCCCTGGCTGCTTTGGGAAGGATTCTTCATGTGACCTTTCCCAATTTTTCCATCGGGAAAGGCTTTTGCCCGAGCTCTGCCTAGTGCATTTGTCTCCTCTCTTCCATGGCTAGAGCATGAAGGGTCCTTCCTGCGTTCTTGGAAGGGAAACTCGGCTTTATAAATAAACGGAGGTGCTGGCATGTACAGTGTAATGTGAACTGAAGGCTAATTCAGAGCCCTGGAAGGCTTAGGAGCATACCAAGGAGCTCAGTAACATGGAGAAAGGGTGATTTACTGCTCAGCCCGTGGGGAGAGGATGGGTGCTCCCCAGCTGGCTCAAGGCCTCAGCAAAGGACCAGAGTCAGCGCTTTACAGCAAGCAACTGAGCCACTGGACCCGGGAGGTGAAGGCCTTGCAGAAGGGCCACCCAAAGGGCACCTAAACAGCAAGTTTCCAGCACTTAAGTGGCCTTTTCAGCACAGGTTACAAATCTGTAAACCTGCAGTGAGGTTGTACAAGTGTGGATGTGAGGACTGAGCATAACTCGAGATGGGGGCTATCTTATGTCTTAACTCCAAGACATAGAATAGCCTCCTATGGGTTAGGGTATCTGCTTAGGAAACGGGGCAGCTGAGTTGTAGGGTCCTCTCACCCAGAGGGGGCTTGTCACTGGGCTCGACCCTGTCTTTACAGCGCTGGGCTCTAACCACTATGCTGCAGATTAAGCATCGTTTTGTCACTGCTCTTTTTAGTGAAACTTAGCCCCTTGCAATTACTGGTCCTTGGATAAAAGGGATCTGCTCCCTTCAAAGCCAGGCTATGGGTGGGGCTTGCTTCTTTCCAGAGTAGTGCTGGTCTCACTGAGCCATACCCCTTACTATGGGCTTGTTCTCTCTCTCCCCTGCCAACCCTGTTCTGGGTGATCCCCAGTGCCAGCAGGGAGATCTGCACTGGAGATGCAGTTCCTGGGAGGCTACCCATCAGCTGGGCATGCTTGTGGAGAGGTTTGAATTAGGAAGCTGTACTTGCTTGTGCCAGCATGGTGCTCAAGTAGCGTCTGCAGATCTTTAAGTCCATCCTTCTCGTACCAGCTGGGCCCCTGGCTTGCCTGTTGTGATCAGCAATGGAGGAGTTAAGGACCGACTCTCACATACCTGCTCATCACAACTTTGTGAGGCTTGTGTTAATGCCTCCTGCTCTGGGCTGTTTTCAGGCTCTCTTACACATGTCGAGTTCACGTGCAGCTTTCAGCATGGGGCCAGAGCCCATTCATTTTTTAATAGAAAACTGAGCTTCTAGCGCGTGGGCTGGCAGCCTTTGGAAAGTTACCGGCTTGCCAAGCTGGCAAGCACAAACGGCTTCACTTTTCAAACAATGCTGAGAATTAATTTCTCCTTGCCCGATTCCCCACCCTGATTTCTTCTCCCATAGACCAGAGGAAGGAATGTGGTGGCGTTTGCATTAAGTAGGCAGCGTGTGGGCTGCTGAATAAGTCAGGGTCTGTGCCCACCCTGGGTCCCTTCAGGGAAAGTGCGTCAGTCAGGAAGTGATACAGCGGCTCCTTCGGTACGTGCTCTGTGAGCCAGAGAAAGAGGAGGTTGACCGTGGTGAATCAGGCTGCAAACCTTCAGGGAGGACTGGAAGCAGAATGCATCTGGTTTGCCGCGTGCATCTCCTTCCCTGCGCTGTGAAGCACAGGGGCTGTAGGTCAGCTCTCTGAATAGTCTCAGCATGGTCCGTAGATGTGTCAGTTCCTCACCCGCGGGAGAGGCGGGCTGGCTTGCTAGTTGTGCGCATCTCAGTCAATACATTGATTTCTTCTTCTTTCTCTGTACTCAAATGCACCTTCTCCACAGCGACAGCGCTCGCAGCGGGCTCCCTGCCTGTGGGAGGAAGTGCCTCAGCCTGCATGCGCTGGGGATTTTAATCGCAGCTCCAACCAGGTGCATGGCACGCCAACAACAGGGGCAGCTGTGTGCAATAGAAGTGTCTTTTTCTTGCACGTCTCATCATCTGTCTTTTGATCGAACGGCCTGACTGGGTGCCGCTGCATTAGCCAGACAGCCCGAGTGCCCGGGGGGAGAGGAGGGAACCAGAGAGAGGTCTTTGATTGCTTTTCTGTAGGCTCCCGGGTCCAGACATGGCTGCTCTTTCAGCTGTCTAAGCAAGCTGTGAGAAGGCACCTGGATGGTGAACAAGGCCTAGAGAGCGTGGCCTCTTAGAGGAAACAGGCCAGCCGCTCATAGTAAATAGGGTGTAATTGGTTCTCGCCAGGCATCTCCTTAGAAACAGCAGAGGAGTGTGCATGCATCCATCCTATTGCCCTTTGAGTGCCTCTGGCTCATTAACCCTTCTGCTTCCTATTAGGTGCTTTAACGAACCACCAGAACAGTGATTTCAGCTGGCCCCCCTTGAGAGGCCTGTGGAGGCAGGACTACATGGTGTCCACCAGCATCTGGAGCAGCCCAGCTCCCTTCACACAAGCGTTGTCTCTCCTGGTCCCTGCTGGCACCTCTGTGGCAGAAAAGCTGGAGATCCTCTCCACAAAAGGCATCTCCTCTACACATCCCTGCTGGTGAGACCCGCTCTGCCCATTGATTTCCCCAGAAACAGGCAGGTTCATTCAGCTGCTGCCCAGGTCACATCAAGCACTTTGAGAGCAGGGCTCCTGCCCTGCTGAAGGAGCCTTGGGTAGGACTTTGGCTTAGTGCCGCCAGCCTCGAGGTGAAGGATGACAAGTCTGATGTGCAGACAGTTCACAGCCCTCTCTGGGATGCTTCAGTTCAGTTAGCAGTGACGGGGGTGCATCTACACATGCATTAACGTGCTCTAGTTAATGCCCATTCAATCTAGTAACTCCACGTGAAGTACTAGGATGATGCACCTTAGCCTTTCTTAATGCACATTAACTAAAGAACACAGTGTTTGTACACATGCTCCGGGAGTGGGGGGTGCTTTAATTAGAGCAGCTCCAAGAGTCGCTCTAATTAAAGCGCCCCGAGTGTCTCGTGTATCAGTGTCCCCACACTTCAAGACGGCAGCGGGGACACTTTATCTAAAGCTCATTGAATACGCTTTAAATAAAGCACCCCAGCTGCCATTTTGAAGCATGGGGACGCTGATATGCAAAATGTGGGAGGCGGCTGGAGCGCGGCAATTGCCGTGGTCCAGCAGACTTGATTAATCGAGTCTGCTCCAATCGCAGTAACTGCAGCATGTTGAAGCAGCCTCAGTTTTTAGTGATGCTTAGTGTGCATTACTTATTTTACTATGCATTGATTAGATAGCACTTCTTTAAGTGACACTTTAATGTACATTGAAATAGGCTCATGTGCATGAAAGTGCATGTGTAGATGCGCCTGATGAGCGTATCTTCACCAGCTCTGCAGTTGCAGGCTGCTTTACCTGCCCTTTTCCACTCCTACAAATTCCAGCCTCACGCCGCGAGGGTCAAACCTGTTTCCAGTAGGTGCAGCCACTTACCTGAGTGAAGTGGGCAGGGGGAGCGCATGGAAGTGCCTGTGCTTTCTTCACTGCCTCTAGTTTTGAAGCTGGGAGCCAGGTGGCACCTGCATCAAGCTGACTGCATCTCATAACAGCATCCTGAGTGCCAAGAAATGGGCTTAGCTGCTGCTGGAAGCCAGTCTCACTACAAAGGCACAGATTACAGCTCAGTGCCCAGGTGGTGACTAGTTGAATGTGTGGGACCTGTAGTTCTCATCAGATGTAATTATGGGGTCAAGTTATGTAATATGGTGATAGCAGTCATTATTCAGGGCACTTTAGATGCCAGCTTTGGGGGCAGGAGGGAGGAGTCCCAAAGCACTTTAAATGCACACTCTTCCTCCCACATTGTAACAGCCTTGATTTCCTTTAGGAAGTCAGTGTTTCTCAAGCTTTTTTAGAGTCAAGGCACCCTTTGGAAAATGTCAGCTCTTAGTTTTCATTCATTTTTTGACTGCAGAAAAATAATAGAGCAGTTTTTCTATTGCAAAGAACTCAGAAACAACAGCAGGGCAGAATGTTTTTGACATTATGGATTCCTACTTGAAATCTCTGGGTCTTTCTTGTGAATCATTTGTGCACACCTGCGTCACCCTTAAAAGGATCTCAAGGGGACCTTGGCTGAGAATCACTGGTGTATGCCTTGCTGGAGGTTTTCGCCCTGTTCACACACAGTTATTGCACTGGCCAGGAGTTAGATAAACAGCTTTATTTAGTTAAAGTTAAAGTTAGTTTAGTTAAAGTTAAGTTAAACCTGAACTTTCTCTGCTGTGTTACCCCAAAGGCAGTATTTATAGGCACATCCTGGCAGACTGTGACTTGAGAAGATGGTATTGGACAGGTTCTGGCATCAACTGGTTAATGATAGGAAGTTCATCCCTTGAACAACATTATGAACTTGAAGCATTAATCATCGTTTCTCAGCTGACCATGGCTGTAGATCTTAACGTGCTAAGCCTTTTGAAGAATCTGCTCTGCAGTTTTAATTAAATGTCTGGTACCTAAAAGCAACTGAACAGCACCCTTCCTCATTAGCAAGAGATTAGTGGGCTTTTTGTGCATATTCAACCCAATATAACACACTTGGCCTTTTTGCCACTGTGTTTTACGCAATTTGTCATATATACTAAGCCCTAGGCTCCCAGGGAAGCAAATTTATTGAGAGCAGACTCTCAAATGTAGTCATCTCATGATGCATTTTAATCCTCTCTTCCAGCTTGGTGTCTTCTGAATTTGACTAGCAAACTCCACTCAAGCCTTCCGAAATGAAAAGACTGAACAAGAGGATCAGACAACCACTTCCATGAAAAGGATATGGGGGCTGCAGCTTTTCAGCATCGCTTCCTGGAAGGGGAATCTTGAATAATACAGGGACAGCAAGAGCCAAGGGCAGGGACTGAATGCATCTGACACAGACCGTGTTTCACC
This sequence comes from Alligator mississippiensis, assembly GCF_030867095.1. NCBI lineage: Eukaryota > Metazoa > Chordata > Crocodylia > Alligatoridae > Alligator > Alligator mississippiensis. The sequence continues at coordinate 65,212,102 of NC_081835.1, forward strand.
TTTTGAATGTCCATGTTAATACTACATTTGCATGTATTGTCACCTTAAAATAAAAACCATCCTATGAGAGAATAACCCAAATCAAAGGGTGACAGAGCACAGGACATTGTTTTTTGCCCGTTTTCTCTGGATGCTGAAGTAGACTGCATTTGGTCAGGACCTTGGCAATCAGGGACGGACCCGAATGGTAGCAGTGTAACAGGGAATCATGCTCCAAAATAGGGAAAGGGTTCGAACTGCAGGGGGATGACAACTTACCTTCTTTCCACACACAAACATTGAAGTGTTGCCTTATCCTCCGATGAATCTAATTATAAAAGAATCCAATTTCATTCTACTTTCCTAACTATATGCCAAATACAGGCTCCCCACTGGAAAGAACAGTGCTCTTTTAGCATGAAAATTAGTCACCTAGAAACCATTAGCGCACTGAGTTTTGCAACCTATACTGTTAGGGTGGCCATTGTAGAGGACATACCGGCTTTCTGCTCCTCTCTCCTCTATTGATACAAAACCCAACGCACTTTTATGTCCTCTATTTTTCTCTTCAAGAAAAATAAAGGTGTCTGCTTTCACATCAATAGAGGACAGAGGACAACCAGACTGTCCTCTGTGATGGCCACCCTAGATATTCCGCACGTGCCTATCAGTCTTTCTTCTTCAATAGCCCCAAATCAAAATGGCAGGTCAGTGTTTTCACTTAACCTCTCCAGTAGAAAGCCCATTTGTGGGAAGTTTAAAATTGCACAGTGAAACTACAGGTGAAAACAAGCAGAGAAGAGTCAGGCGCGTCTGCTGGAAGCTACCTTCCTGGTCAAATGAAAAATCAAGCCACAAACTGGCTTCCTGCCTGTAGAAAAGCAAGTGTATGCTTCTCATCTGTTGTAGAGCACAGTGCTTGACATTAGGTTTTTATCAAGTAGTAAAGAGGTTTTGAAGGTATAGTTGTAGTGGGAAATTCCAGCTTAAGGTTTAAGATCCCATTGCAGCAATTCCTTTCTTGGGCTGCAGATACAAACAATCCTACTGCTTCTGTTAAGGTCACTCCTATATCATGACTCTCAGTAATCATTGCAGAACCCTTTTTCATGTGGACACATACACATACAACACTATATTCAGTGCTGCCCTTGCAAAAGGATTGTATTCCAGCCTCATTCCATGCAATGCAAGTCCTCATTATGTTTCTGCCTGTAACCTCCGTCAGAGCCGAATAGCCTAAAGAAAGCCGTGGCACCTGTCCACCTAGACAATGCCCCGACTATTCAAGAGAAACAGGTCTCCCTTCATTTAGTCTCCAAGGCTTCATGCTCTGAAAAGCAAAGATAGTTTCCTATTAGAAATTAGACCAACACTGCAGTTCAGCAAGGTTTATTAACAGAGTTGGACACTCAGATCAGTCACAGGGACATAGATCCTGTTTGCAGAGAAAAGCTTTTATTGTGCCTTGTTTGGAGCAAGTGAAACAGGTCAGGGATTTAAATACAGAGAAGGCAGCAGTGCTGGGTTACATTCAGTGGCAGATGCACTGAGATTACAGTGCAAATATCTGTGCTCTGCACAGTTCACAATAGTGGCAGACATACTAACCACAACACAGAAGCAAGGTGAGATCAAGTATGCAGGTACAGCATCACTGAGATGAGGACATTCAGTGTACAAAGAGCATCCTCTACATTTCACATCTGCAGGCTGGTTTTAATACTGAGTAAATTTAATCTGCGTTCAATTCAGCATCAGTTGCTTTCCCCCCTCCTAAATTAAAACACCACTTGGAATATGTCGAGTACACTTTTTACAATATACGCAACTAAGATTATTGCCAACTTCGTATTTCAAATTGCATTGTTTACAGGATATTCAGGAAAAGATAAACACCAGGGTATTCTTGACAGGCTGCAGACAAGGAAGGGACCTGTTGTATTTCAATCTGTAATTAAAACCATAAGGATCTCCTATTTCATTCAGAAATTTATCTCGGGACTACTCTTTTCAGTAACTTTCATATGCAAAATATGGGATTGTTTAGTGTTGTATTTGGTGTTGAAGGCATTCATGAAAGCATTTAAGGTTGGAATAATTGAAAGGCAGTAAGTTTGGGGAGGAGTTTATTCATTTTGCCATTTTCACCTTAAGGAAGCTTGCAAAGACTGGCATGTGGTTCTGCTCTGAAACTCAGCAGGGCCAAAGAACTTGGGTTTCTTTATTGTGAAATGGCTGACAAGCCTGAAACGGGTTCCCATTTCTGCACACTCCTTAAGAGCTGGGAGCAGCAAGCTTGCATTTTTGAGGATTTAAGCTCATTTGCTAATCAATACAGAGTTGCAGGACTCAACACAACCTGATAAGTTTCCAAAGTAAAACGGAAGGAAAAAGGGGGTGTGCTGGCTGTGTGCGTGGACCCATCTGTCCGGGTGCTCAGAAGAAGTTAGTCATGTTAGCTCGTTAATAGGACATCTTAGAAAGACGTGATTTTCCACAGGGTAGGTTCACAGTTCTTCTCATAGAACAGGTGCCAACCTGGGTATCCAGAACACTGGCTACTTCTGAAAATCTCCCATCTCTCTCCCACAAATGTTTTATTAAGGTAAGGGAGAGATATGAGAGATAAGGGGCTGTGTTGCTACACCTGTTACTACCAATACCGGATAGGATTTTTAAAAGCATGCAGTCTGTAGAGAACTATTCTCCTAAGCTTCTCAAGTGCTTTTGAAATCTTACACAATGCAAACTTGAAAGGAAACTTCCTTCTAGAAAGCAAGCCTCCCAGAGTGCTCCTGGCCCCAGGCCGGGTCAAGAGCAAGGACACAGCAGCAGTAACGAGGCGCGTATTGTTGGGTTGGCTTGGGAGGTGGCCGTCACCTTTGCTCAAGAGCCAGTTTGATCAATACATATTGATTAGGGACAGGATCACAGACTTGACACTGAACTTTTCGAAGCAGAAGAGAGTGAGACAGTTCCCTCCTTCCCTTTTCAGCAAGGGAGTAGTTTAAACTATTTATCCTTAAAGGCCTTGATGATTTCTGGTATTTAGCTGTCTACAGCTGTCTAGCAAGGTAGTTAAGGATGTGTGTCCTCACTAGAATTGGTAATAAGTGTGTAACTAGACTGTGTGGGTGGTGGGATTTTGCAGCTGTTTTGCATCATTTTTGGCTTTGAGAGCAGATTTAAATAAGCAGCATTGCCCAGAGAATGGCTCTGTGTGGTTGAATACACTGCCTGTAATACCACTTCCCTTGCTTTCGACTACTTTTCGGTATTTTCCCAAGGTAACAGATGCGATTAGGAGTCTACATTAGTCTGGTCTTGAGTAAAAGATTTGTAGCAGACAGCAACGGTGGAATTAGCGACACTGTGAAGAACTGTAGAGCTTTGAATCCCCATTCTGCTTTTGTGTCAAATGTAGCAAAGCCTCTCTGTGTTTGGAAAATTTATTTGCCAAAATGTTGAATAAGCAGCATTTGTTCTCTTGTTAAGTTGGACTTTGTCAGAATACAGGACACACTTTTTTAACATGGAATTTTGCATATGCCTACTTTCATACATCATTAGGTTAACGATGGTAGGCCTGCCAACCTCCTGTCTACACTGCAATAGTATTAGTAGCCCTTTGTTCATACAGCAGTATGCAGGTCTGACCAGATGCTCTGCTTCTCTTAATTAAGCCCCATTTAGATGTGCCTCTGTGGTTAGTGTCCACTGCTGAGCTGACACGATGCCCTGAGTAAGTCTGTATTGCTTATGCTTACACAAGCTTGTGCTTTTCTGAGAACAGAAAAAATCAGCAATAAAGGAAAGTCAGGCAGTTTCCAAGTGACATTTCCCTTTATTGTTTAGCCAACTAATTCACAGCAGCTCTCAAGAGACTCACCTTGTGCTCCATTCTGGCACTGGGCTATATCTTTAACCCCTTGCTATCTTAGAAAAGAATTAGCTAGGGCTATTTTGACAACCCGCTCAGTTCTGCGAGGAGGAAGCTGTTTTGTGTTTGCTGCATCTAAACTGTTTCATGGAGTGAGAGAAGTGTATCCTCCCGTGCAGCTGTGAGAGCAGTGGCTCCTCTTCTTCACCGCCATGGTGTTCTCTGCTTATGTGTAAAGGGCCAAGCACGCCGAGCACCAGGCAAATGAGTTAACAGCAGCCCTCTTCTTTCCTTCATCCAAATTCAGCTGCACGGTCCTGCACTGCCAAGAGCAGACTTCTGATAGAATAGGATTGCATTGGGGAATTTAATCTGCTTATTGACTTTCCTGCATTCTTCATCCTCACCTCACTCGCTTTTGAAATCTTTCCATCCTGTCCCTGTTCACTGAACCAGAAAGTCTGTCTCCAACAGTGTCATCTAATCTACTGCACAGACATGCCCAGAAGCCTTGCTCCCTGGGTAGTGTAAAGCCTTGAGCTGGGTTGCTCAAATACTAACAGTAATTACAGCTCTCCCCATCTTACCCTAGCCCCTCAGTGTAGTTAGTGCTAGTGAAGGGTACCAGGGTCACAACCTGGGAGTCTCAACATTTGGTTAAAACAAATATTTGTGCATAAGGAGCAGCACTTCAAGCTTCACACCAAGATGCTTCAACCATCAGGTGACCTGATGAAGAACGTCTTCCATTTGAAAGTTTGTTTAAACTCTACCCCAACGATAGTCAGTCCAATAAAAGATACCACCTTAAGAAATCCTTGCCTCCGCCATCAAGAGCAGAGAAGGGAGTTCAGTGACAACGTCTGTGCTGGGCCTCTTTTTCCCTGAACTCATTTAATTCAAGTACTGAACAAGGAACCAAATACTTTCAGGAAGCAAATGAATGCAACTTGAAACTATCCACGGGATGCAGCAAGAACTACATTAGCACAGCAGGGCCTGGACAAGGTTGGAACTAAGGTTCCTCTGTAGGATAATCAATGTAGGCATTTAAAAAAGTGTGCCCCACCCCTCCTGTGCCTGGGGGTAGAGTGTCACCAGCCTGCACCCAATTAAAGCCTTTTAGAAGTGGTGGGGCTTGTTTGCACCTGAAGAGATATCAGTCCAGATGTTTTCAAAGACATCCACTTCCACAGTTATAAAACATTTTGGTATTCTTATATTACATGACAAACCAAAAGGGATTGTGCCTTTAACTATCCAGTTGACACAAGCCTTCAGGTCAGAGATTAGCTGATGTAACTTGAATCTGCAGCTAAATTCCAAGATACCTTGTTTAAATTTCTCACAAGTCGTATTCATAAGTTGGCCTTTACATTAACATGGTGCAGAATTACCTAACCAGCTGTGCCGTCAGTTTTTCTGCAGATTGGTTTTGACTATTAAGTTTAAGTTACCCCCTATGCCTCGCAGTATATGGCACTGAGATGGAAAGAGAGACACCAAAGACCGGGATAAAACAGAATCTAAAAATCAAAATCAGATCCAAGGAACGGAGATTCCCAGTTATTGTCTCTGATCATTCAAGTCCAGTAAAACTCCAAGCTAAGGATTTGATCTGAATATTTCCTGCAGCCAGTGAGATGAAGAAAACTACTTTACTGAATTTAAACTCATGCTGAGTTTAGCTGCATCAGCTCTGCAAGAGGCCAGCTTAATTTTGCAAGACACTTTGCAGTGTCACATGATAACAGGCAGACCAGAAGAGCACCCACTCTCCGAGCAAAAAGACCCCAGATGTGGGGATAGGCACTCTTGTCCTTTACCTGCTTTTCCTTTGCATTAAGGATTAGTTCCAGATGAACCACTTACCTGTATTCTCAGGTGCTCCTGTTTCAGGGTTGAGAAAAGGAGAAATTTCACAGGTATGAATAAAGCTGCGTGCATAAATATCTGTGCATTGAGAGGATACACCAAAGTTATCCTTAAGTGGCAGTGCTCCATACACAAGAAAGCAATAAGACATTTCTGCTCAGACGGCTTCTGTGCTAACACACAGGAGCAGTTTACCCGACATCACGGTTAAATGTCCAAAATGTGTTCTGCAAAGAAAATACAGCTGAACACAGCTACCACAATCCTTGGCGTGGGACTTGAATGCCAGAAACAGCAAGAGTTTCTCCAGTGAGTTACTCTAAAGTGACTATAATAGAATTTCCACTTTATTATAAAGATCAGTTTTCACCACAAACTAGATCTGCTCAAATACAGCAGAAAAATGAAATCAATGGCAGTTAATAGAGAAGCTGTCTGCACACAGGATAGATAGCAAACATGACCAAAACATTCACTTTCTTTACTTCAACTAGTCAATAAAGTCTCTTATTCATCAAGACGGTTCTTCATTGATGACAGTAGAGGGACATACACATCAACCACCCTTTAAATATTAAAGCTGGGCTTGCCAGAATTGTCTTAAAGATGGTATGACTTGTGTATCACCTCTCCTCAGCAAGTCTTCAAGCGAGGTAGTTTTGGATATCCTGAGACTAGGTCAGGCATATCTGGTACTTAAAAATGCCAAACTGTGTTAGAGATGCGATAAAATACAAAGAGTCAGTGTTATTTGTTTCTCAGTGACGGAGATCTTACGTGCCCAAATTCAGCCATAAGCAGTGGGATGGTGCATCAGCCGCCACCGTGACCTCTTTGGAGCCAGGCTGAAGTTTGAGGAAAGATGCTGTCGACAGAAGAGGGCAGATTCATCTTAAATCTAGTGCAGGAGCTAGCCAGCCATTTCGCTGAATAACTAGGATGTAAGGCAGGAGCTGCAACATGAAACAAATTGCATCCGACCCTTATGGGCACAAAATGTAGCAGAGGGGAATTCACCCATCATTGCTTGGAGGACGATCACCAGAAATGCCCTGTCTCTTGAGGACTCGGACTGAATCCTGTGGGATATCCCAGCACAGCCTGTTAATAAGCAGGCAATGTGGAGAGATGTACAGAAAACATCCTTTAGGCTCAGACCTGTTGGGACCCATAAAGCGTCAATCTAGAAATCTGTATAATGAAAGGGGAGAGCATCTGCTCCATCTCTTCCAACCCCTCCAGGAAAAAGTCCAGCAAATGCAGCTTCAATATTTAGAGGGTGCGCGCATGTTCCTGCGATGTCATCACCAACTACATTTCTTGAGCCGCAACTGAGAAAGAGGGATAAGACTTTTAGGACTTGTCTCTGTCATGGCTTCTCCCAGTCCATGGGAGCTGCCAGACTGGGTAAGAAGGCTGTGCCATCTAGTTTCAGATAGCAGCCAGCACCAGGAACTGATGCACGACTTTGCAACAGCCAGCCCATAAAGGAGTGTTTCTTCCTCACCCCCTAGGAATCTAGATGGACCAGTGCCTGTTGACCTACAAGAGGTTCTTGTAGTTGGGGTATTTCACTCGGTGGTTGTTGGGAAAGCCACAGCTTGAGAGGATTTTGGTGTTACATACCTTGCCTAATTAAGACTTTCCTGTAGTTAGAGAACATCTGAATAAGGCACTACAAAGATCACGCTTCAGTTAGGAGGCAACTTCTCTCTCTTCCCCAGTGAGTAGAGAGCTAGATACCAAGTACAGATGTGAGCACCAGCTGGTTGAGGTGAATATAAGAAAGAAGAGACCTTACCATGTGCATGACAGGTTTAAAGGCCTTTATGGTCAAAATCTGCTATTGGATTAAAGCCTTTCCAGAGGTTAGTTCAAGGCCATCAAGGATTCGATGCCTGGAAGGGTCTGCAAGCTTGTTCTGCTGCAAGGATGCCATCTAGAATACAGCCAGGCAGTTATTCACTGGGATGTTGGAGTAGATCACGAAAGAGAGAGGGGACAGAAAGAAAATACAAGGTATTAAAACTCCAGTGCAGCTCTTGGCAGCAAGGCTGACAGAACTGTAAGTGGGAGCTGTGACGATGGCTGGAATCATCTAATTAACTCCTGCTGGCTGTGCGACAGCAAATTAGACAAATTAGAAACCACCTACACAGGCACTAAGCTGCCTTTGCACGAGCTGGATCGTGTACTCTGTCCAACAGGAATCACTAGGACGCCAGGGGCTGCATGTTACACGCTTGCTCCATGTGTGGAGCCCAGGAATAAGAGTCACTGTGTACCAAATACTGAGGTGTGTTTAAGGAAAATGATGGACATTGGCACAGAACGGACCCCGTGGGCAGGAGACACTACTTAACAGGCTTTCTCCTAGCCAACCCCTTTGCAACCCGGTATCTCACAGCTGGCCACCGAGGCACCTGAAATGCGGTTCAACACCACTGTGCTGAAAAACCTGGACAGCTTCTATATCATTTTCCTGTTATGCCGTCTGGTCACATACACTGCAGAAACAGTATTAAACCCACCCAAGACAACTGACAGGCAAGTCTCCCAACAAACCAAATCCTTGACTGAACAACCTAACGGCTGGGGTAGAAAAGTCTCAGGCTCCCTCAGCAAATGCCTGAACCTTTCAGCCTTCACTCATTCACAAACGTGTCAACCATCAGGAGAGAGCAAGATAAGAAAGGCAGATTCAGCAACTAAACTATACAGGTCTTTTGTAGTTCCAGACTACGTGGACTAACGCTGCCAAGAATTATACCTGGAGACAAAGCAGAAGCTAGAATGGCCTATTCAGCATCTACCTGGCATGCTCTTTGGCTCCTCAGTGGCTTCCAAGCGTGTTGCAGTAACTCCATCAGGAGGTGAAGGCACGGGTAATGTTCTCTTTTCCCAGGAACTTTTACCAGCGGGCAGTGCCAATTTAGGTACTTTAGTTTGGAAAGGCATTTGCTTCTCTGCAGTTGCCAGCTTCTTGGGCAGCCAGAGCTGATAGGAGCAGAGGCAAAAACCGCTTGCAGGAGTAAGTATTTTGCTGGTTGCTTGGGCAAAGTCTGCAAACTGCCATGATTCATCTAGACAACATAACACAGACCTCTGTTTCCAAAATTAGGTGCTCGAGGCTGGGGGATTTTCCTAAATCCCATCGTTCTTTTGCTTTTTATTAAACAGACTACTGTCACAGCACATGTTCAGCAGCAGCTCCCCTCCTGGACTGGTGCCACAGCGATGAAGGAAATCAGCGGTAAGGAAGAGTCGCCAGATCCCTAAAGGGAGAAAATTGGGAGAGCAAACCTCCTCAGCCAGGGCACAGGCATAGCTCCACAGCAGCCAGCTGGAGCTGGGGGAACCCAGTTTGCATACAGGACTGTTCAGCTGCATTCAAAAGGTACAAAGTTCAGCAGCTTGAACGCTACAGGCCTCCGTTCTAAAGACAAAGGCACATTGTACCATCTGTACCATCCTCCTCTGCTTACCTACCTGGGTTTTGAAACGCCCTGTTGATGAAAACAAGCCAGCGTGTTTGGAGGCACAAGGCGGCATTTTCTGATTTTCTCCAAGCAGACAGACTGACTAGGCTGGTACGACCCAAGCTTCTGGCCAGCGAAAAGGTGCTCGATAGTCCAAGCAGTGTTAGTGTTTTGGCTGGGACGTAGCCAAAGTGCATCCATGACTTAGGTCTCACCTACACCACCTCCCTGCTGTACCTAGGGCCGTCCCTGAGAGGCACTGCCCACTCTTACCCCTGCAGATACGCTGCTTGGCACATGCCCTGGGCCACTCTACGATGACTGCGCTGCTACATTCATGGGGTTTGGCATGAACTGAGCAGGAGTGAGTGGGCAGGACAGGCTTCTCAGCATGATGCAGACATGTCTGTGAGATCCCAAATCCCATTTTCAAGCGACAAAGGCACTTTGGAGCCTTGGGCTGGTATTTGGGCTCCTTGACCAATAAGCAACATTTTCAGAAATGACTAAAATCTCACTGACTCGTAATAAAAGAAAGGCTCCAAAGAGCCAGAGTTTCAAAGGCATACAGGCACCTATGGATGCAGATTAGGCACTTAACTCCCACTGGGCACTAAGCTGATTTAGGAGCCTCACTCCCACTGATTTAAGCCAGTTTTGAAAATAGGAATTAGGAGCCAAAATCTTCTTTAAATCGACTTAATGCCAAGAGCCAAGCCTACATCAACAGAGGAGCTCCTGCTAAGAGGAGACGCCACAAAGCAAACAGGACAAGCATTTCCATAGTGAGCAAAAAAGGCCCAAGGAAAAGTAGGCATGTGCTGAATAAAGAAGAGAAGAGGATGACTTCACAGCTTCCTTGACAGATGTAGTGAATGTGCCAAAGGAGCATTATCAGTGGAACAGGAAAAGTGGCAAAGGCAAACCAGAGAATAAGAACAATTCAGGATAAAACTATACAGATGTAAGAGCAGTAGATTAAGGTGCCAAAATAAAGGCCACAAAAGCAAACTATACATAAAGTGAGCCTGAGGAGGAGCACAGCACTCTGTTGGTCAGTGCTTGCACTCAGCAGGTTGTCATAACCTGATCCTGGCACAGGAGCAGTTACCCACCATGCAGCTTAACTCGGATTAGAAGTCCCATGTTTACTCAAATCCAAGACAAGTGTTTTGCAACATGTGGAAAAAATCCCATGTCTTAAATTTGAGTACAAGATTTAGCAGTGGTAGTTAGGTTGCTTGGGTCCTAGCTGCCTGCTCCCTGCCGCTGCTTTCCCCACAGCAGTGGTGTGGGGGATGAACTTAAGACAATTGTCCAATAATTAGATTCTATACACAGGAGATAGTTAGCAAAGTTATAGTTTTTTCATGTATAGATTTATTTGGGATTATTTTACATTCAAAGTTGTTTTGAATTTGGATAAATATGATATCTTTTCAAATGTAATAGAGCAAGCCACTATTGCAGCCTGTTCCTAATGCAATGATCAGCAATCGGAAGCCTCAGACCCTTGGGTGTTAAGGAAGGCTGAGCTGAGCCAAAGCTTGTGCCCTGGAGGTAACTGTGGATGCAAGTCTGCACCAAGACACCTTGAGCATTGTATGGTATTTTGATGGCCCATTGATTGTGCCCACAAATGAGGTTGAAGCGCTCTCATAAGCAAGAGAGGCTGCCATCGATACCAAAGCAGTTACAATACTGAGAGCTATTTTTTTAGGGGCAGGGTATAAATTCCATCCGGGTCCATCCTGAATTGCATTCAGGGGAAGCTGCATTTTCAGTGTATTTAAATGGTTAAATAAAAAAAGCATTTACATTAAATACCACTGTTACCTTCTGATGCAAAGCAGCATATTTTGAGCCTGAGTTACCATTAAGTTATGCAGTGGTGCATTTCAGCTGCATCACCAGTACAAAACTGGGGGGTTTGTGCACTGGGTACTAAGAGGAACTGAGATGATAACTTTGCATTTAAACACTATATTCTAAATACAATTTTTGCATGAACAGTTGTCCACAGAAACTTTATACTATACAATGACAGAAAATTATAAAGTCCAGTAATATGCAATATACAATGCAAGCTTATGTAAAAACAAATATGAAAACACGACTTAAAAAAAATCAATGCATATCACATCCTAATCCAGAATCAGTTTAATCCAAGTTAAATGTTTGAAGATATATTTTAATACAGAATAATTGATTAATGGCTGTATCCTAATTCTTAGCTTTGTGAAACTGCTACTAAGCAATTTATTCATGCTGAGTTAATCACCCTCCTCTCCTCCACACCAAAACAAAATTGGCTATATGAATTAATTTAAACTAATATAAATTTGGCCTCTGTAGATTTTAACTTTAATATCTGAAATATCAAAGCTTCTCCTTCTTCATTAGGAGATTAGTTTTAATAGCTTAGGGAAATGATTAATTTCTTATTAATTAGACAATATCAGCTATTTATCTTTACATCTTGATTCTGTCCACCTACAACTACGTTATGGCTTTCATTACAAACCAGGGTTATTCGCCCACATTTTGCCTTTGATTTCTACACATTTTATACTTTTCCACTGGAAAGGAAAAACAAACAGTGCTTGATACGCAAAAGTATCAAGATGGCTAAATGTTTGGAGCAAGCAAAATAATGTTAATAAGACGAAGATTTCTTTCATTTATACAGAGATATTTTAATAGCAGCAATTTCTTAATCTGAGACTAATTTTACCAGCAAGAAAGAAAAACAGAAAGACAGATCTGAACTCAGACCTGTGGATTTTTCCTTGAGAATTTAAATGCTGAAATAAAATAAATATGTAATAAAAACGTATGCCATTGTCACATGGATTGTGGGAGTTTAAAAAACAGCAATAAAAGTTTTCTTTAAGCTAAAAATAAAATCTCTTACCTTTTATACCACGATCTCAGCTTACAGTCATTACATTTCAGCCTATTTTATACAAGTGCATATGGCTATGAAGGTCCGGAGAGAATGAGAATAAAGTGACATTAACCTGCTGAAAACTGCTCAAAAGTCATAACCTGCAACATACAGATGTTCCAACAGCATTTAAACATACAAAAGACATTCACACAGACTCCGATCTTTAAGTTATTGCTGATCACCAATTCACAATTTCAGACATGAACACAAAAGGTTTAGGGACAAATCCCAGTAAACTTAGAAAAGCAAAGTTTTTCTGAACTGAGGTTCAGCAAGTTCTAGGTTTTCATACGATTTGGTGACGGTTTTGTAAGGTTCTTAAGCGCTCCATTTCAGAGGTGGTCTCAGGCCTAACCTCTCCATTTTATTATAAATGCAAGACATGGTAGCAAGACATTGACTTATGCTTTGGAGGAAAAACATTACATCTTTTTCCCACCTATCTGCTACATTTCATGCCTTAGGACATGTGCAAAGTCATGCAGCACCTATTGGTTCAGGAATGGCCACTGCAAGCCTTGGTAGCAACTTTTAAGTTAACATTGATAGTAAACATGCGGGTACAACTGGTCAGTTAAAATCCTGAATTATTTGAATGGTGAAAGCTAAAAGCAGAGTTAACTAACTAAATTGAGCGCCCCACCATTTTTATTCTTTTTTTTTTTTCTTTTTTTTTTTAAACAAAGTACAGGTTTCGCACCTTGGTCTCTTCTTTCTGGATTGAAGAAATAACCAAGAGAAGTATATGCACATCTATTGCTTTGATTCCAAAGAAAGAACTGTTTGTTGTGCCTTGGTGTAAGTATTGCTTTTCGTTAAAAGGATCTGAGTTCAGGAAAAAAAAAATCTTTTCAAAAACGAAAAGTTCAGAGTTCCATATCTGAAGCTGAGACCCCCTCAAAGCGAGTCACGTTTGCTCTTGCTTTTAAGACCTCTATAAATAGTCATTTGGAGCCACACAACCTGATGGTTCTAGAAGTCAGAGAAGAAATCTTGAGGGCCCAAGTGAATAATAAAAGGTGCGATGCTGAGAGGCTGGCAATAGGGAGTGTCAATGAAAAAACCACCTACAGTGGGGAAGAGAGCAGAGAAGCAAAAAACTCCATGTTAATTCCAGAGATTCACTGAAGCTAAAGCTCCATTTAAATTTCTCTGCTCTTTCAGCTGTAAGTGGGATTTTCATTGTAAAATGGGCACTTTGAATCCTTTGAAGGTATTGAAACATCTAACACTTCCAAGGTTACCACTGTTTTGTTTTGTTTTTAAACAAAGAACTGACAGCTCATTCATATTTTCAGTAAAGCAGAGAAATGTAAAATATGCAGCAACGGGGCAGGTTTACAATGTGGTTAGTAACTCCCAACAAATGACAAAAAAATAAAAATAAAAAATGACTTCATATAAATCATCGGAAATGACGGCCATCATGTTGGAAAAGAGCATAGCGCCCTCCACCTATTCAACGAGTGGGGGAACAAGCTGCTTGGCAAGCAAATTTTCAGGCTGCACAGAATTGAGGCAGAAAAGATTTGGTTGGAAATTTAAGTGTCCGAAATTCATGGATTAAAAAAAGAAAAAACAAAAGCAAAACCAAAAAACCAAACGACTTTAACAACAGCCAATCAAGAGAACTCCAAAAAAAAGGGATCTTTTTAATGAATATTTGATTACTGAAAAATGGGCTCTTATCAGCCATGCTTTTTCTGCTCCGTGATGGCTTCCTTTCATCCATAGGCCAGCAAAACAAGTCAATGATTATCAACACCACTCAATTTGAAGGTTCCCCCCACCCCAAGCCCCACCGGTTCTTTCAGCGCTAATGTAAGAGGTACTAATGGTAGACTCTCTGCTACTGTCAATAACAGCTACATATTTTATTAAAGTACCACCAACACTAAATGAAAGCAAGAGGTAGAGCAAGAGGAGAAATGTTTAAGATAGGAGCACATTCCTAAGCACAAATACTTGGTTTAAAACAGCTGCTGTAGTTAATTCCAAGGGAAGCAGCTTGTTATACACTCCACCCCTTCTTAGGCTGCTCAGTGATCATTCTCCCTCCTATGAAGACAGCCAGTATTTTAGGTACCATACACCCCTGCCCCTTTTGAAAAGCCCACCTTGCCCCTATCACAAAGTTTCAAAGGAGAGCAGAGTGTATAAAGGCATCTTCAAGACAGCACAAAATATTATAACAAACCTAGCGAAAAAGCAACTGCTGGCCTCTGAATAGAGAAGTACAACCAACAATGCTGTTTATTTTGTGGGGGTGATACCTTAATAAAAGAACTTCATTTTCTTGTTAGAGCCCAAAGCACAGTAGCTTTTGTACATAAGCCTGGAAATACCACAGAGGCAGTAGGGAGTGGGTGCTCTGTCACTTTGGACAGGTGCACACACTCCTTACAGGACAGACTTTTTCTTTGGTTTGGGCCCCAACTCGCATCAGAAGATACTGGCCTATGGCTGAAATGTGTCACTTTTCACAGCAGCACTCAACAAGAACTGGGACAATTAAATAGCAAGTTTTTATGGGGACCTTGTTGCTGCTTTAGATTCTTATAAATGTAAGGGGAAAAAAGGAGAACTCTTTGTTTTAATGAGATTGACAACTAAAATGCTATCTGTAAGAATGCTACATGGAAAAAAATCAAAGGTGAGTAGACAAAATCTTACAGAGTGAAGAAGGCCACAAGAACAAGTGCAACTTATTCATTTATTTTTTTGTAAAAAAAAGAAACCAACTTTTGAACTCTAAAGAACTTATAACATTATTATTGTCCTTTCTCTGGGCAATACAGACTTAACTACGTATTCTGCGTACATAACAAAGTCTTTGTATGGGAATTTCCCTTGTTTAATACAAGCTTCGCACAGTATAACTGAATACAAAGAGACCATCTAATGTTAATAATTCCCTTTGTTTTCTTTTTCAGCATTTTGTATACAAATGATAAGCCTTCTTGGATAACTAAGACAGTGTCTAACTTACTGAGCCTTGCAGTATGCTGACTTCCTTGATTTTAAAGATGCTAAGGGAACCCTTTCAAGGTACTGATGCTTGGAAATATATAAAAAATAATAAGCTAAGACAATATTTAAACCCATATTTTTCTAGCTTTATTGCACACCTTAATATTTACAAAGTTAAAATTTAACTGAAACATTTCTATTGTATGACTCTCTTTTTTTTTTCTTTTTTAAATAACTACACCCTGTATTAAGTAGCCCTACAACAAATACAGGTTATTAACTGAGATCCTGTGTGACTGCATTAGGAAACAGGCAGTACTCTGTGTTACGACAAAACAGTTTATTTGTGATCAGTGTTTTATATTCTATACATCCTTCACAAATTTAATTTTACATAATCGAATACTTCATTTAAAATGTAAGGTTTAAGCTTCTAGTTCTTCCCTATAACAGAAGGCTGGTATAAGTTATTTGAAAATGAGGTAACATTTCACAGAACATTTTTTTCAAGTTTTAGAGAACTAAATTTGCATTTTGTTAAAATCAAAAAGTAGGAAAAGATGTTTCTTTACAAATGACTTTGCTCAAGTATGTGTTCAAAGAAAACAGGATAAAAAGGCTTTTTCTCTTCTAACATTCTGTACTGTACTGTGTTGTTCAATCAATAGGAATTAGCTTCTGCCATTTGCTAAAAGAATGAGTAGTGGGGAACAGGATATGTTGGGAATTTCATAACTGGTAACAGAACCATTCTCTTGGGTAAACCTACAGAGAGAAGAAACGGAGAGGACTCCAAATAAGTTCAATGATCCAATAAAGTCAGATAAAAGCTTACAGTAATGTTCTCATTAACCCTTTCCAGATGAGTCAATGTGTTTTTGAGGGCATTGAATCTTACAAGCAAAAATCACCTCCTCATCTTGTACTACTTCAGACAGGAGTTTAACATACCACTGGCTTTTATCATCATCCTAATGTCTCTTAATTTAGAATGAGCAATGCACTTCAGAAGTAGAAGGTACCATGGTAGGTTGAAACAGACTAAATTTGAAACGTTAATTCACGTTCTCATGAAGATAAATGATCAGGGCTATCTTGTTCAGCACCCTGAAGCAGTTTCACAGGTTAGTTAAAACCAGGGATTCTAGATAATAAATGTTGCTGTGCGTACAAGGGAGGTCTTACTGAAGCAGCACAGCACAGTTTTAACATCCTTGAGATCTGTTAAAACCAGGCGCTGACACTCGAGTGTTGAATTCTGCATCTGTTTAGCTGTTCGGTATTTGTTCATATATTGAAGTGACAAATCTGGAAAGATTAATATTTGCCTAATTTCATGATTATTATAGCGTTCTTGTGGCCTCACAAACTTCTGCATACTTAAATGCTTTTTAAAAAAATGGTTTCTATTTAAGTTGTATTGTTTAACCTATGTATCCATTTAGAAATCACAAAGCAGCAACAGCAGGTATTCCAGAGCACCAGATGATCAAAGTGAAGTTTCCCAACATGCAACAGCTTACAAAGGCAAAAAGACATGTTTACCTTACAGCCAAAAAAGCATTATCTCAGTACTTTGCATCACAGTTATAAGACATTAAACAGAAAACTCTTTATGTGAAAAACGGGGGCTTCAGATTTCACAAGACTTTGAAGTCAGTGATACGTCACACATACACAGAGAAGTGACTAAAATCCAGGCTCCAATACAGATGTCAGTGAAAAAAAACATGGAAGGGGAGGAAAGAAACCAACAGAGGGGATAGGAGAAGCACTGGAAGTGAAACTCCCAGTCCCACTGAAGTCAACGAGAGCTTTGCCCTTGACTTCAGCTGAGCCAAAAGTTGGCCTTCGTGTTCTCAATATGCAGTCTATCTGCCTGTGAAAGACATGGATGTGCAAGTACTAGCCACCTTGGACCATGTCTTCTTGATGTTTCATCCAAGGATGAAGGCTTCAAAGGAGTTATTCAAAACACCCACTGATGAGTAAGTCCCTCAATAAATATTTGTTTTCTTGTTGTGTGAATGATAGAGATTCCCTTTACTTTAAGTAACAGCGCAGGAAAGACAACACAGTATACGACTGACAGGGAACGCTGCTGTCAGCTAGTACAGTGTGAAAAATATGGCCAATCAATGGGGACAGATTTCTAGGAGGAGGGATCTGCTTCAGTCAAAGGAAATTCCTTAACTGAATTCATGCAGCTCCCTGGCATGGTCCCTTACTCTACTCCGCACCAAGAAGTATAGACTGGGAACAGCTCGTTTTGATCCAACAAGGAGGGTATTTTAGACAGCCCCAATGAGAGAACAGCAGCATTTATGTCAGGGAGGTGAGCACAAGAGTCTGCAGATGGTATCTAGCACATACCATTAACATGGAAGACGTTCCTTCCTAGGTATGGAAATCAAATGGTCCAGTTCCATAATATTTCCCCAGATCAGATTCAATTTTCATTCTTATAATGTAGTTAGGGGAAGCTACTGTCTGGTACCAGTTTGATTTCAAATTAGAGGCAGAAGCAAGCGTTAGAAGAATAAGGCAACATTGTGAGAGCACAGTGCATGAGCCGTGCAGGGCGAGTTCAGTTTGCCGTATGAAAAGGCGAGGCTGCTGGAGACACGCGGGCACGTTCGCTACTTGAGAGAGACGGGTTCCTACCCAGTTGTACATGACACACTAAGGGGGACACTGGAACTGGCTCCAACAGACGGCACCTCATTTAACTCTGTGTTGCAATATATCACTGACTCCAAACTGGTTTGCCCCCATTGCCACATAAACCTCATTCAAAGTAACCAAAAGGGCCAGTTAGGAAAAAAAAGAGCTTTGTAAATCTAGGAGGAAAGAAGTGGTGCATGTGGCGATTAGTTGGGGGAAAGGGTTTCATCCAGGCTCTGGAGGATTTCAATCTGCAGGAAATGCATAGAACTGCCAGCCTCATTTTCACTGGGTTTCTTAGCTCAAAGAGCAATGACAAGTTATGGTGCCCTACCATCCTTTTAGTCTGATCTCTAAGAACATAGCCTACAAAAAGAGAATCATTTAACTTGTCCCAAGAGGCAACATTTAGCCTGCAACCCTATAGATGTGTCTGGATTGATGAACTTTGATTTACTGGACATTTTACACAGCTGACTGCAGGAAGGGGATTTATCCACAAGTTCTCTCAAACTTAGTTTCCATCCTTTTACCAATATTTTGCCAAGGGGCATTAAAGAATTACTGCTCAGAGATGCTGGGTTTGGCCCTTAGGTATTCTTTGAATGGAGCACAAGTTGGCTGTAAAAGGTAATAGAACTACTTAAATATTCAGTTTCAGTATGAAAGGGAACAGGCAGTTAGAACAAGCAGTCCTTCCACAATCAGGCAAAGCATAGGCAAAAAGCTGCTCCAACCAAAAAAGAACCACAAGGTTATGGCACAGAGTTAAATGTCATCATCGCGTTCAAAGAAAAGGTTGGTTTCTGTATCTGTCTCTCTCTTGCAAACCCTAGACAAATATTTTGGTTTTGAGAGGACTGCCATGGTAGTTCCGATACCCCTTCTAGCTCAAGCAATTAATAGACGTACGTACCGTAGGCTGGTGCAGCTGTGCTATACCCATATGGTGCCCCATAGCCTGAAATACAAACAGAGCGAGACGGGGTTCACTCCCTGCTGCACTCAAAGAATCTGAGTTTGCAAATGAACACACATGGACCCTTCTGGGGAATCAACCTGGGCCATGTGCAAAACAGGGCATTCAACAACACTTAGCACGATTCAGGAGTAGTTATTCCAGGTGGCTGCCTGGAGAACAGAAGCCCACAAGCGACCCAGCAAGCCCTGAAGCTGCCCAACACTACTGCTGTTTTAAAAACCTCAGAGTAGAAGAGCGCAGCTCCCTTTCAGTTCCTCTTAACGCTTTCTTTCTAATTAACAAGAGCACACAGCACAAGCTAGCCAGGCTCAGTTTACAAACACCATCTTCCCCTACAAATATTGATACGACTTCATGTGGAGAACAGCCACTTCCCTCAGTTCCCCGTTTTAGAAAGAAGACTACACTGAAGGCCTAAAGTAAATGCCAAGATCCTCGTCAGTAAGGATTTTGCAAACAAGAATCCACCGTCCCACGGTACTCCGCAGAGCACGTCTGGGAATCTCTCTCAAACCAGCAGGACGAGGGGGAAGTATGTGAAGTGAAAGGGTGCGTTTAGTTGCTGAATAAAAAAGGGGCAATAGCATCGATCTTGGTCACTACAGCTTGCTAGTACATTTAGGACTTAACACCTTCACTACTGGGAGGAGATTTTTTGTCCGTCTCCAAAAATGCCTTTTTGGGCGGGATTAGGAATGAAGAGAAAGGATTTAGGAAGGCCAAGAGGAATAAATACTTAACAAGTACAATGACTGGGTAATTAAACCCGTTTCTGGAAAAACTCCATGCTGGCAAGGATCGTGCCTCTAGCAGGTTAAATGTCTCATAAATGACTCCTCAGACAGAGAAGCAGTTCCAGAAACAATGTTAAAGTCCATTAAAAATGAATTACTGGTTTTTAATATTTATAATTACATCAACCTACAGAAACAATAAAAGCATCAAGCTGTGGATGGCACCAGGAAGTAAATTTATTGAACAACAGGGCTGCGCTGTTAACATTAGGAACTGCTGGAGGGTGTACTTAGGTGATTATGCTGCACCTAAACTGTTGCAGAAATGGTGAGAAACATTTTACTGTGCACCTCAGATCTGGTAGCAACAGGTCTGCTCCTGGTGGTTTCTCACCCGCCATGGGGAGTGAGCAGTGAAACCACCCGATGAGCAACTTACCTGTCTCTTGTAACAAGCAATATGAATTTAAATGGACTGTCCACACACAAAACACCTGTCAGCTTGGACCTGCGCTTCGTCTGCTTAAGGCAACATAATGGAAAACGTAGTGACATCAGCCAGAACATGAACTCCCCGACCGAAGTCTTCCCAAAAGTAGCAGCTGTTAAGAGATGCCTGAGCTCCCACTTCCAACCTATGTGGCCCATTCTCAAGAGTGTGATCATAGATCATGCCCAAGCCTGCCAGGAGACTCCTTACAGCTCAGTACCTGGAATACATGCTGGCACAGGAGCACATCCCAGTCAACACCCTTTCATCAGGGGAGCTAGAGGAGAGCTGTGGAGGAAAACCATCAGGAGGCAAGGCTCTTCTGCTCGCTGGGAAGCAACTCGCACAGGACAGTGTTTTGATTTTTGGATGCACAAATAACGCTCTTCTCCTTCTCCGCCAAGGGTGATGGTGTAGTGCATTTAGTATGAAGTGTTCTTTGTAAAGCCAGTCCTAACACTAGCAGGTGCATTTGTGCAGGAGGCTTCCTGACGGGGCAAGGAGCTCTTGGAATCAATGTCCCTGGCAAGAGCTCTCAGAAGGGCAGAGACGAGAATTACAGAGCCCGGGAAAAGGGCTGGGTGAAGACAGTTATTTGCCCATTTTCTGTGTGTAAGCAGCCACAAGCTCTCTGCCTACAAGTGAAATATGTTACCAGCTTTATACAGAATCTGAGTTTTCTTCCTTATATTTAAACACATGCTACTGCTCTTCCTCTGCCTCTTCCGTGCTACAAAACCCAATAAATCCCCAGGGTGGTGAAGCCTGGCACCAGGGGCTAGAGTAGATGACCTCCTGAGGTCCCTTCCAGCCTTACGCTTCTATGATACAGAAAGGACTAGGCTGGCACCCACAGTTTGTACAAGGACAGCCAGGATGGAGAAACTCGTAGCTATTAGTGTTGTGACATACCTGGTGCTAAGTATCCAGTAGCAGCGGCTGCCCCAACAAATGCCCCTCGTGTTAAAGCACCCCGTCCTCTGCCTCGAACAGCCTGGACCGCTGCAGACACAGCTGTATTTACAACTCCTTTAGTCTGTGCAGAATAAATAAAAATGGGGAGGACTTAGAACGTGAGAGAGCGCGAGCTCTTGCACACACCAAGCAATCCATTTTAATAACAGCAATATTATCAGTATTACCCCTAAACTGTACTCGTTAGGCCAGGTTTGTTAAAGACAATACCCACCCACTTGCTCCATTCTGCAGTCAATCTCTGGAGAGTTTAGGGCTCTAGTACAGACAAGTGACCAAACTTACCAGTTTACAGAACGCCCCAGTGCTACCACTTACAGAACAATAAACCATCTCCACCTGACTCAGCTAGGACTTGGAAGCATATACAGTCACTGCAACAAGGCTTGATTTGCACATTACATCATCAAAAATCCTTGACACTGTTGAGAAAGTCAAGCACTGGAGGAAGGGAGACTGTCAGCCCTACTTCAGACTCCAAACCTCTCCTGAATTTAAAGCTTCAGTGTGGTCTGCCTTGGTTTTACCTCCTGAGGTACTAAACTCAGAGCCAGGACCAATTAGGTCAGCGGAAAAAGACCAAAATGGTGTTTTTTTTATATGTATATGAAGATTCCCCTGCAACACATCCAGGGTTACTACACTGGGGCCAGGATTTCACCCACAATCATACAGCTCTCATAAGTGGAAAAGCAACACACACAAGCACTGGCTGAGATTTTAACAAAGATGCAAACCTACCATTAGGCTCCTAATGCCATGCCTCTAAGCCTTTCTAGGTGGCCAGATTTTTTGAATTGTTGAGTATTCAGCACCGAGAGTAGGTGCTGACAGCAGCTGTCAAGCAGTCAACACATTTGAAAGCGGGGCCATTTATTTTGGTTCCTGTACTTTAGACATCTAGGCTGGTATATTTAGATTTGTTAAAATAGGATTTAAATGTGAAACACATTTGCTACCCCTCCCAGACTAGCTTGCCAAATATCAGTTTATAAATCGGACAGATCTTTCCCTTCATTGTCCCAAAAAGAGAGATTTTGTATCAAAGACCTGCCAGCCTACTACTATTCTATCCTTGTTACCGAATGTGGAGTCTAAAGGTTAAAAATGTTCACTTTTATTCGTATGCCACCAGAGCCTGTTCCCCTCAGACACGGCTGAATGAATCCCTGCCTTCTCTCTCCATTTTGGTACAAGTATCTTATTCCTTAATTACCTTCCGGCTCCATCTGCTTAGCCTACTTGGTAAACACCTTTTCTCAATTTTCCCTTCTGTTTTTAAAATGCACAATAGACAGAGCAGCGTAAATGCCTCGTTGTAACCACAGGCTGAGCTGGCCGGGTCTCTCAATCACCAGGCCTCCGCTTTTCTAACCCGGAGTCGCACGCATGCTTTGCTCCACGTAATTGCAGAGGCCTGCTCTGCCCTAGCAGGCAGACAGACCACCTTGTGTGGCAGATCAGAGCACTTCATAAAGTGAGCACGACTTCTTTCAAGAAGCTGAGCATGAAAAGTGACAAAAAACCCATCAAAGCATGAAGGAGCCGGGATCTGAGCTTGTTTTCATTTCTTAGTTGCTGTCTTGATAGGGAAGAACAATCTTCATGCATTGGATTATAAGGCAATAGTGGAAGCTGAATGGGATGTAGCAACTGGAGGTCTCAGTGAGTGAGCCTGGGCGAACTGCTATAATCATAATCATCATGTACCGAATTTACAGAGAAAATACAATCGGTCGGTAATTTCTCTGAGCATATCTGATGCTATGGCAGGACGTAGCGTAAAATGTATTTTTCCAAAGATTGGAAAAATCCTAATTCCAATTAATCTGCACAAAGGAGATCAAAGCTGTAATTGTCAGGGCTTATTTCTGAGCGCAGCTCTCTGGAGGAAGCATGCTGGTGATCAGCTTTCACTCCGCTCAACATGAATCTCGCAGAAACGAGTGGGCATTGATTGTAGCTCTCAGGAACAATTTTCCTGATTCAGAGAGTTAAAAAAAAATCTCACGGAGAAAGGAGCCTGCGGTGAAACTTTCACTACACGAATCTTCCTCATCCAGTAAACCCTTGCGTTCAAGAAGGAGCACCCTCAAAGACAAGGAGTATAGCTCACTAGGCTAGGTATCAGACCGGAGCTCTGGAGACCTTGTCTCTGCCACTAATTCAGCCACTGACCGGCTGCGTGGCCACGGGCCAAATCCCATTTTTCCCTGCCCCTTTCCTCCCACATTGCTCTAAGCCTTTTGGGACAGGAACCGTTTCTAACTAGATGGTTAGACCTGAGATAACAGACTCCCCATGGCAGTGGGGCCTCTCAGTTACTGCCATGACAGAGTATTAAAAATGGAAACAAGCACTGACACAAGGATGCATGAAATCAGTACAGTGAAGCAACCTGTCTCCTTGCAGCAGCTGTGAATGCTACCGCTAAAGCTGGACTGGTTTTACATGCAAAGACTAGCTGGGGTCCTTACCTGAGGGAGAATCTTCTTTTTCTTGTTGTTTGCTGCATTTGGCCCAGAAAACAGCTTCTCAAGTGCTGCTAAGGCGGCACTAGCTTTTGCTACCTTCTTATTTGGGCCTGCGCCTCTGAACTTCTGCCCATCTACTTCTACCTGGAATGGAGACATGAATTTATACCCAGCATGCCTCCTGCTGGGAAAGGCAAGCTGTTCTCAGCTGAAACCAGAAGCCATTTGCAAAGAATTTAAACAACAGGGAAATTCACTGTTACAAATAAAACATAAGCTTGCATTTCCTTCAGGGAGCACAAGGCACTATATGGTCGAGAGTACGACCAGCAGCTCTGCACAGTAGGTAAAGGACATGTCGGTGATTACTTGAACAAGGCTGCAGAACCCCATTTCCTCAAGAGGAATTTAATGAGTGACATGTATTTACTTGGGATGGACTCTGGCTGTCACACTGGAGTCAGAATCACTGCACTTAGGAAGGCTGCCATGAGGTCGTTTATCAGCCTGGACCTTTGGTTTAAGTCCCATGCAATATATACTCCTAGGAAATACTGCTGGATTTGAAGGCATCCTTGTGCCTGCCACCCCAATCAATACCTTGCACCCCCCTTGCATTTTCAAGGGCCCATATGAAGGGTGGTTCTTGGTGATGGAGATCTGCCTTGTAATTGCCTTACAGCAGCCTATCAGTACTGTGCTGAGTGAGCAATATTGTTGTTGTACAGCAATATTGAGACAGAGGCTAAATGGACTCTGCTGTATCATTCCTACGCACTGCTGAACAGAAAACAAGAGGGTCAAACCAGGTCAGACCCGGGGCTGCCAGGACTGTTTGTGAAACCTGCAGCTTAGTGGGCCATGTTGTATAAACTGCATATTCTGCGCTCTCCCCATCTGGGCAGGGATGTGCTTAGCCGCTTTCATAACCCAATCTCTACTCCCACTGTATTACCCGCCTTCTCCCCCACAACATCCCACAAACAGCCTGGCTTTAGGAGAGATCGAAAACTGAAAAGATTTTCATCCCTGCTGTGCACCGTGAACGTCGGACAGCTCCAAACTGCAGAGAACCAGAGAATTATTAACAAAGCCACCTGCAGAGCCCTGCTTCACTCACCTCCATTACAAAGCGCTTATCATGGCTCCCACCTGTCTCGGAGATGAGCTCATACTTAAGACCTCTTCTTTTTTCGTTGAGCTCCATTACTGGGTTTTTGCCACTCGCCGTGAGAATAGGGCCCTGAGTTCTTACCTGCTGAGGCATGTGCAACATTTTAGAAGCTGAACTTCCCTGAACGGCAGATGCATATCTACATTAGGTCAACATAAAACAACCCCATGCCTACCTCTCTGGAAGACACCAGAGTTTATCACCTTCCTTCTCAAACAGTTTGTTCTTCTCAATACAAGGGCCTTAACGGGCTCTCCAAGGACAGACTGGCAACGGAGAGCATTGCCAGAGTTTCTGCACAACATGCTGCAGCTGAGCAGTAGGCAACAAGTACTCTGCTCCATAGGGGTTCCTGCCCCAGCCTTCCTGTCTTTAAAATCAGGTATCACTGCCCACTCATCTCAGTCTCCAGCAAGCAGTGAGCTGTCTCCATCGTTAAGTCATGATTATCTTTGCAACATGGAGTGTCAGGCCGTTGGCTGCCCTGTGAGGTTCAACCCAAAGGGCATCCAAGTTGAAGCTGATGCCAGCGTGTCAAATTTCTGGAAAGCAACTGCTACACAACTAAGGAGAGATTGCCTTTCCTAACCCTGCACATCTCTGTTGCCTCAGCTAACTATCCGCTTGGCATTTTTGAGCTGACTGGAGAAACTGCAGAACTTGGGTCACGTGTTACAGTAGTTTCAGCTGTAACTATTTTGGGGGAGAAATGCAGAGACAAGAAGCCAGTGCCCTCATTAAACTGCATTTTAACCCACTCAGCTGGAAGCATAGCGGCTACACAAAAAAGGAGAGAGAGAGGGAGAGATGAAGGGGTCCAGGACAAGATTTTCAGACTCAATTTTGTGCACGTGTCCCGTTTCACCCCTGCCTCCCCCCTCCCACAAGGCAGCTGTCCCCCAAAATTCAGGTCTCGTGAGGGTGTCAGACTTTGGTCACTCAAAGACATGAGTCACTTTTGAAAATCTTGGCTCTTGTAGACCTATTTTCATGTTTTACTGCAGAAGCAGATAACGTTTCTGTAGCTAAAAATGAACAGGCAAAGATGGTAAATTTAGAATATTCTATTTCTTTTTCTAAAAAGGTTTTACAAGACTAATATGTGAAATTGTGATGTTAGTGATTGCACATTGTCTGACTCCTAGTTTTAACACATTTAAATAATGTGCTTTCAAGCAGAAGGAAATCCACATTTCAATATCTGCAGAACAGAAAGATTACTTATGTTTATATTTATAGCATGAAAAGCACTTATTTGAAAGAAGCATTAAATCTAAAAATAAGGCAAGAATCTATATCTGTTTATCTGTACAATCCCCTGAAAACCTCACAAAGATACCAGGCAAAGCAATTATATAAATATAAACGCCACTGCTCCGTGTTTAAGCACAAACACTTTTCTGGAATCCCTGGGGAAGTGAAAGAACAGTTGTGGAGATCAGGAAAACCGTGAAGACGACCAAGTGTATTACCTTTGAATCTCCTGGTTTACCAGTGAATGATAACAGTTAAATAACGGGACACATTATTAAGAAAATGTTCAGTTTATAACGGGCTGCAGACTCCTCGCAATTTTGTATTTACAAATTTAGTCGCTCATATTTTTAAATGCAGAATATTCAGACGGACAGAGCAGAAGCTTAATGTGCTCTTTCCAACTCCTTAGCCAAGCAACTAGAGACAAAACTCAATGAACGTGTGTACAGATTGTAACATTTTCCATGTAGTCCTTTCTTAGTCCGTTCAGCTGTTACAAGTACACACAAAGCTGCTATGACTTTAAAAATGAACTGGGATATGTTTAAACAGACTTAGACAGCTATTTTCTGTACTTTGATCAATCTCTAGATACTTTTAACATAAACAGCTCTAAAATAGTGCTTTATGACATAAAATAGGAAGGCACCAATTTATTTGTCTTGTAAGAGTCTAAGATCCACAACCAAAATAGGTCTTCCTTGTCACAGGTGCCATACATTGGCAAAACAGATGCAGCCCTTGCCACAGAGACCCTGCAATCTAAACCGGATAGTTTTCTCTGACTTGTCCTAACTTCACATTTTAGGATATGAGGCACATAAGAATTAAGTGATTTGTGATCAAACAGGAAGCCTATGGCAGATCTAGGACTTGGAAACCAGATTTTCCCAATCTGAAGTCCACTGCCTTTACTGTAAGGCCATTTTCCTGAAGTAAAACCCCCACTCTTACTGACTTCAGGGGAATACTCACCTCTAAGGTAGTGGAGGTGTCGACAGTAGGATTTCCAGTATTATTGCTTGAGATTGAAGACACTGTCTCATTTTTACCTTCATTATCTGATTTTTCATCAGAGCTCATACATTCAATGTCTGCGTCAAAGCCAGTGGGGTAGCCCATTGCTTGTAAAACCTATACAAAATGATGTTAAGTGAAAGGTAAAACCATTTAGGGGGTTAAAAATGAATGCAAGACCAATCATAAGGCAGTGTAAAAGATCTCACATCAGGAGACATCTCTTTGAAGTGTGCTTTTTCACAGAGTTAACCTACAGAAAAGTCCAGAGCCAATGGGAAAGAATGGTCCTAGGGGCCCTCCAACTTCAAATATAGGACGGATATTTTAGTGTGAAGTGGAGAAGCTGGTCATGAAGGCTGTTCTCCCAACTGAGGCTACCACAGAAGACTAAAAACTATAGCATGGGGAAGCTGGGTACAAAGCAGATAAGCTATACAGTGTACTGGTCAGACCACAGTCACTGCATGACAATACCTGATAGTGGGGCCAAGAAGTACTATTTGTACCCAAACTCCTTTGAGATGAGCACGCAAGTCTGCAGAACAAAGAGGACAAACGACCCATCTGGAGAACTGAAACAGCACATCTGCTCGACGGGAATGGTGCAAGTGGTTCTATTCTCAAGGAAGCAGCGAAGGTTCAAGTGCAGCCCAGTGATACCTGATCCTACCCAGAATGCAGCACTACAGGAATGCAGCCCTGAGAAAGTCTCCCCCACATCTGTAGCTGCTTTATTAATGCCAGCAAACACATTTTTCCAAGTTATTGGTACAAGGAGCAAGCTGTGTGGCAGAGAACAGAGGAAAAAGGAAATCTAGGCTAATGAAGTTACTGGTCACTTCATATGCACACAGCAGCTTGGAGAAAATGGGCCTGCCTGTGGGGTCTCCTCCAGGACCTGGGAGGCCCAGAACAGCCCTTGAGGAAGAAGGCCAAGATAAATCAATGCTTTTTAGTGTTTAATGGTTTAAAAAAAATACTGATGCAGGGCGGATGCATAGACACACAGAGCTACTTTTCCTGCAGAATGATATGTTTTATCAAATAGTTTGGGGTACTTTGAACATGAAAGCTCATGGGACAATGGGATTTTTGACTCTTAGATCAAAGGAAAACAAACTTGCAGGAAGAACCTTCTAAAAAGAAAGCTTTTATTCAAAACACAAAGTGAATTGTGGAGTATGACAGATGGGCTCATTTCTCTTGCCACTGCAGCTTGGCAAACACTTTTTTTTTGGTTGTTTTTTTTGTTTGCAGTTTGCAGATAACTCTTCCCCTCCTGTCTCAGCAGTGCACCAGGCCAGATCCAGTACCGCAAAGCATGAACTGTTTGCATGCATTAGCACAGGGGCAACCCTACTGGTAGTTCCTATTTACCACCCAACAACTCAAATCTCTTGATGTTGTACCAACTCCAGCTCCCTCCTACAGAGCTCCTGCAAGGGGCAACGCTAGAATGGCTCAGGCAACCTCATCGGGATGGATTAAGCAGAGACCAGTTATGACTCATCATTGTCTTATTTTAACTAACCCCTGTGATGCACTAGGTGCTCTCCGAATGCTCAAGATGGACACATTCCCTGCAGCAAGGAGCTCACGACCCAGGGACAGAACCTCACACAGGACCGGGTGGAGGAGACAACAGAACAAGTTGTCGTTCTGGCATCCGACTAGAGCTCTTTGAGAAAGGCCCAGCTAAGCTTTGAACAAGCTGCTAATAGCTGATGCAGACAGCCCACCCTTTTGGGAGTTTGCCCATTGCTACTTCTAACCAAAGCCTGCACTCTTTTCCAAGGTCTGGAATTTGAAATAGCCAGCTGAACTCAGATTCAGGTCCATTTCTGCCTTACCTTTACTGCCACATGGAGTTTGGCTGTTTTCTTAGAAGGTCCTGATGCTTCATATGTTGTACCATCAACATCTACAGACATGGTGAAGACCGGGGCATGGACTGGACCAGACTGTGACAGAAGCTTATACTGAAGACCTGGCCTGATTTGGTTCAGCCTCATCAAAGCATTCATGAGATCTATTGCTTTACTGTCTAGGACTGTTACAGGAGGGCAGGGAGAAGAGAGAGAGGGAGATTAATAAATGAAACGTAGGGCAAAATAAAAACAGTTTGCATTTTTAAAGCACCTTCCACTTGAGGAGCTAAGTGTGAAACTTCTAGTGGTCTACTTTGCTGGTTGGTTTAACCACCGCTACCCAGCCTCTGGTGCTGCTGCAAGCTCAGAACTCTGTTGAAATTAAAATCGGGGTTTTCCTGGCTGCCAGAAATGAAAGCAAAACTTCACAGGTGATGAAGAACCTGGAAATGCCCGCAGCTAGGTTTCAGATGAAGAATCCCCAGGCTCACTCTTATCACAGTAATCCAAAGAAAGCTCTCTGTGCACATCTCACTCTTCATCTGCTTGTGGAATAAGCATCTACCTTCTCTTGGGATGACGTGTGCTATCAGACACCTGTCCCAAGAGCACCCGTGTATGAATAGCTGACAGACTGGGAGACTGCTGTAGTTTCTCGAAAGACAATTCTCAGACGTTACAAATAAAAATACCTCAACTCGTTAGATTACTCGAGTCTTAATGCCAGCTGCTACAGTAACCTCATCAGTAACTTGAGCCCTTCAGTTAGTAAAGTCTGGACAAAGGAATTCAACCCACCATAACAGCAAATGTGTTTGAAGCTCTGAGCACAGCAGCATGGAAAACGCACAAACATTTCATTACTGAAGCTCTTTCGCATGCCATTCCACTAACACTAAGCAGCCTTTGAATCAGCTCCTATTGTAACCAACAATGCCCCCTTGAAGCTGGAACAGATAATAGCTGCACTTACTTTTTCTCAAGTTGCGCTTCATCTTTTTATTTGGATCTTTATCATCCCCTACTCCATCTTCAAATGGCCTCTTCAGAGCAGAGGAGCCTGCACCTGAAAGATAATTCTTATCACATGGACTTGCTAGTCCACAAAAACAAAGCAACAATCCCATAACTTCAGTCTGATTAGCCCTGGATTACCCTCTGCTTCAGTGTCAACCTTTCAACTAAGAACCACCCATCAGGAGGTCTACATCTGATAGCAAAGAACTCGGGCTTTTCACTCGCCATGAAGGGTCGAACGATAAATCTATTCATTTCCATTGTTACCCCACTGGTCTGCAACGTCAGCCAGTCAGTTCACATGTGCAAGCCTCAGACAGCAAGCAAAGACGACAAGCATCATTAGATAATGTCTGATGTGGATCAGAATGTATCTGGAAATCTCTACTTTAGGTCCAATAATTTTTGCAAATGAAACAGCTGGTTATTTTCAAATAGCATTCTGCAGGGGAGATGAAGTCAAAGACCCAAGAAAAAAAAGTTCAAATATTGCATTTCTGCGGACATCAAGATTTACTGTAATTGGAGGTAGGACAGCCTGAAGTAAATACGTCTTAGCTTCTGTCACCACCTCCTCAGTTCTGTATTTAATTTGCATTATTCCATATCTAGCATGTGCCAGCCGCCAGGCTGCTGACACAGATAAAAGTTAGCTGGACAAAACCCCCATCCTCCTCATTTGATCCCGTTGTACTTTTACCAATAAGCCAACTCCAGCTGCAGTACACAACAGGTCTATTCTTTAAGCCTATTATAATGGAGCAGGTCAGGAATGGTCCTGAGCTCAGCATCCATCAGGTGAAAAAAAATATCTCCACCCATCATTTACTATAAGAGAAAAAGTCCCTGTAATACACAGTGTCACTGGGATCAATGCTCTCACTTTAAAAATAAATGGTGGGGGCTGGCCTCCCATTATCACATGGCACAAGCCATTATTTCTGTGACAGAGTTCCAACACCAAAAGACACGATCTCTTAATTATAAGAGGGCCAGGATGAAGCAAAGAGGCTAATAGGATGCATTCATCAGATCCTATTACCCAGACTATGCTCTCCTAACCAATAAAGGGAGAAAGCTAATAGGTGGAAAAGGATTTTTTTTAATGCTTAGAGCTTAGCTACATATGTACTTTGGCAGCTTCATGACAGAGAGCTCATCCCTCAGCATATTTCATTTACCTTGGTCTGCAGCACCTGCCTGAAGTCTCTGCTATACAGACCTCTAACTGTCTCCACTATCTTAGTTTTGGGTAGAAAACACTTCGCATTATTCCCAAGGTTTAAGGGGGCAAGAGTGTGAGTTAGTGGGGGTGGGGGTGACAATGACCGGGATCCACCTGCATATATTTTTGCATGTTTTGAATTCAAAACAGTGCCTCTGGTGTATTTTTGGAAAATGTTATTCAAAAACTGGAAGTTTACAAAAAATAAGCTCTTCAGGTTAGATTACTTGACCAAAAGAAATGGAACCAGCCTGGGAGATTAAACAGTTACAGCACTGACCAGATGTCTAATACAGGAACCATTTTGTCTATTCCTACAAGTACTGATTAAGATCAAACCCCAGAGGTTCCCACACAAACACAGGTATTGTGAACCTACAGCTGAGATTCCCAAAATCTACTTCATCTTTGATGTTTCATCTAAGGTGACAATTGGACTAGTGCTGCATTTAGATGGATCATGGGGAAATTTATGTTTTATTTTTCTTTCCACCCCTAAGGGCTTCTTTGCAGTGAATCTTTTCAAAGACACTGATCTAGTATTGCTTATTTGGCTCATCTAAAGGCTCTCTTTCCCCAGCATAAAGGAGACTTAAACATTACTTTTACTCTGCATGCCCCAAGGAGGGCTTGTGTTGGAAAGAAAAGACACCAAATATACCACAGTAAAACTGTATTTCCCTTGGCGTGCTGTATGTTCTTGTAATAAGCAGAGAGAGATGTTAGATTCTCCCTTAACAGTGTAATCATTTTTAGAGAAACCTTCTTCTGACACAGAGCGTATAACTCAGAGAAATTTCACTCTGGCCAAGAGAAGTCAAGCACACAGTCTGCTTTCCAGTCTGTGTTTTTCACCAGGTCCCCAAGGAGTCAACCAGCACTTACCTTCTTTGTCAGCTACTGACCAGGAGTATTTCTGAAATGATTTGTTTGATGGGAGGGGGTCCATTTCCAGCACCTTATAGATCTGACCAAAGGCTGATAACCTGAGCGCATGCTGGAAAGTGAGAATAGAAATGAGAGTTACTTCACGGCAGTGCTTTCCCATGGGCGTCTGCACTTCTCACGATGCCTATAGGCACAATGTGAGAAAGGACTCTGATCTTTACAAAAGGCAATAATTTCACAAAACCCAAGTTAGAAGCAGCTATTTCTGGGATGCACTACATGTTGTTCAGCCCTGGGCGGGGAGCCCACACAAGGCCCACACACCCACAGGGGCTATAAGTGGGTATCAGACAGCCCACAGACGCGGAGCTGCCTTCTCTGCCATTTTCAAGATGAGGCAGGGCTTGAGAACAGCTCTCACAAGCCTGCCAAAAGCAGCCGCCATCCTGAAGAAAAGGGGCAAGAGGATCATAAGGTCTCACCAGGAACAGCCAGGTCCCTGAAAGAAGCTCTCTACCTGAGCGCTGTGTGTAATGGCTTCTTTTTGCTGAACCGTCATATAGGACATGGCATCTGTTGGCTCCCGCTCACAGGGATCATATAGACCAGGGCCCCCTACAAGGGGAAAGCACACTGTTCAGGAGGAATGCAATGAATGGGAAGACTGCTGAGTCAAGAAGGCGCAAGTCCAAGAAAGATGTGCAGAGCCCCAGACTCGCCCATCTTGGGGAACAAGATAACCCCAGGTTTCTAAGAGTTGAAAGGTATGTGTTAAGACTTTGGGGGAGTACAACAGGGCGGTGGACTGACTGCAAAACGTGGAACTGTGCTAGCAGGCAGCCTCCAGTCCACAAGCAGCAGTTCTGGGGTGCACAGCCCACCATCCCCTCTTAGTCCCTGCTCATCATGTGTAGGTGACAGCTAGTATCTTTAAAACCACGGAGCATTCCCATTTCTACTGATCCCTACACTAAGCCACCCTCTAGGCGCAACTGAGCACAGGCATGTCTGTGCCTACAAGATCGAAACAGGCCTCCAAAAAACCAGGCTGATCAGACTTTTGAGCCATGGAAGTTCTTGTGGGCCCTTACCAGGGAGCAGGATTCCAGACGCCAAGCACTCCATCACTCGTCGCAAGGCCTCTCCAGCACCCAAGGGTCTATTGCAAGTACCTATAGATTTTTCACATATAAGCTCTAGTGGCTGCAAGATATTAAGTTACAGTTAGTATGGGTGCCAGGATGAACACAGTTCCAGTTCAACATGAGAGGTCAGTTCTACCCAAGGAGAGGCGCTGCCCCCATACAGCCTTGCGGTCTTCTTCTTTGGACTACCCCACGGCAGGGTTGTTCCCTGCAGAATGGGACCAACATCTCTGCTGCAGCTGGTCACCCTCAGTTTATCATTCCAAGGTTATCCGGACCAGCCACTACAGCCAGACACTGAAAAATCCTATGTCTGTGGCAGGGAGCGAGTCCCAAAGAACATGCAGCACGCTGTGGACACTGCTGCGTGGTATGCCCACACCACAAAATTACCAAAACCAATGTAAGCAGCCCCTCTCCATCCTCACTTCTGCAATCAAGCACTTTTCTAAGCAGACCAAGGATGGCTCTAACAAAGGGAAGGGAAGGGAAGGGAAGGGAAGGGAAGGGAAGGGAAGGGCATGCTGCTGCATTTGAGCCCTCTAAATTCCTTGGTCTTATGGCCACATCGCGAAGTCTTAGAAAGTTAGACCCTGTTGCTGCTTCACCCCCTTTCTGTACTTACCCATCCTTTCAGTGGTGCCCACGTGGGGACTCTGTTGCACAAATCACGCAGAATACGTAGGACAATTACACATGATTTTAGTCCATTTGCCCTGGCCTAAAACAAACAAAATGGTTCCAGTACACCCACAGACAGCTAGCCTTCAACTTTGTTTTTTAAATGCACACAGTCCTGGGGTAAGTTCTTTAATGCGATTACTAATTAGCACT
Source organism: Alligator mississippiensis (assembly GCF_030867095.1). Classification (NCBI taxonomy): domain Eukaryota; kingdom Metazoa; phylum Chordata; order Crocodylia; family Alligatoridae; genus Alligator; species Alligator mississippiensis. Next base: position 65,245,985 of record NC_081835.1, read on the forward strand.
TAATCAGTTTTCATGCAAAATAAAACAAAAGTTACAGAAAAGCAAAATATTTCATTTTCTAGAAAGGCAGGCTTAATAGTAAAGGGAAGCTTAATGCTAAAATTGCTTTTGTAGCCTCATGACAACACTGTACCAGTTGGCTATCTACCTACTAGTCTCACTTTTACAGTATAGCATTTAGAATTCGGAGTTCTAGACCTTTGCTCTAGAGGGGCTAATGAGAAATTAAAGGAGGCATTAAAATTAAAAGTGTCTCAAATTAAACTTCATAAGGCTACAATAACAATAAGGTAAGAACAAATAGCCAACCTGAAACCATTTGGCGTGCCGCAGAGACGCCAAGGCCTCCAGGCATTTCTGCCTGTCCAATAAGTCCGGAGGATCTTTCATCGCAACATTATCTACTGGTAAAAATGGGATAAAAAGAGACAGATACAATTTGACCAAGGGGTTTCTGTCACAGTACATAAAAGAGCGGCAGCATCTCAATGAGCTAATAAGACTCCCAGAAAATTTTTAATTTTTTTTAAGTGCACTGTGTTATTTAATTCAAACAAGGCATTAAAAAAGTAGTAAATGTGCACATATGCAAGAGAAGCAAAAGGCATTCACTCCTTATACAAAAATCAATGGCCACTGCTACAGACAATCTGGGATCTTATTAAAAATGTAGGACACATTTCAGGGCAGAAAATAGCTATGTAGCACTTTTCCTTCTCTCTCTCCTTCCCTTTCATGGTTTTTATTCCAGGTGCATAAAAATGGCACAGAATTACAAAGTGACAGCACTTTCTCTACAAGGAGAAGATTTTCATGAGGGAAAAAGATTTTTTTTTTGACAGACACAGGAGCTGTTTAAGAATTATTTGCAAGCGGTTTCAAAGAATATGAACAAACTTCAAGTTCATATTTAAAAGTACGAGCAATTAGAATGAAGGAATCTCTTTTCAACATTATTAACCCAACAACCAAATTGGAAAAAAACATGACGTGTGTTAACGTGCCATTTCTTTCTCGATAAACGAGTTCTTTCCTGCAGACTGGCATTTTATATAACCATGGTAACAAATTAAAGCAACAAAAGTTGTTTTAAAACTTCTAGATTCCATTAAAACACTCGAGATTCTTTTTCCTTCATAGAAATCTTCACTTCCCAGCAGCGACAGGAATTGGCTAAATGCACTCAAACGAGGATTTGCGAGACAGGATACTGACGTTTTCTATTCAGGCGTACACTTTTTTGTCCTCCTTTTAATCCATCATAGTACAAACTGCTTCTAGGAATCTCACTGAATTCTATTTTGAAAGCCCATTTTAACATAAATCCCCCAATCCCATTTTTTAAAAGTTTTTGTTTAAAAGAAGCAAATCACAAGGAGTTCAGTTCTCCAAATACAACACGCACCTAACTTCATTCATGTGATTAGGTTATGGATATGTAAAACATCTGCAGGACCATGGCCTGATTCTTTCTTAGCCCGAGTACCTAGCATTAGATGACATAAGAACTGAACACATACTGGGAAATGAGCAGACCCAGGATTCCAAACCAAACCTTGAATAAATGGATGAAACCAATTTAGAAATATGCTCCCTAGTTCCTTCTTGAAAGAAAAGAGATGTTTCATCATAAAAGACATTCCTTATGGGCTTGTGTAGGTAGGGATAACCCCAAGTGTCTAACTGAAACACACAGCCCAAACCATCTTGAAGATGTAGGCCAGGTAAGCAAAGTTCAGGATTGAGCAAACTATTTGAAGTTTCACTTAGAATTAGCAAGAGGAGGGGAAAAACCAACCGATCAACCCCCCTCACCTCACGTTCAGCACACAATTCAATCGCTAGGTAGTCTCCCAGTTGACATGAATTTTCATAGATTATTCTGGATGGTATTACTTACAAAATGTAATTGCTACTTCACTGTGAAAATTGCCCCACCTACGCTACTGGGTAGGGAGACTGTTTCAGTAAAGCCATAGCCCATTATGATGGATAAAAGGTCAGGAAAGCAAAAAAACAGCGTACAGCTGAACAGAGAGAGGCACCTTGTGTAACGGTTTGAGGTTCTGCGCTGAATCTCCATTGGCTCTGTTCTCAGCAAAGGACTGAAGTGCTATATGCTTATTTTCTGACCCCGATGAACTTCGCAGCAGATATTTGCATTGTTATTCGTTACCCTCTTTGATACAATTACAACACCAGGATTAATCCTCACTTCTCCCTATCCTCCAAATAAAAGCTGCAAAGTCTTCAAAGGGATTAGCTGGTTTGTTTACAAGTGAAAAAGGTCACTTTGCATTACATTTTGGAACTTTTCCCCTGCAATCTCATTTATTTTCAGGAGGAACATTTTGTATTTTATGGTTTCCAAATAGACACAATTTGTTACCAATATACACCCATTTTAAATGCTTCGGTAAAAAAGACTTTACTGTGGACAATATAAACATCTGCTTAAAGCTCACGTACTGTGTAACAGCTACTCTCAATGAGTGATTAGAATCTTCTTAAAAAGTTAGAAATGGCAAAGGTTGACTGACTGCAAAATCGCTCGGTTTTAGCAATAAAGCTGAGCTGCAAGTCTGTAAAAGGCTTACTTCTAAACAAAATGGTAGAAATTTTGCTTGAATACATCTAGTGATGAAAAACTATTTTGCCATTCATTTACAAACCATGAACATGGCGTCTGCAGGCTACTCTTCAGATGAGAAAACAGATCTCGTTGTACCTTGTTAACCTGATGAAAATGACTGGCATTAAATAGAGTCTACTTTCTACTGCCATTTTTGAAGTAATTTAGGAGAGGCCAAAATTACAGGTGTCACTGATGCCTTTGGAAATACTAGAGAGTCACTGTACTAGCACCTTTTGCAGACAGTCAACTTTGGGGTGCAAGATTCTATTAAACAGAATGATGAAGAGAACAGGCAGTGAAGAGGGGCAAGCAACTTGCAGCAGACTCCCTTGAACATCCTCATGAGAATGGCATGTTTCTTCATGCTCTGCCAGTCAGGAGAGTGAGACCCAAAGTTTCCAAATATATATATATGAAGAGCTTCCCCCTCCCCCACATCTTCTCGATTTTAAGAAGGCCATATGACAAAGTAATAAAAATAGAAAGTCGGACATTAATTCAGAGCCTGCAACATGCAACAGAGCCCATCCTTCAAAAATCCTCTCCCCCCTTGCTGTAATCCTTCTCTCTGGAGAGCAGCTGCCAACACCATTAGTTTTATAGCCAGCTGTAGCGGGAGAGTGGCTGCTCTCTGGAGGAAAGGCAAATCTGTGGCATGCTCTGCAGCTCCTTCAAGGGCATCTGGCACCTTTGGAGATCAAGAGCATCAGTGATTCTCTCTCTGCCCACCAAGGTCGTGGAATCAGAGTGTTTATGCAGCACTTGCTCAGTTACTGAACCAGGCTGTTTCAGCACCGCTGTGTGTGACTGAAGCTTTTTTTGTTTTAAACACACCTTCAGTACCAACAACTCTTTGTAGCTTTGCTAGCTGAAAAAGTCTGCTTGATACCTACATGGTTATCTGAGCGACACAAGTGATACACTAAACTTCCCAAGGAGGTGGATGTTAGCTCTCTTGCAGAATACACCAATTCCAAACGTTTGACCTTGTGATTTAATGGATGGGGAGAGGGGAAGCAGAGCTTTTGGGGTGTTTGTAGGAATACCAAAACGTGCACACATACTGGTCCAGTATTTGTTTTAGTTAATGAGCAACAAAAACAAATAGGACCAAACACCACATTTTAAACATTAACACTTTAGCCAAAGGGAGAGCGTGGGGGGGGGAGGAGAGATAGAGAGAAACCCAGGAATGTTTTTTCTATACATTCTGACCTCAGGGCATGAAGGCACACACGGCATTCCTACAGAACAAATGGAAGCACTGATAAAGAAGTCCATTGCACCTAACCTTGCTTATTTGGTTAGAGGATAGATTAGTGACTGTAATCAAACCATACTGGAAATCTTGGTCAGTTTTACCCAGCACGTCTCCCTTCGTCCCCCCACACTTACTACTACTTTGCTCCCAAATAAGAAGCAAAGAGAAGCAGCAGCCCAAATGAACAGCTCATCTTACCAAGAACATGAAAAGCAAAATGTGAAGAGCTCAAGATGCTTTTCTACCAGGAAGAGTTGATAGGGAAGGCTGAGAACATCCTTCAGATGGCACATTAAATACACCTGGTTTAACTGGCACTGTTCAAGGGCATCAAAAGGAGGTTCTACTAGTTTCCCCTGGAGGCTAAATTACTTTTCCTGGACAGTATTCCTGAATAATTCCACTCACTATTATCATCATCATCAGAATATAGTAAACTTTCAGTTTTTGGATATGCCCATTGAAAAAAAAGTCACTAAATGTGGTTGTACAGCACTTGAAAAAGTTGAATTCTTCCCTGGGGTAAAAGGATTTGGTTCCTTAGGACCTTGTGCAAAAATGTTTGCTTAACTTACAAAGGGGAATACAACCAGTTTCCTCTGTTCAGAACCAGGGAGTAAGCAGCAAAAAAGAAGCTGAAGCCACTTACAAAAAATCTGGATGTCAGAGTGAGGTGTTACACCACTTGCGTTACTCTCCAGTTCTACAGAAGGGGTGCATCCATCGGCACTATTTATTCCCCAGCATTATTAAAAATTTGCAAAGGCTACTTCCACACTTAGTGGAGAAATGCAAAGAATTCACATCCTCGTTTCATTTAGCTGGCAAATTCAAAGTTTCTGTCCCAACAGGTGATGGCACCACCCTCTCTGGGAAGCACCATACAGGGAGAAATCTTTGTGCACAGCTGCATGCACACAAGGATATGAAAACATTTTCCCATCAAGATTTCTTCCTCCTGCATTTTGTATTGTTTTACAAGTGCATTTCTGCTGCAGTGCAAACAGACCTGATCTCAGCACTTGCCCGAAAAGGAAATCTGCAGTAACTTTTCTTTTAGGTAGTGCTGTCACACAAGTGTCCCATTAGCGTGTTAGGAGCGCCAGGACTTTTTTTCCCTTTCCTTTTTAAACTAACATGTTTGCCATCCACCTGTATCTCAAGAGTCTTCCTTTTCAAGCTGCTGCCCAAGTGCTGCATCCCACCCGAGAACCGAGCCTCCTGCCCTCTCCCCCCCGGACAAAGCGATGAGAAACTGACCAACATTTCTCCCGGTATCGGTATTTATGTGGGGAAGGGGAGGAAGCAAGGGGACTTGTGGCAAGTCTAGAAATGGGAAAAGAGCAACAGGGAGTTCCCTAGCCCACACGGGCCCAGCTGCCTCAGTTGTCATGACAGAGAGTGGCCAGTTGGTCAAAGGTCTGACATCATCCGGTAACAAAAGTTTCTAAGGATAGGTTTGGGAAGCAGAAGCAGAAACTACTGGCAGGGAAAATTAAAACAAGACACTGCTACGTTTGGCTCTGTGTGCATCTCTTGGTTGGTTTCCAGACTTGTGGATGCTAGGAGTTAATGTTTCCTAAGACTGGCTCATAACTAAACTGGAAGTCACCAGCAGAGAGGGGAGACGGGATTGGGAGGAACTAGGAGTAAAGAATTCTCCAAAAATCTTTTGTTCTAAAGACATTAGCTACAAAAGCCACTTCAGAACTGAAGTGCAGGACACTTCAGCTGCACCCTGTTAGGAGTTCCTAACTTCAGGAAAGAAACACATGTATGCATCAATAATTAACACCATTTCCATGCCAGACAGACATACCTGCCAGCTCCGCAGGAGCTACCTTTTAGAAGCATCATTTTACATAACAAGAATGATTTTATGAATTGTCAAGGTATTACGAACTGGTCTTATTGTCTGACTCGATTTAATTTAGGAACAGGACTGAGCAGCACTGGGGTTGCTCAGTTATTAACTGATGATTGTTTAAAAGAAAGCAGAACATAAGGCTCTAATTGTGTGTTTAAGTTGGTGCAACAAAGATTCTGTCTTCATGGGGCAATCAGAATTACACCTCTGTGTGGAAATTAAATGGTGGCTGACTGTTCAAGGCACAAATGTTGTAACCTGTTGAAACTACAGCCAGTCTACTGATGATGCAGGGGATACAGTAAGAACTTCAGCCCCTAACTAGCCCTGAGCTGCACAGTTGGAGTATCTCAGAAAACCATCCTGAAACAGAAGTGAAAGCTCTCCATGTACCTCCATCCTTCTTCTCGGCTTCATCTCGAATGAGAGGGGACGTGAGAACCACCTTCAGCGTTAGCTTGGGCTCCTTTGTGTTACGAATAATAATAGCTGCCTCATTTACACGCTCCTCCACGAGGTACTTCTCCTCTGTGAGTTTCTGAAAGTCACCAAGAAAGGTTTCAAGAACCCCCAAGTCAATCGTGAAAAAGGCAGAATCTCCTAACACAGTGTTTGCCCCTAGAGCTGGTACTACTCCTGGGAGTAGTAGATACAAAGCCGGACATGTCCTACCAAAAACTTCCTTGCTTCCCTTGTGTGGAGAGTGGCTAAAACTGAAAGAACTTAAAAACTATTCTGGCAACCAAACCTATCCCGAATAAAGCTACGTGGCTGCAGCATCGATGCACTATGGTACCACACATCCTATGGACAGTGACCAATTTTCTGGGGCTTCCAAAATGTAAACCATGTACCTGCAACTGTTGGTCTCAGGAAGTATCTACATTCCCAGGTGAGAGCACCTTTAACTAGAAAACCCTGGGTAGGCTGCTGCCATCTTGACAATTAGTGGCAGATCCGAGTGGGCAATTGGCTTCAGTCTCACAAGATATTTTGCATGGGCAGACCCCTGTACTTGCATGGAGCCCCATCAAATGAAGTCACACATATATGGGGCTCAAATAGACTTCGAGAGATCATATAGCCCATCGTCTTCGTTTGAAACAGAGGAGGTATACCTAGACCATCCCTGACATGCATCTACTTAACTTGTTCTCAGCTTCCAAAGGCAGCCTGTTCTAGTGTTGTACCACCCCTGCATTTGGGAAGTTTTTCTTAACATACAAATCAGCTTGTCCTTTGCTGCAAATGACTCATTCCTTTTTGTCCTCTCAGTGGAGAACAACTGATCACCACCCCTTGCATAGCCACCTTTTAAAACACGCATCTGAAAACCTGCAACTCACAACTGTATTCTATTCTTTAGAAAAAAAATCCAATGAAAGTTAAGCTGACTGGTCTAGGGCAGTTCTTTCAATAGGCCGCTTTCTATACTTTTCATCATTCTTGTTACTCTCTTCTGGACTCTCTCCAACTTGCTTAGATATTCCTTGAAGTGCAGTGCCCAAAATTGGGTATAAAAGCAACTGAGGCCTCCTATCAATACAACCCTGATTACAATACTTCTACTCACCATCCTTCTTCCTCCACCTCAACTTTTTTCCTTTTATTTGCAACAGCACTGTATTGCTGGCCTTCACTGTTTGTGATCCGCTGTGTAACCTGCAGATCCTTTTCGACAGTACTGCTTTGTAGCTAGCTATTCATGGTTTAATTTTCCCTTCCTAAGTGCAGTTCTATGCAATTGATGTTACTGATTTCTGTCTTAATAATTTCAGCTAGCTTCCCAGCATAGCAGCATCATTTTCAGTTCTAATTTTCTTTTCAAGCCCTTGCAACTCCTCTCAGCTTGGCTTCATTTGTGAAAGACACAAGTGCTCTCTTTTCCATTATCCATGTTCTTAATGAGGAGGTCCCAGAACAAAGCCTATGCAAGACTCCACTTGAAATGTCCTCCTAGCTTAACAACAAACCACCAGTAGCTACTGTTAGCATGGTTTTTCAGCATGGTTGTGCATCCATGTTATTGCAATTTCATCGAGACCTCATTTCCTAGTCATTTTATGAGCATATCATGTAAACTGTGCCAAAAACATTATTCAAGATATCCAAGCAAGGGTTTTCTCCTTATCTACTAAGGCAGTTATCCTGTCTAAGAAGAAAATTAGATTTGACACAATTTGTTCCCAACAGATTCAGGCCATCTTAGCACCACATCTTGCAGGTATTTACATACTATTTAATTTTTTTTTTCCCAGTGAAAGTTAAGCTGACTGAGCTATGTTCCTGGGTCCTCCCCACCAGCTCATTTGTAAAGATACTGTTTGCCCTTCCCTGCTCATCTAGGACCTCACCCAACCTCCATGAGTTCCCAGAGCCAATTGCTAATGGTTCAGAGGTTGCTTTATGTTAGTTTTTTAGTATTAAAAGGTAGGTTTCTGTCATATCCTGAAGACTTTATTTGATACCTCTAAACTCTTCTAACCTCTAATTCTTCTTTAACTAGGAACAGGGGTCTGTTTACACGGATCAGCTTTGAGGATTGAAACCAGAGACAGCACATAAAATATCCCCTGTCAAACCACCACTGCTCCTCGAGGGAGATGGAACCATACAGCTTGCTTCTTCCGGAGACCTGCTGCAAGCAACTCATCTACCCTCTCCACATCCCTGCACACTTCCAGGAGTCTCGTGTATGGGGAAGTCTGTGTCTGCAGGGTACGATATTCTCTCTTTAAAATCCAGACCCATTTTATGAGCAAATGAACAGTGGGGACAAACAGCGGGGAAGAAGGATGGAAATGTGTACGCCCTCTTTGGAAACAAACACACAACAAGGCAGCACGCCAGGAGGGAGGGGTTCAATGGGGTATTTGATGGGTATAGTCTCTTGGCCATGGCACAGGCCACAAGTGTCAGGATGGATGTATTCTCCAGGCTCAAAGAGCTGTCAAAGAGCCATTCTCCTGGGTTTAAAGGGAGCAGTATACGTTTCTCTATACAATACTCTTTTATGCAACAAAACCACAGGGGTACAAAGAACTGAGCTCATGATCGTGATTAAAATTTAGGGTTGCTCACCACCCAGCATGCCTTCTCTTCTGAATCACAGAGGAGTTGAGATCTGGGGGGGAGAAGGGGGAAGGAGGAGTGGGGCAGGAGGTGGAATACCCAACAGGTAACGCTTCTGCCAGGCAGAAGTTAAAGTTCCTGGAAAGACTCAGGGCAAGGAGGCATGATGGCATGCTCAAGAGGGAGATTTGCGAGATTACCATGTTGTGCGTGCGTTAGAAGTGAGAGCAGAAAACACAATCCGCTGGGCAAATTCCCAGACCAGAGGGTTAGTTGCAGGGCACAGCAGGGTTGATATCAGGAAAAGGGATTGAGGAGGATGGTAAGCTTTGTGGTTAGCTGTTTTTACCCATCATGCTAAGTGTCACATGCTCTAGCTGTTGTCCTAGATTTAAAGTAAGTTCTTTGTTCTCTGTACCTTTACTACTCGCATTTTCTCAGTACCAAATTCCTTTTCAGCCTTTACCCAGCGTAGCTTGTAGCCAAATATGCCTTGCAGTGCTATCAATCACTGCTGCAGGACTGCCCTAAATTAAACTCACCTGAATTTGGATTGGGAGATTGTCTTTGACTATATGTAACAAGGTCTTTGTGGGTTTTTCTTTGCACATGAGAACCAGCTCCAAATCCATATCATCTTTTATCAGCAAGCCCTTTGCAACCAAGCCAATTCTCATTACACCACACAAGGTCCGACCACCTTGATCCCTGGAAATGAAACAATTCTGAATAATTAAAATGGTAATTTCACACATAGGAAATATTTGTATCATCCTCTCACAGTAAAGGGACAAAGACCAAGGGGACTGATTTCAGTATTTCTGCAATGCAGTACTGACAGGGCAATGCAAAGCACGGGCTGCCTTTATGTAAGTGGCAACAGGAGGGGGAAGAAGAAATAAAAGGGGCACAAATGGTGAAGTGCATGAAACAGTGCTTTGCAATTCACACACACAGAGAAAAGAGTCTTGGGCTAATTATCAAACTCAAACTTTACCTCCAGCTGCAGAAAAGGAAAGGTGCACCCAAGCCTGGAGCAGGTATTTCAAAGGAGCTTGCAACTAGGAAGCCTAAGTCTAATTTGCAGAAGTGACTGGGACCCTTGTGGCCCCATGTCCCAGTGGCTGTCAACAAGATTTAGGTGGTGATGTGCCTAAGCCTCTTTGGGAAGCTTTATTCCAGCTCTTTTTTGTGCATTTTCTGTAGCTTGCACATGTAAAATGTTGTATAACTCATTTCTGATGTTTCCTTGAATGCTACAAACACCAGCCTCTTCAGGAAGGCTCCTCAGTTCAAAGAGCCTTCCTTACAGAAGCCCTTCAACAGTTCACCACTGCTGTAGCAAATGAGCCATTAGAGGGTCGGTCTGGGCTCTCCTGAGAAAACTCAGAGAACTTTTAAGAGCCACAGTAAATGTCAGCATTTCAAAGTAAAATAAACACAACTTCAGCTTTGAGCACTGAGAACAGACAGACCCACAGACAAGATCAATTTAGCTGCCCAGATGCACACAAAAACAGAGGGCGCCTACAGGGAAGAGCCTGAACAATCGCACCCGTGACATTTCTTAGATATGGTTATGCTAATTAAACAGCATCTCACTATGTTCCAAAACCCAGAGAAAAAGGGGTGCAAGTCTTAGGGGCGGGGGACAGAGTACTGTGAAACCAGCCTTGCTCACAGCCTCCACCTGCGATGTCTCAGGTACATGGGCACAGCTGTGCAGACTTTAAATGGATGCACTGAAGTGGTCTCTTTCTGTCTAAAATGCAGCAAGCAGTCCAAGAGGAAGAAGGGACACCGCCACGGTCAAGCCCAAGTCAGAGCAGGAGCAGACTCACAGCGGGAAGCCCGGTCTCTCAGCGAGGGGGCCTGTCCCCCTCCACCAGGCTGCAGGGTTTCACATCCTATTTTTAGGAAACTAGCCCGATGCTGCGACATGCGGACACAAATCTGGGAGGGAAATGCAATTCTCTTAAGAAACAGCTCCAAGCTGATCTGTTATTTCACTGTGTGCAATGGGTTTCACTTGAAGCAGTTTCACTATCCTGGATAACCTGTGAGGGGCTTTTTCACAAAAACCCCACCCCCAAATTTAGCAGTGGACTTTTTTTTTTTTTTTTTTTTTTTGAAGTTCACAGAAGCATTTGTGTACCTGCAAAGCTTTGAAAACAAGAACTTGCAAAGCCACAGCTGACAGGACAATATACCTTTCATACACAGCAGGTAGGCATATTACTCTGCTCTCTGCAAGCCTGTGGGGAGGATTCATTTGCTAATATTTTGCACAGCATACTGAAGATACCAGATGCCAGGCAGGTGCTTTACAATGAATAAGCAAGTTCTTTGTTTTAGTTTTATGTTACTTCCCTGCTAATCTAGTCCCTGGTGGGGTTGGCCAAGAAGTACCAGAGCCACATTATGTCATGCTTGGTTAAAACTTGGCTAAAGGATACATTTCAGAGTTATTCTAGGATTCCTCTGCTCAAGAGTACTGGCAAGAGAGATCCCTCGTTATGAAAGAGCAGCATGGCCCCACTGCTGTCACCAATGATGCCTTCGCAGTAGCAGTCAGGACTGCTGTTTGCTGTGTCTGCTCATCTGGAAGCAGGTAGTGCGCAGAAGAAAAAGCATCAGACACACCTGTCCATTCTTGGCACTGCGCAGCACCTAGGAGCCCTAGTCAAGGACCAGAGCCTGCTTGTGCAAGGCACTGTACAAAACCAAAACAAAAAAGCACACTCCCTACCCTGGAGAAATAATGGGAGGTTCACTCACCTGGAAGCTCGGATTAGTCTACACACTAGCTCCTATTACAGGCAAAATACATTTTGTCCTGCACTGTTCCCTGCAAGAACTTTTTCCATTCGTACCACATTCCTTTCTCTGCAGGAACAGACATGTAAATTCTCCATCCCTTTAAGGACAGCAGGCAACACTTACTGATCTATTCACAGATCTAGCTGCATTACAAAATCCAACAAAATGTTCAAGCCGCTTTTCTTTTTCAAAAGAATCCCGGGAAGGAGTGGGAGACCAAAAAAAGACTGTGTCACTGCTTTGACAGGCGACACCTGGCTTAAAGGCTATTCTTCTGCCTGCTGGCTTTTTGTGAGAGCCTCTGCAGACATGAGATTTATTATAGAGAAGACACAGACACTTACAAAAATGCACTCTAAATTTAGAGCACAGCATGATCATAAAACATCCTGCACACAAAACCATGAAAGTGAAGTCAGGCTGTTTGATTATCTCAACAGCACTTAATACAAGCCCAGGATTTTTCACCAAAACCATTTTAAAAAGCCATTTTGTGCTCAATCTACCCATGTCAGAAAAAGGAAAATGCTGCCAATAGTGCTTGAAAATTACTGACACAACACACACCGCATCCCACATAAGGAGTTCGAGAAGTCAAGAAAGACCGCTCCTCAGCAGAAAACTGACATTAATTATCTTCCACTGAACATGACAAAGCTTAAATGTCCATCTGTGGAGAAGCAGCCTATCAATCCACCAGTTATTCCCAGGAGTCCATACAATCACCCTTCCTCAAACCAATTTATCAGTTAATTTATGGAAAAATATTCACGCATTCAAATACTTTTGCAATTTCTGTTTGCATACATTTCGCACCAAAAAGTGACACCTCACCACTTGGCCTAGTGCAAGAACACTGAGAAGATGAGCGATGCATCTGATAAATATTTATTAGTTAAAGGGAGGGATTCAGAAAACACGGGGATTGGGAGGCCAACATTCAGGCTCATTTATGAAGCCTTGGAATCTGCTTTGCTAAGATCAGCCACTGGATCAAGTGCTGCTGAATGTGTCACTGAGTCCACGATCGCAGAGACAGCCTCCCCCCACAAGACTTCGCAGGGAACAAGCAGGTTTCTTCTCAACAGCTCCCAAACACCGTCACACGTATCGGATAAGAGCCAAGGGAGGAAAACCAACTTTGAGCCAGCGCTGTCAGCGTTTGAGGGACCTTCTACAGGTCACCATATCTGGTGGGATATTTATTCCAATTGTGGAGGCTCTCTGCTCCCCCACCTCTTTTCACAGCTTTCTTCAACAAGCCCATTTCTCACTTGTAAAGTAGAACATGTCTAGCTGCTCAGACACAGCAGTTTCATGTCGCATTTCCCACTGAAATCTGGGAATTGCCAAGGACAGTAACATACAGATCCTTTCAAAGGTGCCACACAATGTTAGCACTGTTAAGTTTACAAATACGATTCACAAGATAAATCCAAAGATTTCAAACAGAAATCCACAGATGTGGTCTGTATGAGTTCTTTGCAACAGAAAGACCACTCTTTTTTTTCTGCAAGCAAGAAAAAATGAAAACTAAGAGCTGGCATTTTCCAAGGGGTGCCAGGAGTCATCCAGGCAGGGGTGCCTTGAGTCGAAAAAGGTTGAGTACCACTGCTTTGGAGATTTTATAAAAAGAATTATAATCACTGCCTCTTTCATATTAAATCACTGCCTCTTTCAAATTGAACTGTATCTTGAGCCCAGGTAAGTGAAAACAGCAGCACCTGACTGGGTACAATCTTGCTGATTCAGGACTAGATTTTGCCTCTTTTCCTTGCCACTGACTAGTGCCTCATTCCAGAACCGGTCCTTATGGGATCTCAAAGGGATTGCTGGCGGGATAGGGTAATTCTCAGAACACAGGGAGGAGGCAGGCTTTGGCTTTCAGACACAATATAATACCAAGCTGGAGTGCTAGGCTCTTGATCCTGTCAGCTCTACCTAACATGCTTACCTACATTTTGGAAAACTCAGAAGAAACCTTGCTATTACTATAAAAGGTATCAGGAAACACAGCAGATCCATATGCAACAAAGCAGACCTTCTCACACTGATTATAAAAACAGAACTGTACACACCTACCCTCAAGCAACCCTTTTTAGCACTTTAGAGCTTGGAACAAGGCAAGCTAGAAGTAAAACCCAGAAATGGTCTCTCAGACTGTGTTAGTAAAGGGATGCAATCAGATCAGGTCCTGAGAAGGCCATTACGTTAGAAGACAAAGTTTTGTCTAATGAGGACTATAAGTCACAGGACTAGAAGTCATCACATCCCTCTGGCCCTGGCATGGATTTGCTGGGGGTCTTCTGATAAGTCAACTTTTCCGTGCCTCGGGTCCTGGTCTCTAAATTGGGCATAATATTTATATGTAGGGACCTATCGACATTGCAGTAGAAGTGCACTGCCCAGCAGCTCCTTTAATCTTGCTTGTTTTGCTGTGCATCCCCCCACACCTGATTGGCAGAGGGGCCCTGGCAGCCCCGCCACTTGCTGCTGATTGGCCAGGAGGCAAAAACCGTGGTGTTAACCGTGCTGTGGTTTTTGCCTCCCAGCTGGTCAGCAGCAAGCAGCAGTGCCACCAGGGCCCCTCTGCCAATCAGGAGGGGAGGGAGAGGGTTATGGCGAAGCAATCAAGATTAAAGGAGCGCTGCAAGGCACACTTCTGCTGCAACTTCGGTAGGTCCCTACTTATACGGTTCAGAGAGTGGGTGAAGCTAAAGTTAGGGCTGTACAGCACTCAGAGCTCTTCAAGTTCAGGCATTTGGGGCTCTCTTCTGCAAAACCCTGGAGAGGGGCCAGTTGTTCCAGCTGCTTTCTGAGCTGCTGGAGTTAAACTAGGAGAGCAGAGCTGGCACCAGATCAGGGGATAAACAGAGATGTGCAGTGACAGATGTTTCATGCAGTATGGAATTACACGATATACAGTAATGGCTCCTTTGGAGCAGTTAGTCTGCTGGATAAACAACACACGTTCATAAATCCATTTTTGTCGATTATACTGCCCAGAAGCTGAAAAGTTGCGGGTTTGGATTTGCAAGCTCAAGGGAAACATGTTCACCTCTTGAGAAAGCCCACCTACTAACCATACCTTCCAGACATCTCATCTGAGAAAATGAAGCCCTGCCCAGGATGCCAGTCATTACTCTTTCCCTCCGCTCACCTAATGTACTCTCATCTCAGGAAGATTTCAGACACATCTACTTCCTGTTTTGAATTTTTGTTCCTAATAAAGCCGAAGGATCGACACTATGGCCCTTGTTTAGATGGAAAGGAATCCATTCAGAGCAGCACAGTAATGCATTATGAGGCTGAACTCACTCACTTGGCATTGCTCTCTGCAGCTTCCTCCTTTGCTTCCACATCTCCTTCACTTTTCATAGACTTGTTCTTTTCATCCAGCCAGTCAGAGACATGTTTAAGGGCACATTCGACTGTCGATACCATGTTCTGGACAGCTTCAAGTTCCTCTGGAGATGGATAAATGGTTGAGTGTTTCACCATAACATGGCGGTCATCATTAGCAAAAGATCGGATAGATCTCTGTTACAGAGGTGGGAAAGAGTGGGGAAAAAAGAAGTGTTATTGGCTTATCAACAGAAGGACATTATTTGAGAGGGAATGCTCCCCAACATATACAGGACAGTGTTAGGAACACAAAACCTAAAATCATGGCAGGAGCTATTTTTCCTCTGTCTGAAATAGAGACTCAGCAGACTAGAGGTGCAGCTCTGGAAAAGCCAGAATGGCTTGAACTGGCAGCAGAGTACAAAAGGACCTTGTGCTTGCTCCTTGCATGTCGTGAGTGCAGGCTGTGGCTTTCTTGATCCTGGTTTCAAACCAGAAACAGGAAAACCCCCAAGTTCAGAACGTGAAAAATGAAAGGAGAACACGTCTCCTGTACACAAACGGTTGCCTTGCAACTAGCTTTTGCCCTCCCTGCTGCTAGCATCCACCCTTCCAGCCATAGCTGATCTGACCTGCACTGGTCTGCAAAAACATTTCAGGGGGTTGGCCTTGCAGCACCTCTTATGGATTTGGGTGGAGCAGGAAGGACCAGAGATGTCTACCTGGGAGGCAGGAGTCCCACACCTCTCCTCCCAACCTTTTGTCTGCCTTGTCTGCTTCAACTAAGGTCTTTGTGACAAGGGCTCTAGCATGTGCAAATTGAGGAGAGATAATAGTAACAGGGCAGGAAAGGAGATGTTCCCTGGGGCGCTTGCAAAACACAGTGAGCTCTGTGACCTGCTAAGCTCTGCCCCTTGTTCCAGCTCACAGGTGGAATAGCTGGGTGGCTCCTAGGGGCCTACTGATCTGGTTCAGAGAGGAAACTGAAGGGCTCTGTGCTCCACTAGGAAATGGCAAAACACAAGGGTAAGGATGTGCACAGCAGAGGCAACCCAAGGGGCCTGGGTGAAGATAGGGAGAGCTGGGAGATGACTTATGCTGAGCAGAGACTGCGCTAATCTCCAAGAACAAATGTTAAGGGTGGCTGTCCCTCCCTGTTTTGGGCTTGATGCAAAGACAGCATCTCGCAGGGTGGGAAGCCCTCAGCAGCTTTTTGTGCTGTGCCTGGGACATGGCACCCCAGTCTGGGGCTCTACCCCGGACTGGAGGGAGCTCAGTAAACAGCACTGAGAAGCGACTAGTAGGCTGCCTGTGCAGAAACATGAAAACAGCAGAACAAGAAATGAGATACAAATGCAGTGACTGAAGGGTCTGGGGGCAGGCTCACAGAGCTCCGCAATCCAAGTGATGTCGGATGGAGACCTGTGACCTGACTGGAGCTTTATGGTTTGCCACGTGACCCAGATGATCTGAATGATGAGCAATACCAACCTCTGGCAGAGCAGGTGCCAAGCTTTCTCCCTATCCCTGTTCATCCCCCATGCTTGGTGCAAGGAGGAGAGCTTTCTACATTACTCCCAGCAAGACTGCTGACAGCAGCCTGCTGTCTCATCCTCCCCAGCCAACTGTTTTGTTCCTGCTCTAAGCTTAATTTTATAAGCTGCGTTTACACTGCAGTCAAGACGGATCCTTCCTTCAACCTCATGGGCTTGTAACAATGCCCACTTGCAGCAGTAGTATTGCCTGCAGAGACCCTAGGCCATATCCCCGCTGCAGCAGGGCTTAGGAACGTGGGAGGGGAAGGAATCTCTTGAGTGGTTACATCCAGTTCCATGCTATCACAGGCAACCGTGTCACACAGTCCCCATCTTGACCTTAAGTGCTCCTACGGCATGCTGTAGGTCTCAGGGAGAGGCTCGCCTGCTCAAAGGTGCGAGTGTGCTGCCCCATCCCCTCCCAGTATGTCCCTGACCGGCAGGACTGGAGTTCCATTCCAGTTGGGCCTGCCACCTGTGTCACCTCAGCTAGCGAAGGTAAGAGGCTAGCTAAGGCTGCTGTGGCTCAGCAGCAAGATGGCTTTTTCTTGTTCACTCCTGCATACCCACCCGTTCCCGTCAAGCAAACAGTGACTGGAAGAAGTACCCCCATGGTGGTAAGCCTAGAACTCATGTATTAGAAGGCATCTGGTTACTTTGCAAACTGCAGTCCCTGGCAAGGTGACTATTAAGTGAAAATCTGCATCAAGAATTCCCAGGAACCAGAACGCTTCCTATATAAGACCCAGCTAGTGCCCAGAGCTGCACTTTGCTGCCTTCCCCTCCTACCCAGGTGTTCTACATACTGCAGAGGGTGAAGTCCATGTTTGTGTTTTAGATTTCATTAGCAATCAAGCCTTAAATCTGTATTTTACTTCCAGTAGAGTGTTGCATTCATTCTGCTTTCATCATCTCAGAGCAGTCACATTTAGGAGACTTTAAAAAAAAAAAAAATCAAAAAAAATCAATGGGCTGAAATTGTTCCTGCAAACAACTGGTTGACAGGAAGCGGTGGGGTTTAGCCCCTTTTCAGAATGCGTTTGAGAGAGACTTTCCATGTCAGCCTTACACATTCAATATGTCTCAGCCTTTTACAATTTGCAACAAATACAACTAGACAGATTGGAAACAACTCCCCACTTAGTCATCAAATATGCCCTGGTGAGTATTGCTTACATATGTATCATATCTAAGCTATTAATAGGTGTGCACAGAGCCAAGGCTTTTAATTTTTAGCACGTAAATATATATATATTTATATATAAAATGAACACCTGACCTTGTGGAGAAGGGACTGGGCGGGGAAGATCAGCATTTGGTTATGCAATCCACAGTTCAAGGTCACCCACGCCATTTGCAACAGCTTGCCAATGCCAGTTTTATTAGAAAATGTTATGAGCATCCCCTTCATTCGTATTTAATAATTCATGTGCTGCATGCTCACAAGGCTCCACTCTCTGGTTTAAAAAGACCTAACAATAAATCAAGCCCCATTTGCTTTGCTCAACTATGCAATGCCATCTTGAACTTGGCAGAGGGTCAGAAAATACCCCCCACTCTTGCTCTAGCAAGTTCTGTACCAAGCTGAGGGAGGGGAGTTATTTTCAGCGCTGCCCTATGAATCAAGGCGGATACCTACCATGGTTTGCTTGAGTGTTTCAGCTCCGCTCCCCCTCCCCTTTCTCCTTTTCCCTCCTCCTCGGTGTCTTTGCTAGGCACTGTTTTGCCTGACAGAACCTCCTCATAAGCCTCTCAGTCCCCTGACAGCTCAAGAGTTCATGCAGCCGAGATGATCCGGGAGTCACTTTCTGCAATACACCTG
Organism: Alligator mississippiensis; assembly: GCF_030867095.1. Lineage (NCBI taxonomy): Eukaryota > Metazoa > Chordata > Crocodylia > Alligatoridae > Alligator > Alligator mississippiensis. The sequence goes on from NC_081835.1 coordinate 65,264,342, forward strand.
CAAAGGCAGAGAAGAGGAGGGGGGTGGAGACAGAGAGGGAGAGGGGGAGAGAGGGAGAGGGAGGGAGAGGGGGAGAACACACTTGAAAAAGAAGAAACCACATGCTAATTCCAATGGCTTTTCAAAGCCGCACATTAAGCCAAGCCACTGATTAAAAGCAGCAGGCTTCAAGGGGGGGTAGGAGGGGGGAGGAAATCACCACATCATTTATGCCTGAACGAAAAGCAGATGTCTCTATAGAAAGCAACTTTTTGTGACATGCCCACATGTGTGGGAGCTGTTTCCCCCTGCCAGTTAGAGCTCATCCTCATCTAGGCTTGTCAGCCAAGCAGCAGCCAGCAGTCCAGATCTCCCCAGCGCCAGGCAGGCGATGCAGACTTCCAAATCCACCACTCAAATAGATGGGCAAGCTGTAGGACTAATCCCGCTTGCACCACTCCGAAACGTCAACCCCCGGACTCGAGGTCCCAACACTGATGCTGTGTTTCCGTGCTGCTTCTCGCACCCCGGCAATCCCTAGACTCGGTGAGCAGCAGCTGTGGCTTTCTGACCCAAACCGGGGAACAGGCACGAGTGGGAGAGGGAGAGGTAGCACGACGCAACTGAATAGATGGCTTGTGAGAGAAGAGACCTGGGCCAGGGGAAAGGCAACGCGTGAGAGGGGAGAGCACGGGCTCACTGCCCGCTGCGTGCCCCAGCGCGCGCAGGGAATGCCTGCCTTCCTCATCTCACCGCTGCACGGGCTTTTCAGAGACGCTTGCAGCAAGCTGAGACGCAGTCGTCAGTAAAATCCTGCTGCCTGACACGTGCACTCAGGCACGAGTTTGTTTTCCTTGCCTGCCTCGATCCTGCCCCTCTTCATGATATGCTGCATATTGTCGATCAAACAATCCTGACATTGTTGAAGAGCAGAAGCATGTTTGGCAACAGCACAGGAACCAGCGAACCGCCTTGAAAGCAGAGTAGGTGCCTTAACCTCAGGGGTGTGACAGACAATAATTAAAATGCCGCGTCCCACGGAGACTCGAGCATGCCAAGAGAGAAGCAGCAACAGATTCCGCTTCACTGTTCTCCCAATTAAGAAGAAATGAAGCAGATATACAAGACTAATAGCTCTGGCAGCCAGATTGTACCCGTCATCTCCCCTGCTCCACACCACAACACCTGGGAGGTAGGACAGTGCAACAGGAAGGAGCCGGGCAGCCTTTCAGCCTAAACAGCGGAGGGCTAGGGAGGAGGGCGGGGGAAACCTTGTACCGAGAGGGTCTAACACAGTTTTACAAAAATGATTGTAGGGCAAGAGGGATAGGGGACAGGTGTAAGTGGAGCGGGAGATGCACTGACATGAGCCCATAGGATCCAGGCCTGCAGGCCTCGTCACAAAGGCCCCTCCAGCTGCTAGGGTGTCATTTCTATGCAGTCAGGACTACCAAGCACAGACTGGCACCTGGAGCAGGCTCAGGGAAGGGGCTTTTCTTACCGAGCCAATGCCTCTGTCATAAATGGGGCCTGGAAGGCAATGTGGGTAGCTTGGAGAACAAGAAGCCAAGATATGTCTGCCTTACAACCCGACAGCTTGCCCTGTTTTCACACTGGGCTAGAAGGAAGCATCTCCCATCCATCTCGTGATTTCCTTTGAGCAGAGCTGTGCAGATCACACACCCACGCGCCTGCTAGGATCTCCAATCCCAGGGAAACAAGCCTTCAGATCCAACGCTCCTGTTCTCAGCAGAGATTTGCCAAGCACCTTAAAACCCATGACAAGTCTCACCCTTACCCTGCTGGGGCCCTGTCACGCCAATGCTCAGCACACAGATACTCACATTTGCGTGCCCAGCGACAGGGATGTCAAGAGTCCCCTTGCTCGATTAAAGTCATATGCGTGTATCCCTACAGCTGTGTGGGACTGCAGGCCCGGGCCCAAGCCAGCCAGCTGCCAGGCCTTGGGAAAGCCCTCCCGCTCCCAGACAGCCACATGCTTCTGCCGCTGGAGAAGAGCTGGCCGAGGCTTGAAGAACTGACCAGAGCAGCGCCCCAGGCATGAGAGCAGAGCCTATGAGAGCCAGGGTTGGTGCTGCTTTCTGAAAAAAATGCCTTTTCTGCATCCAACATACACACACCACCTTCTTCAGCCCTGCAGCTGAGCACTCGACCCCTCCCCTTCAGCTCGGAAGAGATGCCAATGCAAGGTTCAGCATGGGGCATTTCGCCAGGTCACACCGTGGTCACACAGGCAAACGTTCTCCGTGGGAGCAGCCCAATACCTTAAAAACATGGGACCAGGCTCCAGGAGGCCTCCGGCTCCCCAGCTGTGCCACTGTTTCACCTGAGCCAGATGAATATCTCCTTCACTTTCGAAGAGTGTCACGACTACTTATGTTCTCGGTGTACCAAGGGTGTTCAAACTAGCAAGCAGTGTGATCACATACTCAGTATGCTCCCCAGCCCATCAAGCCGCTCTGAACACGTTCTCTTCCAAACAACCTGGCCATGTCCACCGCACAACAGACCGTCTCTGGGTTTTAGTGCCTGCCCAGCACCACACTCTCTAGACACCAAGCCTTGCTCAAGCCTGGACTCCCTCCCAGGACTGCCGCAAGCTGCTGCTCCTCGATGACAGTGCATGGAAAGCAGATGGATGCAGACGGCTGGCTGAGCAAATTCTGGTGCTGCAGTAAATTGCTGGGCAGGCGGAAATGCAGGCTTGGCCCTCTGACAACCCCTCTCTCGCGCATGGAGAGTGAATGTACCTCAGGGATGTCCTGATCCGTCTTTGCCGTGCTTTGAAAACCCAAACCAGCATTAAAGGGAAGCATCAACATCTGTTTCTATCTGCCCTTTCTCAAGCAGCAAGTGACTGAGCTCCGCCAACGCTTTACTGGGCTGGGATCGGGGAGGGAGTTCCTAATTGATTGTTAAAACTATTCGGAAAGAACAACAACAAAACCCGAAAACGTCTGCAAGCCTGAACAGAGCTGTCCTGCAATGTTCCTTCAAGTCATTAATTTCCCAACAATACTTCAGTGAAGTGTTGGCAGAAAGAAAAACCTGATAAAGCCTCACTCTTTGGGAGCGGATATTTAATAAAACCACCCAACAGAATGCAGCTGGCTTAAAAAAACCCCAACATTCATATACAACACTCAGAACAAAGCATATTTGAAGAGCAGAAAAATAAACCAAGATTAGAGTAGCCCCAGCCCTCCGGATGGAAGTGCTCAGGGCTTCGCTTGCTGCCAGGCTCCGCAGACTGGAGTCAGTGAGGCTGGCTGCCATTCATTTAACCCACCATCGCTTTCTGCTACTGAGCCCAGAGGCCATCTAGGCTGGCTTTCCACCCAACAGTGCAGCTCCCTGTGGCAGCAGCACCAGCGGGGAGCAGACAGCCAGCGTCCCAGTGGGATAACTTGGAGGACAAGGGGTGGGGGAAGAGCCACTTGGCCCTGCACTACCTTCACCAGAGGCTGGAAAGCAATTTCTAGGAAGATCCCTTAGGGTAGCACCAGGCTACGGGTGACTGTGGGCAAGTGGCTCGTTCCCACCCCTCACATGAGAAATGGCGAGGGGCATGACAAGGATGATCAGCCTCTGCAGCCTTGCTCAAAATCCCCAGGCACTAGATGCTATAGAGGTGCGAACGGACAGACTTGAAGAGGAGACAACACTCACTCTCTCCAGGCTACCGGAGAGGTGAGGGCATCAGACACAGCCTCTCACAAAGACACAGGCTCTCCAGCCACCCAAACATTGCCAACCTGACAGCCATGGCCAAGGGCCCAGAAATGCTTTCATTCAACACCCCGTCCTTCACAAGAGGCAGCCCTGGCTGTGGCATGAGACAAACAAGGGAAAAAATTTAATAGGAGATCTTTGCATCAAGGCTCATTGCTGGAGCTCTCAGCTGTGCTTCCTAGACTTTGAGACCATCGCTTCAATAGCCTGTGCAGCCCCTTAGCGGTCCTTGGGGGCAGGTGATGGGGAGAGCAGCACACAACCACAGGACTGCACACTCTACAGACACTGGTATCCACACCAGAGCCGCAATCGCACCGCACACTAATAGAAGGGAGACTGGAAATACCTTCAGGGTCCCGACACCCTCCAGCAGCATGGAGCTGAGCTTTGTGCAGACAAATGCTGCTGGGATAACAGAAAAGTGAAAGCAGGGTCACGGCGCACTGGACTGTAGTCCTCTAAATCCCCACTTCTCACTGGACTGGTGCTCGGGCATCCTGCCAGGCTGGCTGAAGGGATCAGGGGACATGACAACTGGCTGAACACCGCATCAGGGACGCACAGACCAGTCGTGCTTAGCCAAAACTAAAGCTCCTTCTGCCTTTCTAATCTGCCCCGGCTCAGTCCAACATCTGCCGGCAACACCGGGCTGGAGGACAACGCAAATGACCCAAGACCGTTCAAGGCGACGTAAGCAAAGCCCAGCCACCGCAGAGAGAACGGAAGTGCCTGATGGCACAGGAGACCTCCAGACGAGGCAGGGTCACGTGCAGCAATGCTATTCACACACCAGCAGAGGAATGAGTTACGCTCAATGAAACTCAATGTTAGCATCGCCACCACCACAATAAAAAGGCCTACAGCTTTAATTGCAAGTTGATTTTAATTTCTGCTTTGCATTCAAAAGACAGGTAATTTTTTGTCACACCACACACAATGCTGCTGAAAACGTTTTGTGTTCTTCTGCAGTATAATTTTATTTCTGGCCTTCTGCCAAGAGTCTTTCTGGCAGCATCCACCACAGTTGGAAACTGTGTATCTAGGTCAGAAAAGACAAGTAGCTTTTCAGAACAGCTCAATACATTTGGCAGAAATGCTGATATTATAATTGAACTCTTTCAGCAACTCTTTTTATGATGCTCCCAGACACCAAACAAAACAAGATCCACAGCGTTGATTAGTGTCAAAATAACTGACTGAGAAACAGCAAAATACTTTTAAAACCAGGAGACACTCCCAGCGCGACAGGGGAGCCCAGCAAGGACCACAATTCGCAAGGCTTCGGCATGCAGGAAGAAAATCTCTGTACTACTTCTAACCCACAACTTATACAGAGGCTTAATATTTTGAAGCCCAAATCCCTACAGAGCAGCGCAGACACTTGGGTTTCCTCTATTCTGCACAACCACGCAAAGGAAAACATCGCTGCCAGCCTCTCGGACCCGTCAGCATCCGGGGGAACTGAAGCACCGGGCTGCGCGTGGCCTGGTAAAGCTCTTAGCGCTCCTAACCTCCTGTCCAGCATCTGATTTCACTCGAAGTTCAGAGTCAGACTAGTTTCATTACTATTTCCAAAGGCAATCCCTTGGAGAACTGTCTCCATTAACCCTTAGAAACCTGGTATTTTCCAGCTAAGTGACTAACTATAGTGCAGCAATACTCAGCTGGAAACTTACTTTCCATTCAAATTCTGAAATGTAATACCCAAGTCTGACTTTTCCCTCTTATTTTTAGCTCAACGGAGAATGTATGGGAAGAGGTTGAATTCAGTTTACCTTCCCACAGCCCTGTTCGTGCACATGAATTCTGCTAAGTAAGAAACTGGTCCTTTCTCAATCCCAGCCCCCCCTGTGTGAACCTGTATCCTGTGCAGGCTAGTCTCAAATTAGAGACTTGTAAACGCTTCACAGCGTGCACTTAGAGCGCGTGCTCCAATTCATCTTTCAGTGGAGGAAAGGGCAGGACGTTTGTGAAATCTGCAGCAGTGCACAGTGAATCAGATAGGCAGATGGCCACGCGTACCTCCACGGGATCAAGGGCTGGCTGTTACCAAACCATCTAGCTCTTATAGGGAACTGCTTCATGCTGCCCAAGCAGGACTCCACCTGGCTTCCAAGGCAGAAACCAGCTTTGCTGCCATTCACTGCCCATTCCTGGTCCGTATATTGGGTGAGGCTCACTATGTAACGGGGCAGGTGGAAAACTCACCTGAAACTTGTAGGTGTGGAAGTACTAGTGTTGCAGCAGAGCAACAACTTATGAGACGTATGGGATCAATTCCTCTCGTATTGTCCCGTCTAGCCAAGGAAGGGATTGCTATGTGCTGCTAGATACACCAAACTGAGGTGCAATTTTGGAAGCAGTATGAATCCTCTTGCTTCAGGTGTTTTAAACCACTAACAGAAATTTGGCTACAGGGGCCACACATAGCACAGCTCAGAGAGCAACTGCTCTCTCTACATCTGCCACAAACCCTAAAGACCGGGAGAAGTCAGGACGAAGGTTACAGTGAATTATTCAGAGTATTTGATTAATGAATTAGAAAAAGCCAGTTTATGCTGCCAGTTTCATTTATCAAAAACTCAAGTGCTCGATTCATTACTAAAGACGGCGTAAAAGACTGGCGAGTGCAGCCTCGGATGCTCAGAGCGGTATGTGGAACAGTCGGGTTTCAGTGTCCCAAACCCCAACACCCTACCTAGACTGTTATATGGCCCCCACCATGGTGGTCTCTGGCACCAGTGCTCTTGTGACCTAGTGCTTCAGAGGTTCTGCAACAAAATGGCCTTGAAAATGCATTCATCTCTTGGTGTGGACACCTGGGTGTGAAACTGAAGACAGACCCAGGAGGGCAAAGGAACTCCAGACAAGCTGCTGACACGCTGGTGATAAACTGATAAATAAAGGCGCATGTGTACCTAATTCTCTGGGGTGCTAAACACAAGAGACAACTGAACATTTCCAAAAGGAACTGGATGGCCTTTAAAGCACACGGGAAGCACTTTGTGAATTAGAAGTAAATAACAGACCTAGTAGAATGCACTAAATTCCGCGTGTTTTTAATCAGGTATCAAAATGTAATTTCAGCATCCTACACCCCAAAGCCTAGATTCCTGCTCTTCTGGCCTGCACAGACAAAGGAAGCCTGGAGTCATTTCAGACTACACATCTGTTTGTGGCCCCAAGAAGCGATGCATTAATTATGAAACCACTAAGAGGCAAAATGATCTGTTCCAAGATCCACAGGCTTATTCAACTGCAGGATTTACTGCAAAAGATTGGTAAGTGCAAGCATTACATTATACTTAAGTGACACTGGAGATCTGTAATGAATTTAGTGACTCAATAGAAGCAAGATCGGCTTTTATTTATAGTTTTCACACTTTTCAACAACCCATCAGGCAAAAATTTACAAGCGAGTAAGACAAAAATATAGTAGAAAGATGTTGGCTGACAGACAACTCTTTCATTTTAATTCCAAAAATCTTCTCTTGGATTACTCAGGTGGTGGCTTTACAGATCATATGCTACAATGTCAAAGGCACAGTAACCTTCCCTTACTGAGGTCCATTTACAGCACCACCACCACGAAGCTAAATCACAATATGCATGTTTGGATGTGGGCAGCTTGGAGAGGATAAAACAATTCATAATAAACTTTAAGGGTTTCCTTAGTAATCAAAAACATTATTGAGCCATGCTTGTAGAGGGAGAAAGGGCATGCTGAAATCCCTATAAACACAAAGTTCACACGAGGTGCTTTTAACATCTCACTTGTTTTATATCTCCTCCTGCTTTACCAGAAAAAAAAAAAAAAGAGAGAAAGAAAAAAACCCTCTCAAATCAGAAAGTGGCTATTGAGTTGTGATCCTGAGGGTGTAGGCTCTTTAGGTAACAATGAACGTGTGGCTGTCACTTAGGTCAAGCACTTAAGAGTCATCCATCCTCACCCAACCATTAGACCTTTGGGATTGACCACTGGCAGTCGCCCAAGAAAGGATTTTTTTTTAGAAGTCTTTTGTAAAGGATGAAGCCTTCCTCCCCTAGACATCAATCAGGAGGCATGACAAGTCCTCCAGCAGGCAGGTTATTCCAGGACAGGTTGAGTTTTAATTATTTTTTTTTGCACCTTCCTCTGAAGCTTCAGGCTCTGACCAGTCCAAGGCTAGAACCACCACAAGTCCAACCTGCTGCAGCAATTACTATAGAAACAGAAACACAGCTGCTCCAAGCTACTTACACTCGCACCTAGCAGTATATTTAGCACAGAACGGAAGGCAACTGTCCTCTTCAGCACTAACTAAGAGCTGCTAAACTGCTACCCTGCGAGCCACGCAACAAGATGGGCTTGGATCACGGAGCAGAAGCAGTTCTAACCTTGGGGAGAAATGAAGCAAATTCAGAGGCCAAATCCCAGGATGCGTGGGATGGATGGAAATGGAAAGGAGCAAAGGAAAAATGCCACAAACTCACCAGGATAGAAGAGGGATTATTTATTTACACCTCACTGCTAGGAGCTGGGCTTCAGAGCAGCCCCATACTGAAGGCAACAAAGACTCCCAGAGGCGCTAAAGGGAGTTGGATCATGCTACTAAATAAGGTTCTTACTGAAGCTGTACGTAGAGCTGGGTCTATCATATGCTCTTCCTCGCAGATTAACTCTTCAGGGATCCCAGTAAGATAGTTCAGCATCAAAATAAGCGGCTTTACCAGCTATCCCCAGGCTATAGGTCTCACTTCAATTGTTACATTAAGTGCAGTAAGAAAGGTGAATGTTATGCCTCTCAGGTGTAGAGAAAGAAAAATAAAATGACTCTAGAAGAGCAAACTGAGCCTGGGGAAAGAGATGGTGTGGCCAGTTACAATGGAAAAGGAAACTGGGCTTGTACACTGCTATTGTCAAGCCATGACCCCCGTGGGAGGGGAGGGAAAAGGAATGTCTGTTTAATTGGAGAGTTCACGAGCTGAACTTGTGTGTCAAACAATCTCAGCCACAGTAATGCTCCAGCCACCAATAAGGTCAATGAAGTGCAACAGGGAAGCAGCAGGTACACTCCAGCCCTGTGCTCTAGCGGACCGTGCTAATACTCCCCCTGCTATAAACAAGCAGCAACGACTCTGCTTCACCCACAACTGGGGAACTATTTTTACGCACTACTTCCAAAAGAAGCCTTGCTTTGAGTTACAAATGTACCTTTACATGTAAAAGGTTTGTTTTTTTTAAGTGTTTTTGTGAGTGACCTTCAAAACAGAAACCTAAGCAGCTGTTTCTCCTCTAAAATTACCTCCCTCCTCTCCCCGCTGACAATATTTGAAGAAGTTGGCATTTTTAATATTGCAAATCCACATTGGTTATTTTGCACATCTTTGCCTTTCAGATGGTTTAAACATTAATGAGCCTTCACTTAAATGCATTCTCTAGCATGTCAGTCTCACCGCCTCAGTGGCTTTATGCATTTTTTTAAAGAAATAAGATGAAAAAGAGAAGCTATGAACTCTGCTGCCATTTGGAAGAAACCTGGAAGAATGGCAAAGAATGCTCCCCTTTCTCCTTCACTCACCATTAAGACAGGTCTTCCATCAGACCCAATGGATCAGCTTCAACACGACTACTCAATGTGAGTTAACCTTCCTGCTTCCTTCCTGTTTAATTATCTAGTTTATTAAAGAGCCACTTGATGAGAACATGAGGAGATTAAAAGCCTCGTGCTGTTGGCTGGGTAACACAGAGCCCCAAGAAACTTGTCATGTCTCCTATGTCCTGCAAGTACCACCTGCATACCATACATCCTTTCCTGTGTTTCTGGCTTGGGGCGATAAAGCTGGCACGCTTCAGTTAATGAAGAAAGAGCCTCAAGTTGGGCAGAAAATTGTGGCACCATCCTTGCAACTGTTACCTGTGTGACCTTGTAGGAGGCCAGAATGTACTCCCTAGCCTAACACACAGACGCAGGAAACAATTTATTGAAGGACAGAAGTGTGGCAGGAGCAGCAGCAGCCAAGATAGGGCCAGAGTTCAAAGCAGGTGCTGGAGATTACTCTTGGTGCTCTGGATGCCCTAGAATAGATGTGGCAGTTAGCCTTTTCCTGGAGTTATCAAAACACAGAGGTAATACCAAGGGAGGATGGGAGAGAGAGACACAAAAGGAGCTTGTGAGGCATGAAATAAGAAAATAAAGTTTGTGTGCTACAGGGAAGAGGAGGGAGAGCACACGGGTGGAATATGGGAGAGGAAGGGACGTAGCCCGCGGACAGACATGCATTTGGAGCATTGCAAAGTGCTTCAGCATATTAAAAAAGTGCTACAGGGGTGTAGCTATACAGCCAGCACCCTGGCTAGAGAGACAAAGTTGTCTCAGGGCACCCTCCAGCCCAGGGGCAATAGGGGCTGTTCCTTTGCTCTCCCCATGTCTCCAGCTGATGCCACTGCTGACAGAGAAGTAGCTGGGAATGCTCTCCTCCCCCTACTACCCCAGAAGGCAGCCAGGAGCTGTGCCTGACAGCTGCTGCTGCAGCCCAGGTCCCAATCTGATGCAGCAGCTGCCTGCAGGAAGAAAGGGGCAGAGGGCTGGCTTGACAGCCTCTGCTGCCCCAAACAGCCGACTGGTCGCTGACCAGCTGTTTCTTGGAGTGGGGCAGCAAGGGTTCTGTCAGCAGCTTCCCCACTGCAGGGGAGAGTGAGAGCAGGGGATTGTGGGATGCTGGGGGTCCAAGAGCCCTCCTGTAACTAGACAGGACAGATGTTCCATGTGACACTATGAAGCATCCTGCTACCAAAAAGGTGTTCCTCTTAGAAAGAGGAACTCTTTTTGGGGCAGATGTGGCATTTCTGTAGTGCATGCCTGAGTATGTTTGTACTACTACACATGTGAGGTCTGCCCACCCCCCTAGAAAGCAGTGATATCAGAAAAGCCATAACCAAGTACAGTAAGCACATGGAAGGGCAGCAGCAGGTGGTAGTCTTAGGTGAGAGCTGCACTCCAGTTGCCTGGATTCTATTCCCAGCCACTGGCAGTCTTGGACAAGTCATTTAATGGCTCCATTTCCCATTTATAAAATGGTGATATTTTCCCACCTGCCATATGTAAAGCACCAAGATGCTTTGCTACATAAATGCAACCCGCTAGGAGATTGCAGTGCGACCCGAGTAGTGAAGCCACTGCAGTTTTGAAACACGCAGACAGTCCAAAGTGTCACATCACGTTGCAGGGAGAGAAGGTGCCCTCGTTAGCACCATGCAAAAGCTAGTTATGATCAGCACCAGCACACATGGGAAAATGGACTCGTTTATGTCTGCCTAAATATCGGAAAGAAGCTGACGAAGCGAAGGGAATTCAGAGGAGGGAAGAAACAAGAATTACTGAGGAGCAGGATGGATGATTAGAAAAAAAAAACGTAAAATGCTCAACATAATAGCTTGGTTAAGCTATGACTAATGGGATGCGGAGCAGGGCAGCAATGGTCCAGGGATCTTAAGGTAAAATGCTGAGAGAAGGAAAGAAATTAAGGTGGCACAAAGATTACAACTGGGGCTTTCAAGATTAAACGATTTTGGCTGGGGAACGGCACCCCAAAAGGGGCAGGCGTCCCACTGTTTGGAACTTTTAAAACTAAGAAAGGCCTGGCAGAGCATACTACAGGGATTGCTACTCAATCCTGCCTTGCAGGGGGATGTGGCCGAGCGAGAGGAAGAGGAGCACATGGGAGACAGGAAGTAAGCAGCTCCCTAGAAGAACATCCCTGGGGGTCTACAAGAGGAGGTTAGATGAGTATCTAGCTGGGGTCATCTAGACCCAGCACTCTTTCCTGCCTATGCAGGGGGTCGGACTCAATGATCTATTGAGGTCCCTTCCGACCCTAACATCTATGAATCTATGAACATATTCATTCATTTCACAGCTGCTACCAGAGGCTTGCAGATGCTCCCAAAAATTTGCAAGCACTTGGGTGTTCTGCACACAAACTAGGCAGCCCAGGTGGCAAAAGGTGCTTGTACAAATAAGGCCTCTGTGGCTCTTGACCCATCTGGAAAACAGGAATGATAAACGCCAGCCACCCTTGGGAATGCAGCGTGCTGCTGGAAAGTGGTATTTATGAATTGGAACAGGCTAACAGTCAGCCACTGGGGTTCATCCCCTCCCTGTCATTCATTCGGTTAGGCAGATGAGGGACCATTTGGCTAACATCTCATTTGCAACCTGGCCACCCCAGTCAAGTCCAGATCAGGCTCTCAGTGACTCTGCTTGTCAGCACTTGTCCACATGCCAAGAGACAATGCCTGGCAAGCGCTCTATGAAGCTTTCAGTTTTGATTTACAGCAAAGACAAAGCCACACACAGGGCCTACATAGGATGGCAAGAGGGCAGAGATGTGGTCCCTGTCCCAGAGTCGCTCATACCACCATTAACATCTAGGTTTTATATTTGCAAGACACTTTGTGCTGCTCCTTGCCCTCTCACAGCCAGTCCATCAGCTTTTCATCAGCAACATCCGACTGACAGTACAAGGACCTCTACCTTCAATCCATCAAACCACAGTGAGTGCTGGTCTGTCCATGCTACAACTGATTGTTTAAGGCTGGACAAACCATGAGAGTAAAACAACACAACCAGTCAGCGAGACCATCATCAAACTGAGATCCCATGAGAATTTGGGGCACTTTCTACAGGGCCACAGGAGGCCTGGTTCAGCCACCTCTCTTTTAAAAACAGGCAATGGATGGTTACAACATTAAGAACAATGACTAACCGAGGCGTCAACCTGCAACCCTGCCTCAGGAAGCTGGGTGTCCCAGTTTGCACTTGCCTTAATGGGAATTGGGTGTCCAGGTCTCTTGTGTGCTTTGAAAAGGTTCAGCCCGTCTGGCCACACCTGCTTCAGCTCGGAAAGAAAGCAGAGGAGAACCATTTGGCTTGGAGACTCAGTGCACAAGCCAAATTAACGATTGTGCCAAAGACAAGAGCTGGATTCAGAGACAGCCTGCCTGAGCCCCCTGCGGCCAGCTCAGCACTGGATCTAAACACACAAGCCCTGTTCAAAAGGGGGCTAAGATACTATTAGTCCAACCATTAAATACAGTTCAGCTTTGCTATCTATGGGCCACTTCAAGCAGCACCTGAGCCTCTTCCTGTGCATTAGGATACTTCCAAAATATTCTGACCAGCAACCAAGCTCCAGCTCGCCGGAGAAACTAAATCTGTGTAAGGGCAGGCTTATGAGCCAAGAACCAGAGGCAATCTCGGTCTTGCGTTTGAGGCTAGGGGGCTTTGGAAGGAGCTCTAGCCAGTCCTAAAGTTTGATGAGAGAACGGCACTTCCTTGGATGAAATACAAGCCCAGGCAGCTTGCCTGCGAAGAGATGCACTGATTAGGAATTCACTTTCAGCTTGAGTGCCTTATTTTTGCTTTCCCATCCCTCTGCTGCCTCGTTGTCTGGATGCATCCATGTGATTCTCGTTTAGGGAGAGCCTGGAGTTGCTCTCTAGTGTGCTGGTGCATGCAGGCATTTGCTTCTCTCTGTGCTCCCCATATCACTGCTGAAGACCAACAAAACTGATGGGAATTTGCTGTCTGATCTCCAGCACTCTTTTAGAAGAGGAGTACAACACCATGATGCATGGCAGAACAGCAGCTGAATGGGGTCCACACTATGACAAAAAGGTTACCAAGAAAAGGAAGGCAGGGTTCACTGCGATTAGAATGACCCACCAGAAAGATATGGAAAAAAACCATGCGGGCTACCAGGACCAGCCAGTGAAGACACTCTAGAAGCCCTGCAGCACACGTGTAACCCCTTTGATTTGTTAAAGTGCTCTAATCAGAGACAACCATTCAAGGAAGGGAGAGGCTATGCCCCCCCAATCCCAAATACTAGTCCTCTTCAGAATAAGAGCTGCCTGCTAAGCAAGTGCAAATGTAGGACAAGAGCAGGACCACGTACGATTTCAAAAGCATCTCTGTTCTTCAGCCCTGTCATCATATTCTGTCCCCTTTACATTTTTTCTACCATTCTTAGACTCTCATTCCATTCCTTTCCCCATCCATCTCTTTTCACAGGCTGTCTGTGGCCTTTTCCCCATTTCTTCCCATCAATTCAATCCTGTCATCTTTAGAACATTTCTCTTTTGCTCACCACTCTTACTTTGCATTCTCCTCTCCAGCACATCTGGAGCTCAGCCTCTCATCATATCAAGCTGCAGCCGAAGCATCTGAAACCGGCCACTGCTGAAACACTGCTCTCAGACCTGCAGTGAAAGCTAGAAGCTGCCTGTGTTTCACATGCCCTTCCTCTGCAGCACTGCAGCTGGCACAGGCAGTCTCATGAGCACGGAGGAACGCGATGCTGCCTGTCAGCACATTACTCCCCCAGATTGCTGCAGTCGGATCTACAGCATGCAGCAGTGACATAGGTATCCCCAACCCTTCACAGCACTACCACCAACTTCGGATCACCCTAATTCTCTACCCTGCAAGGCCCCTATGGCAGCAAACTACCACTCTCACAAGGCACAGCACTTCAAGTAACAGGAAAGAACAGGTTTTTACTCCCCCATTGTAAGTATAGGTGCAATTTAATTAATGTTTTTCTTCTAATGGGCTGACCCAAAACTGGTTCTAATGAACTAGTCATGGAAGAATGCAAAGAGTGGGTGTTAATTTAACATACTAGTGTTTCTAAAACAGCAGCATCAACCCCCACTCCAGTTCCCCATGCCAGTGGCTGAGCCCAGGGACCCATCTCCTCCAGCCTCCTGTCTGACAGCAGCTGCCACCAAACATCTCAGGGGCAAGAGACCTGTGAAGCAAGCAGCAGTGGATAATTTTTCCTTAGGGAGTCCTCCCTGCCAACCCCTGCTGTTCCACTCATTCACCATATTATAGTTTAGGTAGGATGCACGTAAGCTAACCCAACACCAGCTTAATTTAAATTTGGGTATTTTCATACGGAGAGCAGCAGTGATGTCCTCAGTAAACCTGAAAGGCTACAGCCTGCCAACACTGCAGCGCTGAGGAAAGGCCAGGCTGACTACATTAAGCACTCAAAATCCATCAGTGAGGTCTTTACGGTATGAGACTCTGAAAACATGTTGAAGTGTGGTTACGGTCAGACAAGTAGTAGTGTGTAGGGTTGTTTGCAAGCCCTAATGAGAGTGCCCTTACAGTTTTCAGGGTGCCCTTGACAAGCCTTTAAAAATACATTAAATTGCCTTAGTCCAGCATCTTACTTCAGATCTACCCCCTCTGCGTGCTCAGTCAGATCTGCTGACTTCAGTGGCAAACCTGAGCCGTTTCTTCTCTCCCCAAGTAGCCCAGCTCAGCTCAGGGAAAAAGGAGCCAAACAATTGATTACGTTCCTTTTGCAGGAGTATTACTGGGGGCACTGCTTGGCCTTTTAGCCACAGGCTGACGAGATATTTTCATGCCTTCCTGATCAGATTTTTCAGTTGTATAATTGGACATAATTTTTCTTCTGGAGTGCAGGGTCAATCAAACCCTTTTCTTTTAAATCCCCAAACAACTGGCCTCTTGTTGTCAAACTTTCCAGCAATGCAAGTCCGCTGTGGTGCTTCCATATCATCAAGAAACTAGATGCAGCTTTTTCACCTTTCTTTTTTTGCAGGTTTTTTTTTTTGCACATAAGTTCCCTTCCTCTCTCGTGGCAAGGGTGTTTTTCCCTATTATGTCAAACATATAAAAAAAATACACTTGCTTTTTCTTCTCTGTTTATTCATTAGTGCATTCGTGGTAGTGCTTGCTTATGTCTGAGAACACAGGTGCATAGTACCAACATGTAAAGGAAACATGCCTTAATTATCTGCAACACAAGTGGGGGGGAAATCACTTGGCAGTTTGCAACAGTATTGTTAAGAGTTCTCGGAAACATGCTAAAAAGGAACAGTAATTTAATTTACAACCTTCCCTCCCTGCCCCAAGCCTCCTATCGTTACAAATAAGGCTCAAGATAGATATTAAAAGGGGAAGGAGGAGGAAATCTTGGTTTACTTTGGGCCCTGGACAGCCATCACATGTATTCAGTTTCACAGATTCCCCTGGGGAACATGGGTCTTCCAGCAAGGCAGGACAGAAACTTCGTTTTTAAAGTAGGAAGATGCAATGGGAAAATGACAAAATATCGGCAGGGCACAGGTGTAAAACCTGGAACAACTCGGGCAAAAAAAAAAAATTAATTTGAAACTGATGCTTCCTTTGATAGGTCCAGCAGCTGGCAGTAAGATATGAAGTTCTAGATCAAATGATATAATCAACCTAGATTTGGGACTTAACTGTGCTACCATCTGTTCAGCTATCTCTGAGTCAACGCCCATGTCACAAAACCATCGCTGCTCTTGGCAATCACAGTACAGAGCGCAAGAAATGAATAGGACGTGGACACTGAGCAACGTGCATACTTGACTACCCTAAGCCATACCTTATTCTATGGGAAAAGGATGTCCTTTTCTGGGGCTGTTGACTTAGCCCCTTCCCGCAGCACTACAGCACCAAGACTGACTACCAGAAATAAACACCTGAGCGCTAATGAGCAACAAGGCATCTGCATAGGGTTTGGGGGTTTTTGTTTTTTAATCTTAATAACTCTTGTTATTACTTTGGCCCCCTCAATGGAATTGCAGGTGCTTTTTGTGCACTGAAAGGTCACCTGCTTTTTTTATACCCCAGCTTTTTCATGCATCTTCCCTGGCATCTTTAAAGGACAAGAAGGAGAAAGGTTAGGCTAGGAAACCCTTAGCAAGGTTTCTTTAAGAAAAAAAAGAGGAAAAGAAAAAAAAGGGGGGGAAAGGAAGCCCATGAATAATTTTCAGCATGGTGCTCTTCCATGAAACATTTAGCTTTGCTGCACAAGCGTTAGTGCACAGAACCAGAGAGTGAAACGACTAGTCTCCCCCACTGAGTGAAGCACAACAGCCAAAATGATGAGGAGGCACTTTGACTTTTAGAATGTTCTTCAGCTGATCTGTGTTATTACTTGCAGCACAGGCAAGGAATTGACATTTAAAAAAAAATCAGTGCTGTTTCTTTAAAGAGTAAATAGAATATTTAACATTTATTATCAGAGCGTGATCTTGAGTAGGAGGAATTTTCTTCTTTTGAGAAAAGCACCATTGTAACAGAGCAGTAAAGGCTGAAATTAATATGAACAGAAAAGATGCCTGGGTCACGTTAATCCAGAGGAGAGAGATTTTCCAAGAAGTCACTGCCCCTGAAAGTTAAAGGATTTGCAGGGTATCAGACACTTGAACACTTTCACATGCCTAAGGCTACCCAGTAATTCAGGATAATAGATTTCTAAAAGCACTAGGATGTTATTGTTTTAGGTTTTCTAAAGATTGCAAATTAGGAGTTGGAGAGTTTTAAATTGACTTGCTGTACATCTGAAGTAATTCTAGGCATATCATTGCTTATTAGCCTGCAGAAAAACTTTAAAAAAAAGATTTACCATATGGCATAAGACAGGATGCAGTTATCCCACGTATCTGTGTTTTGAAGACTGATCACAAACTCTTCTTGGAAGCGCTCCACTGGAATCAGAGACAAGCAGAGGAAGAGAACTTTGCTGGGGAGGGAAAAAGAGCATCTTTATGTTGCCTCTGTGGCAGGAGCTGCACGTTTCTCCTGCCAACAGCCACCACACGGCTATATTCATCCAAAACCAGTTAATTTCCACCAGCAGTTGTGGGGGAGTGCCCTGCTCTGGTAAAAGGGAGATGAACACAGGACAACGAGGACAGGGTCAGAGATTCAGGAAAATATTGCAACCAAATGCTTTGTGGAGTAGGCGGGTGTCAGAGTGGGTCTGTAGAAATAATCAGCATTCCTCCAAACCTCACTAGAGCGGCCTTTGCAGCCAGTCTACAGAAGATATTTTTTTAAACACTGGAATGATGCATCCTAGAGAATGAAAGGTTACGCACTGATGAGAGCAACTGGGAAACTACTCCTCCATCTACCGGAGAAGAGACAGCATTACTCAGCGTTTCACAGGCAGGCAAACACCAGGACAATGTCTTTTCCAGGCTGACTAGCAGAAAGAGGGGCATTTGGGGCGTACTCCAAAACGCACCTCTTGAAATATCGTTTTCATTTTGACCTGATGCTGCTAGAAATACACAGTCCAGCTTTTGTTACAAGAGCGGACGTGATGGACTGACACTTGCTTTCTCTAATGTTTACAGGACGAGCAGATTCCACGGAGTATCCAACGTAACACGCCTGCTCGCTCTGCCACGGCACTGGAAAGCTCTTCTCTTTTGGGAAGCAGCACTCCTGCTTCGAAAGAGCAATGCCTTGGAACAAAGACCAAGTACGGGCAACAAAAGGAAGGCCTGGTGTTTTAAGAGGGGGAGTGAGTCACGTTGGGTGGAAATTTCCCCCACTCCGACAGGCACTGATGCACCGTACAGGTGCTCCAGGGCCATGGAAGGGGTAATTAATTCCCTTTTGCAATCAAGAAGGAACAGAGAGACGGGATCTATTTAAAGTAGCTGTCAGTCAGTGGCAGCACAGGGAAGAGAAGCCAGTTTTTCCTTGCTACCTCTCCCATACAAACTGTAGGTTATGCTCCTCATTCAAATCTTTCAGTGCTTCAGGCAGACTGCCGCAATTCACTGTGAAGTGGACTCCACTTTGTTTATATATTTTTTAAACAGCCAGCTGCCTTTGCCTCTGAATCACACGCTCAAATAAAAGCTCTAGCAAAATAGACAGCTCTAACTTACAACAGGGATAGCCGCACACATGCTCATAATGAATTCTGTAGACCTATAACTAATCCTTCAAAGGGATTCAGATGAAACGTCCAACAACTGGACTCCATGGGACTGAGTTCAGGGCCTGTTGCAGCACTGGAGCTCAGGAGGAGCTGCTGGATACTCACTTTTTTTTTTAATTTCCCTAAATTAGACACATATGGACTTTGGAGCCTGACACTGATGACAGGACAGTCTCTCGCTTTGTTAGGCAGTGAGACACTCTAAACTGGTCCTCAGGAAGGATGCTTGCAAGCACTTAGAAAGCTACGGGAAGCAGCTGTGGGAGCTAAGCAGCATCCCGGACATCAGCATGGCCCCATGAGACTGCCAGTCTTCCAAGGCAAACAGCTCTTGCCCCAACCCTGGGCACTCACTGACGACTCCAGGTTTAACAGGCTCTTCCTCTTTTCAAGGCAACTGCAGTGGGTTTCAGGCACGCGTCAGAATGGCGTTGAGAGTCTCAGCCAGTAACAGGTGGCCTGGGAAACATCACAAACACAGCTCCTGATGAGTCAAGAACCGTTTCCGCTCACCCGCACGAATCACGGTCAAGGTTTCTTTTTTTCTGTAGCTGCCACCACCACAATATGTTTGAGACAGAAAGTCCTCCCCCCACCCAGCTCTGGCATAAAGAGCTTATAAAGCTTTCGGTTTACTGTTCTACATACAATTGCTTTGCAATTTAGGGCTACACAGTCAGGGCGTTGCCCTACAAGCCCTAGGATGGTGTAACAGCCACACTACCCATCCACAGGACCAGGCCATTTGCGATCAGTGATGGGAGGTCTCTGCCCATGCGGCTATTTTAGCAGCATTTTAGTTCACCTTTAATGCTGTCCTTTCAACCAGCACTGTTCAGAGCCCTTGACTCTCCTTTTCTAGGTTGGGGGGGCAGCAATTACCGCTTCTGCTGTGATCTGCCAGGTTTTGTTTCATTTGTTGTTTTAATCCCGCAGTGTTGAGGCATTACAAGGCTGCTCCTCAACAGATGGAAAGCTTTCAGGCACTGCAAAGGCTCTTCTGCCCCAAAACAGCTCAGGAAGAAAAGATGAGCACTGCCACTGAATGATGTTCAGAGGCCAAGACAGATCTTTAGTATTTGATGAGCAGCAAAGAAAAATTACTGGTTTCTAGCTGCCTTTTGCTTTTAATGGCAATCATGTTTCATAACTATGACTAGGATTTTGGCACCCTGAATTTAATAAAATTTCACGGGTGTGTGTGGGAAGCAGTAGACCACAAACACACACACCCCACTCAGGGAAACTTTACCACCCTGCCCACTGCATACTTAGCACAGCTCAGCAGTAACCAAGCTGAGTGGTTTTCCAAGCTTTGCCTTGTGGAAGCTGTAGTTTGGAGGACCTCCTCTCCTGTAAGTCAACATCCATGGCCCAACTCCATCGACCGTCATTTCTGTGACCCCCGTGACAAAACCTGCAGCCTATCTTCCAACAGCAAAAAAGCAAGAAATTTCCATGTAAAACAAAGGTCAAAAGAAAAGCCCCCCGCTCATGCACAGGGACAGAACAAATTCAGGGCTTCGCTTAAAACTTCCCAGTAACGGGCAGCAGCCAGGATTTCGAGAAACCCTCAGATTAAGAAGCCATACCAACATACTGTAGTGTCAGAAGATGTTGAAGTGGGGAATGCCAGGAGAAACAGTAAATGATTTCAGTGGCTCTCAGGAACTAGAAGCTGCGAAGCGTGCATCTACCAGTGTGCTCCATATCTCCTTCTCAAGGTTTGGCAGAAGTAAATATGGCTTCTTCATCAAAGCTTGTAGAGGGCAGCTCCGCAGGAGGACAGACACTGCCACGGCCATACACAGGGGCTCCTGGAAAGTTAGGACTTCACAACATTGCAAAAACAAGTGCAGGCCCTGCATTTCCATGTGCACCAGGTAACACCAGAAGCAGCAAAGCTACAATGCACTTACTTCCACAACCTGTGTTTAGTGACTACTACCATGCCTATTCAAAGATCATAATCAAATATTTAGAATGGCAATCAGATTTTAACGTGCAGAGATCAAAGATACATTTTTCAGCTTCCAACAGAGCCTCCATGGTGCCTGCCAGACTCCTCAGAGAGGAAAACTGAAAAAACAATGGTTACGAGTTACCCTGCTAAACCGTCTGAGTTTTAACGCGCACAATTGAAAAAACAAGGAGCCGCCTACTAACACAAGAACAGCTTGAGAAGAGGAAGCCTGACCCTGTCCTCCATAAACCAAAAGCAAGTTCATCATATTAGGGAACCAACATACTTCTGACAACCATTTTATGGAGAGAAAAGTCAGAAACTGAGTTTTCTGTTCTATTCCCATTCTCCCACAGTGCCTACCATGCGTGTCCGAGCAGCTGGGAATCCTCCCAGTCTGATCCACTAGATACAGTTACGAATATTATAAAACTAAGCTATTTGGAAGTTGCCCAAAAGGAGGGAGTTTCCAGGAACAAAGATACTGCGGTTCCCCGCCCCCCTGATTCAAAGTGGAACCAAATTTTGTATTTGTTTTTCTTCCAAAGTGTTTCTCAGAGGAAGCTGTATTCAGCACCATGAGCTGCATTTAAAACACAGCAGAGAGCAAGAGAAAGCTGGATGTATTTAAAGACTCCCATCTGGACACCTAGCTTAGGCAAAAATCACACATGAAGTAAGTAGGACACCTTCAGTGCCTAATAGATATTTGTTCCTTTCACACCTAACAGTCTGACAATTAATGTGCATTTCTGTGGCAGCCTCTGTTTTGAAATGAAATGGCAAAGATACTCGCTGTGGGTTGTACAGGGAAACATGCACCATCTCGCATAAAACTAGGCTTTGTTCTAGCCATCCAGTGGGAGGTCACTTTCTTTAGAAAGATTCATAAAACTGAAAGCACTGGAGGTTCAAGACCCAAAGCAAGAAGAATGACATAAAATGTGGATAACTGTCTGCTTCTAGAAAGGGAAAGCAAAAAAGGTTGTTTGTAAAATGCACGCAGTTGTTTTACACACTCAGAAAAATCACAATTACAGAGCTACAAAACCACCAGCTAGTCAATATAAAAATTGCAGCTTACAAAATACTGCCTGACAGCCAGCGGAAATAAGTATTTTTTCCAAGGACACCTCATACACTGCAATGGGTCTTTAAAATATATGCATCTGCCTTAGCCATCCACTTCATCCAGAAATGCAGACATGACTGACAGCCAACAAGGCCAGCCAGTTATTTCTTGACTAATGTGCAGCATTGCATTTATGCAACCTTTGGGAATGGACACTATGGGTGTATGTTTGACAGGCCTCAGCAGCACACTGCATTTTGGAAAGCCTTCAGTAGAATCAGATGACAGCAAATCAGAACAAGTCTTCCAAATGCACAGGGTGAAAACCTCATTTTGCCCTACAGTAGACTGTGCAAGGGAGAACACACCCAAAGTACCTATGAAGCCATAAATGAAAGACCAAATACTCATGGGGACTGTGACAAGTCAAAGTCCTAAAATGTGTGCGTTAGCAGTCTGGGGTGAGATGTAAAGAACTACGGTGCAAAGATGGAATCAGGTTGGCAGGGGGCAGGGGAGGAGAAGCAGCATGTTTTGGAATCACCAAACTTTCCAGACCCATGGGTTATTGTCAGCCCTCAAAATTTCTCCACCCTTGGGACCCCCATGTGATCTTACCAAACTTTCACTTGCAGGTGTGACCTGCAGATTGCATTTTGGGAACCATATTTCAGTGGGTTTATGACAACTCTCTCGAAGAGAGAAACCGAAGCAGGCACAACACCCGATAGCAATAATCCAAGAAAACTAGTGCCATCATTGTGGTTAGGGCTAGGAAGCTGCCCAAGATTAAAAACGCTGAAGTCTCCAGTCTGATTCCAGAGAAAAGCAAACATTTACCAATTTAGTAGCAAAAATAAGATGCCACAAGTCAGAGCAAGCATTATTGTGATCAAACTAGCCTTTCTTTTGTAATAAAACTGCATAAAGCCATTTAATATTTAATAGCCTCGAGCCATTTAAAACCAATCTCCAGTGCCTTCTGGTCCAATCCTGCAGCAATACAGGAAGGTGGGCAGGAAAGAGCTTTTTGCTGCTGCCTCTTCAACTTGTGCAAATGGGACAACTGCTGCCCAAATGACCCTGAAACACACTTCATCAGCTCCCCCAGTGTGTCACAGTCCGTGATCCTCATTCCCCCAGCACCAGAAACAAAACCAGTAGTACCAGCTACACAGAAGCCTCTCAACTTGAGTTGCAGCAGTCTTCTCCTGGAATTGGTTTGGCGACTACCATTGTATCTTCCTGGGAAGAACCAATACAACCTCAGTGTCAGAAGATTTTGATCTCTTCAGAACTGTTTAACCCAATTCCCTGACAGAAATCTGGGGCTGCAAGGAAGGTCTGCATCTGCTTACAACTTTCTGATGGGAAAGCCACCTTCTATTGAAGCAACCAACACTGCCAGCACTGCCCCTGCTCCATTGCCATGTTCAGGGTCCATCTAAAAGCCAAAACACAAAAAGCAGCTGAAAGCTCTCGACAGGAACAGGTCTGAGAGGATAAAGAGGGAAACAGAGTCCAGCCCAGATGGACTGAACGCCGGTCATTCGCTTGATGCTGAGCAGCTTCTAGGACAGGAAGAGCACTGCCCTCCTCCAGCAAGCTGTCAAAGCAGCCTTTGTGACCCGCTCTTTCATTTTTAGCTGTAATATGCGGAAAGGAAGGGAGACTGAGAGACAGGAATGTGCACAGTATCAGCTGGCAAAATAAGCGCTCGAGGGCAGGAATAGCTTTCTAGTTTGCATTACGTGCTGTGCACATGCAGCAGGGAACAGGGTCCCCAGACAACCACAGTGCAAATAAGGGAGGAGGAATGAAGAACGTGCCCCGCACTCCAGTGCACGCATGCCTGCTTCGCCCAGCTGGGAGTGCTGCCTACTCACATGGCTGGTTCTTGGTGAGGGGAATCTGTCCATTCTTGGCCTGGATCTGTGCAGCACTCGAACACAGCTGTCCACCTGCTGCTGCCATACAAAGAATGACTGCACCTCCTCTTGCACCCATCTCCCCTTGCTTAATTTGCACAGCCTGACCCTCCCACTCCCCTGTGGAGTCCCCAATCCCCCTCCGTGGGGTCTCCTTCCACAAGCAAAAGAGAAGCAAGCAGTTCAGTACCCTGCTACTTCTTGCCCGCTCATCCCTCTACTTCTCCGCCTGGGGCTCAGACCCTGGGTTCCCAGGGCAGTGAACATTCATTTATTCTCCTTCACAGAACCTAACCCAGGCTCCAAGCTCCAAAAGCCATTGGCGCTTTCCCTTCCCCCTTCCCGTGCCAGTTCCCCAGCTGCCCCATCTCTGTGCCTTTGTGCCAGAGCAGGGATCTGCAAGCTTTGCTCCTGTGCTGCAGTGCTCGCCAGCTGCAGCAGAGACGCTGACGGTGAAACCCCCCCTGCAGACTGGAAGCAATGCAATGCAGGAGCGCAGCTCAGAGCGCCTGACCAAGTACACCCCCACCTGCCTCAGCTGCATTCTCCGCACCGGGATCCTGCAACCCACCCTTGCATTAAGGTCAGTTCTTGTGGGAAAGAGACTGAACAAAGGGACTTCGGCTGCGCCTGCTCAGAAAAAGCAGAGAGGAATCTTTTTGAAGCGAATTCATGGTACAAAAACCCCCAAGACTGTAAACTGCAAAGGGAACTGATGGCTTTTTGCTTTGTGTGTTCTCCAATTACTGTTCTGATCTTAATGCAAAGTCTCCCCAAGAAAACCACCGTCTCTTAACCCGGTAGGTAGTCCAAACAGTCTCTACACAAGAGGAACACAAATGGAGGGGGAGAGGAAAAGAGATCAGAGCAAATCCCAGCACTCCTCTCCTCTCAGCCAACATGCAATCAGTTCTGTACTATGCATGAGGCTTGCTCCTGTACTTTGTATTAGGCTGGGGGGAGGGGGAGGAGGAACAACCCTTGGAGCTAAAGTGCACCTGCTGAAGCTAGCAATAAAAGGGGTTAACTATTTCAAGTCATTGGCATTAGGATCAGATAGGAGAGGGAACCATGCATGACATACAAGGCCAAAAGGAAGGAGCTGATGAATCTCTGTGATTAAAAACAGTCTGATTTAAAAAAAAAAAAAGGACCGGGAGAGAGTCCAGCTCCTCTTCCCAGAATGCCATAGAGTATCATGTCTACAGGCAAATGAGCTCTCCTCCAGCAATTTTCCTTGGGGGAAATTTTGCAGGCAGGAGGCAGCCAGAAGCTCTACTTGGAAAAAAGCAGTTCCAGGAGCAAAGGCAGAGACTTCCAGTCATTGCAAGAAAGTGGATTTCCCCTGCTGTGTGTTGGCAGGCTGTCAGACCCATTCTGCTGCTTCCCCTCCTCACCTCTGCTTCAGTCAGTATTCAACTCCTCCTCCTCTTGCCCCGTCTCACCTTGTTTCCACCCTCCTCTGCCCCCTCCACCTTCACTTCTCCTTCCACTTGGCTATTCCCTTCCTCACTACACCTGTCGACTCCAGTACCACTGTTCTGGCAGGCTAACTAACATATTCGCTACCATCACACTTCACTCAGCTGGCATGTTCTGCCCTTTCACCCCCTGCTTTCTTAGGCTCCAAGCTCTTCAGAGCAAGGACCACGGGCTGCTGAGTTTGTACAATGGTGCCCCAGGCTTGGCTGCCACTACCATAATAAACACGATTATTGATAATATGCAAGATACAGTCAGGCCCAGTGACCTTTCAGTCTGTTTTGCAGAGCATCTGCAGTTGTACTTTTAAGGCAAGCAGAGAAATTCTCAGCAAAGAAAGTTATTTTACATCCTGGCCCCTTCACAGTGGCTTGAGACCTTCCTAAGACAAAAAATGAGTTGACGTCAAGTCAGCGGGGAGCTCCTGCTAACTGCGCAATGCTGCCGATTATTCCCTGCTCTCCTGACGTTCTCCTTAGTGGCACCTCCACCTAGCCACTGCAGCTGAAGTCACTGCACACACAAATGGGCTATGGGAGTTTCATCATATAGCACTTCCTTGACAAAAGATTCAGCATCACCAAGACTTAAGCCCAGCCTCCAGGATGGCATAACAATTCTGCAAATGCACAGTTGAGAGGGGACCCCTTACTGAGCTGAAACCGGTACTCTGGGCTGTGCTAGCAGATGATGCTATCGCAGCTTCCCGTTAGGGGTGGATTGCTGTCATGACACAGCTAGTATCAGACCACTAAAAGAATGCTTGGAAGCTTCTGAACAGGGACCAAAATGGAGGCATCTTACAACACAACTCTAGGGAAGCAACAGACCCATCCACAGCGCGGAAGCATTCGCGTCAGAATCCACGTTCAATGGTATGCGTTACCGTGCACATACACAGTCAGGTTTTGAACTAGGTATTTTAAATTGCTGCATGATATATAAAGGAGTTTCTTCTTGAAATACACATCAGCACAGCACTCAGGCCCCAGGAGTGTTTGTTGTAAATCCCCTTTGCAAGGGGGTTTTAATAACTTGGCTATCCTACTGTGTTCCTGCTGAAACTTGGCAATAAGTACAAGCTCCTGGCTGGGACCAAGAAGTTAAAATCATTTTGCTTGTTTGTTTTGGGGTTTGTTTTTTTTCCTTCTTTTCTTTCTGGAAGAGACAGAAAGTCTCCAGTTTCAAATTCTTCAACGGTCTAGAAAAATAAAAGATTAGCGATATAGATTGCTGACCTTTGGGAATGCTCAGAACTGCAGAGCGGTCCTGGAGTTCCAGAAGCATAATATTGAGCACACATAATCCGATGCATCAATCACCATCTGAAATCAAATCTATCAGGAACCTTCCAAAGCTGCACTTTGCAAACTGGTTTGTTTAAAAATAGTTCTGTATTAAACAAAGAAAAGGAGGCAAAATACTGAAGGCTACATCCACACAAGCAGATCAGGGTTACAGCTTCTTCTGCTTCACAAACCCTACTCCCAGGTGATGTAGGGACTGGGAAATAACCAGTGTCCCAAAGGACTAGGATGTCGGGGAGAACAGGCTGCAGGAGGAGAGCCGACTTGTACAGGCGTGTCTGACAAGGAAAAGGAGGCAGGGAAACATCCGCGTGTTTCTTGTTCTGGCTTCCACATGGACTCAAAACATCCCCTATCTTCAAATGGAGACAGTAACGCTTGCTCCTTTTGTGGGAATTTATTTATTTATGCATTTATTGAGCTACAAAGAGCAGTCCCAGGTTTTCCAGAATTTGATTCTAGCCAAAGGTAAAACTGCTGCTTTTACTGCTGACAGTACCAGAGTGCCAGAAGTCTTCTACTTTGCCTTTGGGCTGGGTATCAGGAGCCCTTTCCTTACACTAATTTTGACAACTGTGTTCTCACCCTCGTGTCTCATGCACCTGCAGAAGCTGCAGAGTTGTGTACAGATGCGGGTTCAAAGCAAACCAAGCTACTTTATTTTTGGAAATGACTAACTTTGCCCCAAAAATAAAGCAGCAAGCAATCTGGCCTTCTTCCTGCATTTGTTTTGTGGCTTTTGCCGTATTTACCCACTCACAAGTAGTACTGATACTTAAAACTTACACTTACATGACAGGCAGATCGCAACACTGGCACTCCGTTTTGTACAGGGGAAACTGAGGTCTGAAAAAAATTACGACACACAGCAAAGTTGGAGTAGAATCTAAATCTGTCTAGTCCCTTTTACAGCTTCACCATGAGACCAGTCCAAAATGGATAAGACTCTTCCCTTTTCACAAGATCACAGGCTTTTCCTTCTGGTTTTTTGTTTTTTGTTAACCATAACAGGGAGATGAAGCTACCTGACTAAAGCTGTCTTTGCCCTTATTCCCAATTTTCGAAGCAGTGGTCATAACCTAGCTTGACAGTCACATGAAGTAAACATTACTACCTAGATGAGCAGAGGGCCATAACCTGGAGGTCCAGTTATCACGCAGAAGCAATGCTGCCTTTCAAGTTGCACTACACCTGTGTGTGCAGACTCGCCTGAGCCTCCTAAAAGCAGTCAGCCATGACATCTGGCTAGAAAAACCAGCTAAACAGCTGTCTGCTCAGGTGTGGACAGCACAGCTGAAGAAACAAAACACAGCCAGCCCATTTGTTAAGTCCAATTACCTTGGTGCCAAGACAGGAGATCATGAGGCATTACAACATAGCATATCTGCGCAGTCAGGCACTCTTAGCTGTCCTAATGCAGGCTAAACATGAACTACTGTAAAACAAGTGTCCATCAGGAAGAATTTTTCCTCTTCTCTTTTCCTCGATTTACCCTACTATTAGGGTAAGAGCAAAGAAGCCGGGAGCAGAGGTGGAGGAAAACAAAAGCACTAACTTTTCATTCAATCTTCATACCTTGTGTCTTTATGAAATTACTTCAGCAGAAATTGAAGACGACGACAATGGTGAGACTTGCTAGGGTCCTTCCTAATGGAGATCCCACTTCACTCCCTAGCTGTCTTGCCATTTGAGCTGATGCACCTTCAGCATGAGGGAAGAGGATTTGCTGGCAATCCAACCCAAGGTGGAAAAACTGGATGACTGATGCCTCTCTAAAGCCAGCCCTCCCTGGCTCCACACTGCACAACAGCCACAGAATTTACTACCCTAAGGAATTACACACTACTCAATTTTGGGGTCCCAAACATCTCTCCATTCCCCTATAGGGTCTTCCTTCCACCCCCCTATTTCAGATGTCCCCTGCAACTTCCACAAACCTCCCTTGGCCCCATCCCCTCCAGCCAAGTGTGTCCCAGAGCCCTCCTCTCATACCAGGGTCGGTCCCCCCCGCAACTAGGAGTTTAAAACTTACTGTATTACAAAAAGGCCAGCAGAAAGATCCCTTCCAGGCAAACATGAGCTTTCCCTAGCTCAGCTCACAGCCGTGTTGCATGTCAAAAGGAAAAGCAGGATCCTGTAACCCAAGGAAGATACCTGCACCTGCTCATGAATGGGTGAACAGCCAACTTGCCTTTCTGCCGTCTCTGTACTCAGCCAACACTGCAGGACAGACGTCCCCACTCAAAATTCTGCATCCAGTGCACAAATACTGAAGCCTGGTTGATCTGCCTCATGCCACAACTGGAAAAACTAGATGTGCAGGTTGTGTCTCATAGGTCTCTCCACTCCCTGTCCCCAACCCTATCACAAGGAAGCTGGAGAAACACTACCCATTATCAATACCCTGGCTAGGTCTGGGCTATTAGCTGCATGTAAGCCACTGCTGTTTAAGCCTGAGTCCAAGGGCCAATTAAACATGAACACACATTGTTCAGCACTTTGACACTGAAAAAGACCAGAACAAGAGCCAGGCATCACCATTAGCTTTGAAGGCCAATGCACAGACATTCAAAGACACAGCGCTGCTCACCTGAGCTGCAGAAGGGGTACAGAGTTGGGTCCCCGAGCCCTGCTCTGCAGACTGCAACATGAACACAACCTCGGCTTTGTTCCAGAGACGGAGCCCCCACAGAATGCTTTGCTAGAGTTAAGAGCTGCACAATTTCCTTGTAAACTGAAGTGAACCCTGTCCTCCCTGATCCACAAGGACTGCTTTGTGTTCTTTCACCCCGAGAGGCAGCACCTCCCTGGCCCAGCAACATATGTAGTACAGAAGTCCAGTGTCATGCACAGTAAATGGAAAAAGAACTCTAAGTTAAGGTTTAATGCCATTTTGCACATGCTAATTTGCCTGCAATCTCCTTCACTGACACCAGGAAGAAGCACCTGAATGTAACATCCTGGCCTGCAGTCCTCTGCTGGGTTTTATACACCTCATCCTCCTTCTTACGTAACAGAGGAGACAACATCCAAGCAAAAGGTTAAGTTTGCTGAACCGGTTAAATAATTTACACAGGCAACGCTTTGGCTGTTTTAGGAATAAGAAAAACAGAACAACCCCAAATCCTACAGCCAGCAATATAAACTCTGCTGGGGCAGACCTCTTACACTGCCTCACTGACCTAGAAACACCCTGGGATTTATTGCAACCTGCCGCAGAATGCTCTGGCTCTCCGAGTGGAAACGGACTGTGGAACATTAGAGTTGCAGGGGACGCGATTCTATTACTGGTGTAATCAATCGTACCAATTCGGGCCGTCTAACTTGAGAATTAGCTACAGTGAACACCACCTCTGTGAGAACTGGCATATCCCAGTGTCAGATAAGGATGATCACTCAAAGCATTAGGTTGACATTTGTATTTACTATGTAAAAACAAGACCAAAGATGCTCCTCCTGGAAAAAAGCCCCAGAAACCCTAAAGATGAGAAGGGAAAAACCCTTTCAACCCAAATTGCCCATTCTTTCTGCCATACAGGACTATTCCTAATAGTGCATTGGCAGTTTCTCACTCTATGAGCTCATTTACTGTTAAGTCAAATGTCAAATTGAGCTTGAGCCATTATTCCTTTCTGTACTAACCTTCAGGAAGTTTCAAGTCTAACATTTAATGGATTTTGTTTTCTAAAATTTCACAGAATCCAGTGCCCTCTCACAATTACCCAACAGCAACTTAATCTTCCTCCCACAAAGATGTTTAAATCCACTTAATCTTTCAATAAAATCAATTCAAAGTAAATGTGGAATACAAAACTTGCAACATTAAATTTTAATTTACTGTGGTAGCTAATTATTGGGATACCCAATTCTAATTATTTTTAAGCATACAATTTAGAGTAGTTTTCCCCTATGTACATTACACATGGTGGAGAAAGCCCTTGTAAGAAAAGCTTTGTACTATTGGTACACAAACCTCAAGTCAGATAAATTAGAGCCTAGTAAAACAACATATCATTTGCATTTTGTTATGTCAATCACAAGCAGCATCTTGAGGCTCTTTAAGACTAGTTTGCCAAACCACAATGTAAAAAAAAACAACCCCCCCAAAAAAAATACCAAATAAAAAAATAAACAAACTGTTCTAAATCATCCCCTGCAGAGGG
This sequence comes from Alligator mississippiensis, assembly GCF_030867095.1. Lineage (NCBI taxonomy): Eukaryota > Metazoa > Chordata > Crocodylia > Alligatoridae > Alligator > Alligator mississippiensis. The sequence continues at coordinate 65,294,779 of NC_081835.1, forward strand.
AATAGTTAATTCTCAACAATTCAAGTAATCGCCTTAAACAAACAGCCGCCTAGATTTTTCAAAGAGTCTCCTAGAATTAACCCTCTTTGCTATCGCTTTACTAAGTTTCTCACCAAACTACAGAAAATACATCATGGAAACATTAAGTTTTGCATCATTAAAGAACATCAGTGAAGTGGAAGATTAAAGTCACAAGATGCAGGAGTCCACGTTCTTTATTACACTGCAAAAAAATAAAAATAAAAAAAAAAATCAAATCAGCAGATGAAAAAAAGGCCAGTGCCTTGGCAGCCCCTGGGTGTCACGAGTGGAACCCATGTACAGGATCAGGCGCAGAACAGGCCACAGCAGAAGTGCTCATGGCGCAGCCCTGTCGGATTCCAGCGCACCTGCAAATCCTGCGAAATACCTTGTCACGAGGACACGAAAAGGCAGGCAGGCAGGCACAGAATTCCTGCTTTCAGACTAGCAGAGCCAGAGGCCGAGAGGGTCACAGCTGAAGCTCAGGAAGGACAATCAGAATCACTTGGCCCTGCACTTTACATACCTCCCAGTGGCAGGAATGCAACACACTTTCTTCCAACCCCTCTCACACGTATTACAGCTGGCAGCAGCGCTAGTGTAGATGGCTGTCCTAGGCAAGGTAAAAACACCAGCACCGTGCTGACATTTCCATTCCAACTGTTATGGCCACCAGCAGGAAGTTACAGAAAGGCTGGCATCGTTGGCACATCGAGCAAAAAGAGAATGCAAGCTAATCCAGCATGACCGAGACAGATCCAGCCTCCTTGCAGCCCGTTTTCATTCCCTGGCTCTTGGGGAACAGTACGCAACAATAAGGTAGATCGGGTACAAAATGAAATCCCGACATGCAAAGGTGCAGCAGTTCAGAGCCAGGCGAGCTCAGCTATGTCGCAGGTCAGGATTCCCCCTGCCCTGCGTGTTAAAGGGACGTCAGCCTGACATCTGTCAGTTTCAAAACAACCCAAAGAAAGGGGCGCGCAAACGCAGGCAGGAGTGCGGCCTGCCTGGGTCCCTGCGCTGGCCGCCCAGGCTTACACCCTCTAGCCAAGACTTCCTTTCCCGACGCGACGGGGTGCTACTTCTGCAAGTCTAGGAACGGCCAAGTTTAACTCCAGATGCCTCTCCTGCCAACCGTCCGTTCTTCCTTCGGTGCTGGCACTGCTATTTTGATGTGGACAGCCTGTAACCTCAAGGATGGCCAGTCCTTTATTCCCCACTCCACAGGTCAGCTTATTTGATCTTCTCTAGTCTTCGTAATCATCCAGTAAGACGCCAGTGATAGAGTGGTTCCTAATTCCCCCCCCAGATCTTTCCCGCACTTCACCCACAGCTGTTTTCACAACGCCGTCTGTACGACTTGAGGTTTCCTACATTTTACAGATTTTGAGAACCTCGCTCGCTCTCGTTTAACCCTCTTTACGTAGCCTGAAAAGGGGGGGGAGACGGGAGGTCGCTGCTAAGGCAGGGGACGTTTTATTTTTGGAAGCCACGAGCCGTCCCGGAAACGACCCGAGAGCGATAGCCGCCCGGACACCTGCCCGCCGGGCCGCGCTCGGACCGGCGCAGCACAGCGGAGGAGACGCAGCTCGGCGAAGCCCGGCTCCGTTTCTTAACGTTCACCCCCCGCGTTTAACCGGGCGATGCCCCGTCAGCCTTCTCGCAGCCCGCTGTCACCCCCCGGCTCCCGGGACGCGGCACGCAGGTGGATCAGGTACCAGGTTAAATCCAGAAACGCAGCCCGGGGCCACGCCAACTCACGGAACGGGCCGTGCCTCGCCGGGTCCCAGTTCGAGCACGGCGGGCTTTTATTTCGTTTCGCGTCTTCGCAGCGGGGGGAAACCTCCGTCCCGGGGACCCCAAACGGCTCCTCACTGGGGAGGGGAGGGGAGGTCGGATCCCCCCACCCTCCCATGGGCGCGCACCCCCCGCAGGTGACCCGCCAGCCGTCTCTTCCCGCCCCCCATCAGGCCTCCCGGGGGGGGGGAGGGGGACGCCCCCCGCACTAGGCCCTGGGGCCCGTGCAGCTGCCCAGGCCCGGGATGAGGGGAGATGGGGGGGGGGTCATCGCCCCCTCCCCCCCGCCGCAGGATGGGGATGGGGTGGGGCCCCCGCGCTTACCCGCCGGCCGCCGCCGCCCCCGGCCCGGCTCCGTGCCCCCGCGCGCGGCTCCTCGGGCTCCGCAGCGGCGAGCGGGGCGGCGGCACGTGACCGCGCCCCGCGCCCCCATAGGCTGCGGCTGCCGGGCAACGCGGGCCCGCCCCCCCGCACCTGAGCGCGCCCGCCCGCAAATGGCGTAACGGCCGCCCCGCTCTGCGCAGCCGGCGTAAAAAGGAAAAGAAAAAAAAAAAAAAAAAAAAAAAGCCAACCGCCGCTCTTCCCTACCTGCCGCTGTAGCGCCCGACGCAAACGGCGTAGTCGCGCACGCTACCTGCGCGAGGGCTTACGGAGTCCCCGCACCTGCCTTCTTACGTAGAGTGCGTAGCGGCTGCTTTTTTTTTCCTCTCCCCTTCTCTCTCACGTACGCCTTTTCCGTAGCTGAGGGGGCCTTTTGTACGCCAGCTCCGCGGCCTCCGCGCGGCCCTCACGCGACTCCCGGAGCCGGGGCTTTGAGGAGCAGCCGCACGGGTACGGGTACGAGAGCTGGGACTGTGGTGTCTTACAGGGAAAGGGTCCCAGGGCAGGCCCGTGGCTCCCCGGGGGGTGCCCCCTCCCCTTATTTCGAGGCCTGGTCCCCTGGGACGCCGACCCCAACCCTCCTCTAGTGCCGCCCACACGGTAAGTGTCGCCCCCCCCCCCCCCCCCACGCCGCAGACGGAGGGTGGCCATGCTGACGGCGAGCACGGCCCGTGGGTCGTTCAGGGTCGAAGCCACGCTCCCGGGTACGGCGTGACAGAAAATCTCCGCTCCTCCAGAAATCCCTGCCCGGGCCCCCCCGTGTCTGGAAGGTGTCGCGCGAGTGCCATGATCCAGGACGATCCGCGGTGGACGCCAGTACGAATCGAAGCCGAAATAACAAATGCGCGTCGGTCGCGGTAGAAATAGGGACAACCCTTGTCAAAGCATTGTTCCTACTCCTCAAATGAACGCGGTCAAATACAAACACGGTGAGGAACAACCCCTGCAAAAGCATTGTTCCTACTCCTCAAATGAACACAATCGCATTAATGCGGTCAAATACAAACGCGGCGAGGGCCAGCCCTTGTCAAAGCATTGTGTCTACTCCTAAAATTAATATGATAAAATTAACATGATCAAATACAAATACGGTGAGGGCCAATCCTTGCGAAAGCATTGTTCTTACTCGTAAAATTAACCTGATCGCATTAACACGATCAAATACAAATACGGTGAGGGCCAACTCTTGCAAAAGTATTGTTCCTACTCCTAAAATGAACACGATCACATTAATGCGGTCAAATACAAATGCAGTGAGGGCCAGCCCTTGTCCAAGCATTGTTTCTACTCCTAAAAGTAATATGATAAAATTAACACGATCAGAGACAAATACAGTGAAGACCAACCCTTGCAAAAGCATTGTTCCTACTCCTAAAATGAGCACGATCACATTAACACGATCAAATACAAATACGGTGAGGGCCAGCCCTTGTCAAAGCTACTCCTAAAATTAACACAATCAAATACAGCGATCGATCAAGTCATAAACCTGTGAAAAGGTGGTACGTAGGTCTACCATTGACGCTGTGAAAAATATAGTGGTGAGATTTATCAGTTATATCAATACTAAAGGGTATTTGTCTCTAATTGCTTCAGCCTTATAAGCAAAAGTTGCAAGATGGTTTACTAAATATTAATCTGTTTGCTGGAGGAGCCGTATTCATTTCTCTCTGCTTGGGAAATCTGTCAGTTTCTGCAAGAACAGGGATCGATACTTTCTCCTTATGTCATTGTATAAAGGACTTTCTAAAACGTAATGGATAGTATCTTCCAAAACTCCTAGGCAAGCTGGAGACAACTGGACAAAGGTGCTGTCATAGGAGCACCTGAAACTAAATCAGAAACTTAATTGGGACATGCTGCTATATGAACACAGTCAAATCTAATGGGTCAATGTTGCCTGGGGGGTGGGGGAGAATAAGGGTGTACCCGTTTCGTTTCCACTTCTGATTCGAATTGGAAAGAAGAATGAGACTCAGACACGTTCCTGGAAACTTCAGCTTTCAAAGAAGATAAATGCGTGTGTGTTGGGGGGGGGGGGGGAACCCATAAGTTAACTTCTGAGTATGCCAATGTGGCCTGTCTTGTCTGTTTCTGTCTCCTGGATGGTTAGATCCTCAAGGTCGGGACAGTCTATTTTTAAGTATTTCATAGGTTTTATATGGTGATGAGCACATCGTTGGAATCTAACCAATTATACGTAAAAGCAGCACACAAATCTACAGCGGTCATGCAGACAGAGAGAGAGGACCAGTGAAATACTTTTGGGAGATTTCAGTTGCTTACCACAGATGTTTATTAAGGCAACAAATGTAGAATTATTCTGTAAAAATGTACATGCCTGAAGTTTACAGCAGTACAAGAAGATTTTTTGCTATGTGGTTCTTAGGAGTAAACAAACTCAAATGTTGTTTGCGAGAAGTCCTTGGAAAGAGCCAAATATCACAAATAAGACATTGCTGAATGTGTTCGGTGACCCTAACACATTGATGAACACATTCAGTGATGATTTAAAAATAGGGTTCCAAAGTAGCAATTTCATTTTTTTTTAATTAAATGGGTTTCTTCTGTTCCATTGGAATCAACTGTCCTGTGGTGAATGCATTGAGAGGAACAGGAAAAAGTTAGGACCAGAATGACAGCAAGAGCCAGAAGATCCAAGAATGATGGATCTTCCCCCCTTAAATGGGGGGTGGGAAGTGGCTTGTAAAAATCAGAAAAATTTGGGAACGTAGACAAATAATTAGGAAGTAACGTTAGTATCTGTGTAGTGTTTCATAATATTTGAGTCATATAGACATTAACTTGTGGTACTCCTGTGAAGTAGATAAATATTACCATCCTTGTTTTACAGTTGTGGAAATAGAAATAAAAAGGGGACCTTGGAAGGAGTTCACTTGTAGCTAAGATGGGCACTCAGGAGTTTCTGGCTCCCGGCTTTATACTCAGATAATGCTCTTTTAAACCAGATTGGAGGAATCAAAAGTTTGGTACATTTGGCAGCGGGGGGAGAGACCCTATAAGTCCTTAACAATGCAAATATCCAAACAACATTGGTTTCTTTTCATTTTTCTTCAGCTGAACAGAGAACCAGGCACTATCTAGCAGGGGAAAAACATTTTATGTATCATTTCTAGACAGACAACTTTCTGATTTTGTTGAGAGTCTGCAGTTTTTGTGATTTTGCTTATTTCACTAGTGTAACAGAATGCATCAGAAAGACCAGCTATGCTCAAATCCTACTTGCCTCTTAATGTATCTATTTGGAAGTTAGTGTGACTACTCACACGAGCAAGGCAATCTGCAGGGTTCAGTGCAAGGAGCTGGTTTTAGTAGTGCAGTACAGAAAAAATTATTCTATATATTGCATGTCTGATAAAGAAATTCAACTACCAATATTAAGTAAAAGGTAGAGACAAGGCAGCAGCTGGTGTATATGACCAATATATGAAAGCAATTTTCATGAGGACAAGATAACGACAAAAAAGGAGAGGCGGGTGAAAAGAGGTTTTATAAGGAATTGTCGATTGTCACTGATTTTATGTTTGGAGGCGATGAACCAGACAGTGAAATTTGCAGTGAGGCAGCCCTAAGGGATCATGTACTTCAATGATACACCAACAACTACAAATACTCCAGTGAAGACTAAATAGCTATTAGCTGTAGTAAAAGGGGGGGCATATAGTGAGCAAGGATGAAATGTAACCCATCAAATATCAAGTGCTCGGCATTGTGTACAGACAAATGGAAATGTTCAAACAGAGCTTGGGGGAAGAGGCATTTCTTTTCCTTTTTCTAACTAAAAAAGAAAAACCTTATTTATTAAACTGATCCATTGTCTGGTGACCCAGTTCTTCACAGATTCTAAATTGTGCCTTCAGACACATGAACGCATTTCCCACTAGAGATAATGGGGTTTATCCGTATGTATCCGAGGGCACAGTCTCGTCCAGAATTTGGATTAAAGTGCTAGAAGTAAAATTGCAGACAGGGACCCTTTCAGGAAATTTATAAAGCATGTAAGCAGTACCAGGTCATTCACGAAGACCGGAAAATAGCAAAAAATTAACGCACAGGAAAAGGAGCTTTCGGCTTGTCATCTTCTTAAATCCAGGCTCTAATTTAAAAAAAACAAACTGAAGCATGCTAATAGTGTCACTGCAATTAATGTAACTTCACTGGGACTACCTGTGTTTTTAGTTAGCAGTCTGATTAAGTAACTTCCTTAATGGGGGTCTTCATTTAGATGATAAGCCTGAGTGCTGCTACACAAATTCAAAGCACTTTGAAGGAAATTTCAAAGTGTGTAGGTTCGGTCGTTAAAAGTTGATGGGATGGGACACAATCTAGAAAACAGTGTCTGAAACAGCTTTTCTAGGTTTTGATTTTTTTAAGTTATAGTAAAGTACAGCAAAATTAGCTTATAGGAAAAAACGTCACCAGGTAGGGAGAGGGGAAGAAGAGAGCAAGTGCAGATGGAAAAAGAAAAATATGGAGAGTACATGAGTCAGATGTCATCTGACTTGTATAGAAAAAAAAACCCATAGGGAGCAGGATGTGAAAAAGTCAATAACTCCAAGATTTGAAATAAAGGATTATAATATAAGCAGTCAGAACAGGAAAGTAGGTGGGCAGTGGATGAAAGCTGTGCCCAGGAAGGGAGAATATAAAAAAAACAACAACCAGAGAACAGTCACCGCACAGAGTAGTAGAAATTAAAGTAACTAAAAATACAACTGCAAGACTATTTAAATAAAAAGAAAAATATTTGACCATTCTGTCATTGCTGCTGATGGGGAGAGAGACGGCAGCTGGGATTTGGTAAATAAATTGGGCCTGAGCTCTGTATCAGTGGTTGTATCCTTTCTAGAGGGCATGGAGAGGGGAGACCAGGAAAATGGGAAACGGGTGAGGGATGTTTTGAATTTCTGCCACTTCTCACAGCTAAAATACTGCCCTGTTTAAAATCCTTTCTTGTCCTTTATGAATGTTACTATCCACTGAATTGTGGGCCCACTCATGGGTCTTACCAACGTTTTAGGCCAAATTCAGATCCACCCATGTATCCTCACATAAAACTCTTAAGCTCTCATGCCATCCGGGTGAAGGGTTGTTTGTTTGGGTTTTTTACTTGCTTATTTTTTAAGGCAACTTGTGACCTGTGTATTTTGTAGCGTGGATGTTAGAGCTTAGGCAGGCAGCTTCATTGCCATCTCACAGTGGTCTGGGCTTGTATGTTCCATCCCTTCTACCTGCTTGCTTCCCATTTGCCTTCTCTGCATCAGACGGTAGGTAGTTTGCCGGTCAGCTTTAACTCTTTGTGTCATTCTGAGTGCTCCATTTTCATTCAGCCTAGAGCTGCTAGCTGGTTGACCTATCATGTGACTGCAGCAGGGTTCATGATTTTGGGAGAAGCACCCCAAATCTGCACTGGTGTGAAAGTGTCTTGCAGAGGCTTGGGGACCAAACAGACAACTGCCTAGTGCAGGTAGTGCCTACAGGGCGCCTTCTGCAAGGCAGAGGAGAGCACTCATACATCTGGCAGCACCCTGTGCACCTGCCTCTACTACAAGTGGCTTCTGGAAGTTTGCCACCACCTTGCAGGCAGAACTCTCAGTCCTGCGTGACAGACTGAACTACAATGATAGACTGATCAAAGGCAAAAGAGATGGAGGGGTTGGAATCACGAGAGCAGATCACAGTGCTGGAACAGGCCCTGGAGCAGGCGGCATGGGCGTATTCCAGCAATCTCTTCAGGGCTGGACTGGAAAAGAAGCAGCTCTACAGCCAATGCTGCGGCCAGGTAAGTAGGCAGGATTTTCAGGTCATTTTAATAACGTAGTTATTATGAAGGCTGTTACCTGCAGTGAAATGGCTTGAGCTTCCTTTGAAGGCAGAAGTTAATGCCATCTTCCCTCCCCAGTCTCCTCCCTGACACACACCTTTTCTTTCACTGCTGTGTGTGACCAAGAATAGGTTCCAACATGGGGAAACTTAAACATGTAAGTAGTGAGTCATTCTTACACATTTGCAGTGATTAGTAACGAATTCTTTACAAGGTTAGCAAATATGAGTGCATATTTCAGCATATGGTGAGCTCTTTCTAATGTTGGCAGGCTGATACAGACTTATACCATTACTGGTATTAAAATGTTTCCCAGACAGCCTGGATTCTAAGCCTCAGTGTCTGTATTAAGTGGGAAAAATCCCTAATATATGGCAGTACATAGCCTTCTGGTCCTGTTTATTCATGACATGTTATTCAGGTGGATGAGGGCAAGCAGAACAATAGTTCTACTGTTAGCAAACCTCTTCCTAGTTCTGAGTCCTGTTAATGTTACCTCGCACTTTCTCCTGTTCCTGCTCAGTGCTGCTTGACTACAGATTCTCATGTAGGAGAAATCGGTGACACTACTGGGCAGCACTGACTTTCAAGCTGTCACCCCTGTAGTTTACAAGACCTCTCTATGCTTTGATACCCTGTGTACATAGATGGCCTGTCCAGCAGTAACAGTCTCTAAGGCGTCCCTGATCTGAAATTGTTCGAGTTAGGACTAATTGCATTGAGCCCTTCCCTCGCCCCTCCCCCAAACTAGGTCTGAAAGTAGGTTGTTCGGTTTAAATATACAATGTTTACCATGAGGTGTTATCAGCCTGTGAGCTGGCAACATGGCTGGTAGAGGCTCTTGAACAGGCATGTATATAAAAGTAGAATAAAGGTATACTAAAGCAATGATGTTATCAAGCTGTGGCATTAACATAATGCAGACTGTAAAATGAGGGATTTCTTCTTTCTTTCTGTGGGTGAAAAATATGTTCTTTTATTTCTATGGCAGAACCTTCCAACTCCTGTGACAAGACAACCTCTCAGGACTCTTGGTGAGAAAATTGGAACCGTTGAGGTAAAAGGATGATGTTCAGGGATGAGTTGCTATGTGAAATGCATAGCAACTTTGGTCAGAACACCCAGACTGCCAGGACAGGAAGGATGTTAAATGCTGAAAGGGAGGAGATGATTATCAAGTAGTATCTTGAGCACAGCTAAGTTGGGGAGGAAGCAAAACTGAGAGCACTTTGAATAACTGCTCATCCTGATGCCCACCAGACTGCAGTGTTCAGTTCCAGCATTTGCAGCCTCTCCTCCGCACCATCATGTCCTGCAGCCATTGTGTACATTAGGGGATGGGTGGATTGTGAATCACTCTATGAACTAGAATAGGCAGATCTTTCCCATGTATTCTACCCTGTGCATCCCATACAGCTGGAAATAAAGACAGCCAGCACATTTCTGCCAGGGAGATTTAGTGTCTCTGTTTATGCAGGGTGGGGTTTAATGGTGGTATATGCAGCTGGGATGCCAGCAATGGATTTCACAATGAGTTTGGGTTTTTTTATTTGTTAATAAATTGGTTTGGTTACAAAATATCTTGCCATGCAAGTCCTTGGAAAAAGGAGGCAAAGTCAGGAAGTTGTAGCCAAAAGTCTCAATCAAACAGAGAAGTTTCTAAAGGCTTGTGTACACTGGGAGCCCATGAAAAGCTAAGGCAAGTCAGCTGAAAATGTGAAGGCAATGCATGTATGTGAGCGTATGTTTAATACCCTAAAACCCTTAGGGTGCAGTATAAGGTCAATTCACACACAAATGAGAATTTCCACATGGGGTTTTAACACGTTAACTTACTGTATCAGTTTCATACCTTGTCTTAACTCCCCTAAGTGACTCTGGATAGACAAGGCCTTATAATTGCAAATTTGCAAATAAAGTGGTATCTGGATGGCAATAGTACACATATCACATTGCCCTTCTGCATCTCACCTTGTGATGCAAGAATAGCGGTGCAGAAAGAATCCCTTGCGGTCCCAGTAATGACAGCTGCATTGTCTGGTTGCCTCACTGGACCAGCAGTTTCCCAAACCCACTCCAGGCAAAATCTCGACCTTATCCTTGCAGGTGTCATGCAGGATGCTGCAGGGATCAATAATGCAGATGGCAATGTCCCAACCAGCTTCCACATGGTCTTCTTCTCAGCCTATTAAACGTACACTGTACCATAGTCCTACGGTTGCTAAGTATGTAATAAAGTCTTCCTCTGCCAGGTGGTCTTATTACAAATCATAGCGGTCAGTAGGATCCCTGGCCTAAAATAAGAATGGACCTACATACCTCATCAATAAAGTGGTAAGGTCCCTGTACGTGTAAACAGATATTTGCCCAATCTTCTCTGCACATGGTGTGTACCTTGCTACTAATCCCAAGTGAACATTCATGAGCTGCCTTTGTGGTCAACCTGCAGAACAGTGGAGTAGCTTCCTCTTTGGTTTACCTAGTCTTGTGCTCCCTGGTGCAGGACTCTGTGAACACATGGGTGCAACCAGTGGCCCCAGAACTGTTTGGGAAGCCCTGTTAAACGCAGCTGCTTTTCCAAGCGTAATAGTTACATCCGCCCCCGTGTACGGACCACAGTGTTAATTTCCTCACACATTTCTGTTAAAACAGCACAATGGACTGGACAACAATGAATGGGTTAGGCACAGACCTGTAACATTTTTGGGTAGCCAGCTTTCAAATGGTAATGCGAACCTACATTTGGACTGGTGATGTCCCTTATACCATGTGTCTTTTCAGTGAAGGCTGAGGTAAGTTATTTATACAGCTTCATGGAGGCCTATATTCTTATCTGGAAGTTCTAGAGCCACTGCTGATCATTCCTGGTCTGCATGGTGATGTGACGGCACCACTCTATATTATTTATTCCGCCCCAGAAGTATTGGTCTGTGTATGAGGAATCTGAAGTCATTGTAGCCCCATTTTGTCAAGTCAACATCCAGCATGAAAGAACTTTGAGACCTTTTGCTGTCTTCAGAGGGTCAAACTCATGCTGATATTCCTTTCACAGTCTTCTACATCTTTTAATCACATCCTGCTTCAGTAACAACTCACCCACAGGCAGAAATAGCTCATCCAGTGCATCTGGAGGCACCATGAAGAATGGGCAGAAGCAAGGAGTCTGCAGAGCTGCACATGCCTTGGTTAAGTATGTCAGTGATCTAAGAACAGTTCTGCACAGACAATTTGGATCACAACTTAATGCAGATCAATTCCTAGACTTGCTTGAGTTAGTAAGTTGCTACAGGTTACTAGTTTGCTAAGAGACCTCAGATACAATCCCAGAAATGCTAGAGCAGACCCCAGGTAACTGGAGCACCAGTGCTGACATCAGCACAAGGCATGAGTTACGTTTAGCTTGCTGGTGTAGGCTTTTGCAGGCAAGTTTTGCAAGGTCCAGTGCCTGAACTCAGGTTCACTTTGTACTAATGACTTGCCCAAGGACTCTTCTGTGATAAGTCTGTTTTGTTGGGTCATGGTTCCTAGAAATGAGGACCCTTCCATTAATATTCATCAGTCAGAGAAACTTGAGTGATATTTATTCCGAGGATCTATCCCCATCCTTATTTGTTATTTCCAAGAACCTGTGCTGGATGGACTGTCTTCCAAGCAGATACTTCTCCAAGTCTAGAGTGCAGCCCTTCTGAACATGGGAGTGCTGCTGCCCTTTTACCTCTGTTTTAAAGATGGCAAAATGAGACACAAGTGGATTGGCTTGCCTTGAATTACACAGCAATATCTTAATGTGTAATGTTCAACTGATAATTGCAATTTTGCATTTGCTGTGAATGTAAACTAGGACTGTCATGTTAACGTCATGTTAGCTGTTTGTGATTAACTCGGGTGGATGAGGCATCCTTTTCTGCATTGAAGGTCAGAGCCTCACCTGGTACAAGTGAAACCCGTAAGCATTAGCCTCTTGTTAGTTAAATGTATATGGAGGCAAACTTAGCATTTAGGAATGTGGTACTTTCCGCTTCTGAGAACTAATGTCAGGTCATGCTGTCTTGTTTTGCTTCATAAACTCAACTACAAGGCTTTTCCAGTGGGAAAATCAGTCGGTGTGTTCTGTGGTCAGACCCTAGATTTGAGGGTCTGGGTGTTGGCAGCAAGAGAATGACATCCTGGATTTCATTTTCCAAAGTTGTTTGGACACTCTGGACTTCAGGGCTTTGTACTATGACTGGACCACTCAAGATTCTTGCTTTGGGGAGGAACAGTTAGATTAGGTGGTTTACATCTTATTATTTATAAAGCACCAAAAAGTTTGCAACTACGGGTGCTTTAGAGAACAAGTGCAAAGCAAAAATATTTAAGTTACAAACTGTTCTTCTAAAAAAGCAATCTGAATTCAATATGGAAAATCTAAGATACCCTTAATTACAGCTGTGCTGCCAGGCTTGTCTCTGATATAACCCAATTTCATCCCACTCTGCCACCTGTTTGCCGCTGTCAAAAAGAAATGTGAGTTGCTCAGCACGTGGAGGAGAGAAATGTCTATGCTGAACAACTGGTTATTCGGATGCCTGATTTTTCAGGGCCCGTGTCTTGGGTTACTTTAATCATACAGATACATTTTTAAAGTTTGACTGTTTCATTGTGTATTGTCCTTATTTTTAGAAGTGCAGTATTTTGATAGGGGTGCACCGAGCACTGTAAACATGCTTATTAATGGGGATGCTCTTACCATTAAACCTTATTCCTTCAAAGCCTGAGATCAGAAGGATTCTCTGAACTACTGTTCAGTGTCTTTCTCCCCTAATCAACAAGTATGATTAGGGAAAAGGGAGAGCTTGTTCACAAGTTACTGGTTTTATTAGCAGAGCTTTCTTGGGTGCACCAGGCCGCCTCTCTCCTCTTTATACAAGTTTTGTCAGTCCCTGTTCTGTTTCTGCCCAGGGGATCTGCAGAACAACATGAAGCGGAGAGTTCAACTCTTCCAACTAAAAGAGCTAGAGAACTGAGGATATTATTAAACTATAACCTTCAGTGAAAATTGGGCGGAAATGAGTAATAATGGCTAGGCCCTGATGGACCATCTGGGATCTCCAGATCCTTACCACATCTCCTTTCCAATCTGGGGAAACGGGGCGTTGATGCACCATCTGTCCATTAATGTTTCCCTCTTCCTGTCAGTGGAAACTCTGGAAATTTGTTGTGTTGATATCACTCTGGGGGGATTTGAGAAGTGACTATTGGGAACCGTAGGCATCTCTCAAGCTGTCTGCATAGGGAAAAGCAACAGAGAGAAGATGCCGAATTGGAGGGCAAGTCTACTTAGCCTGAGGGCATTAAAGGCCTTTGGCAATATCTTATAGATGGTTACTGCTCTGCCACCATCCCTCAGTTAACAGATGAGCATCTTGTTCTGGCTCCAGAGGTGTGAATTTGAGTCTCCCTTCAGGTTTTTGCTAAAGACTGTCCTTGGTTGACCCAGCTGTAAATTGGGCAGCTCGTCATTTGGGTTGCAGAGTCTAAGCTGACCAGGTGTGATGCTGCCACTGCTCTCACTGGTGTGCTGTTAGCTTCAGAACCTGGAGTGCCTTCCCACATGGGTCTCATGGGCCTCGAGGCTTGGGTGGACCATTGCCTTTTTTGACTCTATTTATAAAGTTTTGTATCATGCTCAAAACTGACTTCCAGTTTACAAGTCTCTCCTGTCTGAGTCCCTTTCTAAGCAAGATGATGGCAACAGAGAAACTGCTGTATAACTGCCTATAAACATCCAGAGAAAGGCTGAACTGAATGGATAGCACTTGAATAGAGGCGGGGTGGTACAGAAGTGCCTGTGAAGGGCCTGCTTCCTGGCCTCTGTAAGTGTTTTATATTGCAATGCAGCTTAAAGTAAATGATTTCATTTTTACAATCATGGGGACCTTGAATAATTTACACTTGTGGCTGGCAGCTGACCACTTTGTCTCAACAGGAGTGTAAATAAAAATGGTCAGTGTTTACCAGACTAGCAAGGCAAGAGAGATGGTGAACTAACCAGAAACCTGGCCATCATGTCCATCTTGGGAACAAGACAGTTTATATGGGGAGGTGGGGAGACTTACATGTGCATGGGGCAAGTAGGCAAAGTTATTTGGGAATAGTTGTGTCCTTATTGAAGAACTGATTATTCATTCACGGAGGCCATTCTTCTAGGGAGGGATGTGAGTAGGTCACAGAAAGTGAAAAGGGTGGTTGGTAGAGGTATTAGTGATGTATTAGCCTTTCTCCTCTCCTTTTCCAAACTGAAAACAACTTGGGTGGTCTCTTTATTGGTAACCCACAGCATAACTACACAGGAGTGTGCTTTGCTGAAAAAGCGGCCCTGGAATAGAGAAGGGGGCTTCCTGGTCAAGACTGAAAACAAAATATCCCTGTTCACATGCGCCTCTGTACTGCACCCGCATTTTTCTAAATGCTTTTGGCTCATCTCTAATGTTTATGCTGCTTTCAAAAATAAACCCAGCTTCCCTCCCTGCGGGTGTTGCGTGTAACATCAACAGTGAATAGGCTTTTTCATCCCTAAATGTTCATTTTCTCTGTTTTCAATCTGTTTCTGGTACAAGAAGTTTTTGTTTTCACTGATTTATTTGTTTTAACTGCATGTCCCTTACGTCCTCACGTCCCTTTCCATTCCATAGCCTTTTTCAATAGAAGCAAGAGCTGAGTGTTTATCAGTGACCCTGGCACATGGAATTTGAGCCAGGGCTTGGGCGGGGCGACTCACAGTCGAGTCAGAGGAAAAAAGTTCTTTTGCTTGGATCCTTTTGGTCAGTGGAAGGTGGACAGTTATTAGGGTAAATATTTTTTTAAAATACCTTGAACCATGGGGGGCAAATTTCTTCCTTTGTTGTAGGTCTCATCATGTGTAACAGTCTTGCCATGTTGAAAAACTAGCTTTCAACTCAGAAGCATCTTGACACTGTCACCCAGCAGTGCACACACAACTGACTGGTGCTTGAAAAAATGTTTTCAAACCATAAACTTGGGGTGAAAAGCCAGCTCTGTTGAAGTCAATGAGATTTTTGTCACTGACTTCAAAGGAACCAGGATTGCATATGTATACTGCTGCTGATTGTGAATCTATTGTTTGCAAGTGAGTTAATAAGATATAGTCCTGACCTCACCTGTGAACATTGCAGTACTGTTATAACCATTTTTATTTTATTTCATTTCATTTATTTATTTATTTATTTATTTTTGGAAAAACTGTGTTGTAACTAGTTTCCCCCATACAGTCAGAATAAATTACATTGGTGGGCTCTTTGAGTTTCCTGGGGGAGAGAATGCCAATGAAAAATCTGAGTAGGGAATAAAATAACAGGAGATTAGTGACTTTTTCCTCCAAAATCCTCTTCTGTTGGCATCAATGAGATTCAATCCCTTGTGGGACTAGTCCGAACACTTTTGACAGTATATATGATCTGTTGCAGTTTTTAAGGAAATGTACATATAAAACCTTAAGGGTACAAACAGATATTAAATCTTGTGCCATTTTTTGCGATGCATACATATTGTATGCATATGTGGTCATGCTATTAGTAAAATGTGCACATGTGTGCATAGCTGGAAATGCTTTGTTCTCTCTCATGTTCTTCCCTGTGTGCTTTGGAGGCTGCAGGACTCCCCTTTCTTCTGCAGGAGGTTGAATGGTTTTTATTAACCAGCTGAATAATTCCTGTTGAGCTGCATTGTTATCCTCTCTTGCCTGCATGATCATAGCGGTGCCTTAGCAGTTCTGCCTCTTGTGCCTGTGCCTTGATATGCAGCTTTCCTCTCATTTAACTCAACTAATACATGTAAAAAGCATATTAAATACGGATGATGGAGAGAGTTACGACGTTTTATTTATCCCATTTTGCTATTTGATGACCTAAATGTTTTCAGCTCTTCTAATTACTTATTTAAGGCCTATTGATTTCTCAGGTTTCTTCTGGGAGGCCTTACGGATTAGTATGTCACACAAATAGCATTATAGCTGCCTACGAATTAAGGCAAGCAGACAGAATGCTGTAACATTGCAATAACCAGGCAGAAGGCTTATTTTAGCCTGACTTCATGTGCAATATTTATGTACTGATTTAAATACTAAAGAGCTAGTATTCACGCAGCATCCAGCAGCTGCATCTTAAACCTGGAACATCTCCTGGTGTTTCTACCCAGATTTTGTACAGGCTTTCAGCTTGGCGGCTTGAGCGTTAGTGTGCTATATTAAGGAGCGTATGTCCCAGTCCCAATGAAAGAAGTGAAAGAAAAGTCATAATGTTGGATGCTGTTTTGCTTCTTCATGAGCTATCCTGCTACAGTCGTAGCTCTGCCGTATGTCTCAAGTGCTGTGCTTTGGTTCTCAATCAACTTCAGCATATGGCACTTCTCTGTAGAAGAGTTCAGTTCAATTGCAATGTCAGTCAGCAGATACAGAGAACCTTACACGGGCCTTTGCAAATCTCAGTAAAGTGCTTCTTCGGGCAACGTTACTCAGGCTGAGTGTTGAAGCATTTTCACTGCTGAGGAGCCAAGAACTATTATTAAGAGCCTTTCTGGACACCACAGGTGAGTGGTTAATTGTGCCTTTCCACAGAACAGTGAAACCCAGTTGGTTAAGTACGGAATGTGGGTAGCTGAAATGAAAAAGAGCTCACGCTGCCCCTTTTGGGGAGATATGGAACATGTGCTTCCAAATTCTGCCTGGAGCCAGCTGAACAAAAAGACAGTTACAACTTGCAGACTTATACTAGGGCCTTTATTATTCAAGCTACCACTTTTAGGTCAGTGTATTCTATACAACTGTGTGTATGACAGGGGCAGATAAACTTAATAGCTTAATGTAGTCAGGTGTTATCTCTTCAAAATCTTGTCCAGAAGAAGAAAGCTGTGTCAGTAGGCCTCCAAAAAGCCAGGTACCTTCCCTCCCCTCCCTGAAAATTTGCAAGCTTCTTCACTTTTTTCTTTACAATTCCGTTATTTTTTTGTATATGAAAGGTGCTGGGCAGACAGCCCCAGGCAACAGTGGGCCTCAACAAGATCCAAAAATGCAGAATCTAAATTATGTTATTCCCAATTGCCTAAAAGGCTCTACAGTAGAGCGTGATCTTCCACACACAGGAAATGATGGGAATACCTGTACACTGGCAGAGTCCATTTTCAGTATATCAGTACGAGTCGCACAGTATTGGTAAACTAGACCACTCCTGTGAAGTGTCAAGAAGACAATGTATTGGCATATTTGCTTGCAGAACAGGTCACTGGAAACCAAGGTTACAGGGTCCTAGTCACAGCTGTGTCACTGGTTTTTGGTATATGGCCTTGGGTTTACCCTCTCTGTAAAACAGGAATACTACTGAATACACAGAGCATTTGTACAGATCATCAATTGATGTTTGTAAAACTTCTTTGCTAAGAGATGCCAGAGCTGTCCAAATTATCATTAGGGCAGAGTAATAATAGCTCCAGGATTTCAGTGCTATTAGAGCAAACCATGCTCTGCATCAAACCTGTGTTTCTGTGTTTAAAAACTCAGTCTTCTTTCAAATTCTGCAGGAGTGTTTTCCTGTCAGGCAAAAGTATTTGCTTAGGTAAGTGCATGTTGGAAATGCCTGGTGTCTTGATAGCACCCACGTGAGACTGACATTGTTTCATCCTCCTTTGCTAATAAAGATCCAGGTTGTTTCTTCTGAGATTCAGCAAAGGTTCCTTTTCACAAATTGACATTTAACTTTAAGTTGAATATTTTCCCCCAAGGTCCAACAAACAGTCAATTGGGACTTGAAAAGAACAAGTAGTATTTTCAAAGGCTGACTTCCTATTCAGAATTTTTCTTGGTTTGCAGGGAGGGGCGGGGGCTACTGTGTAAGGGTCCCATAGCTGGTATGACTGAAACCAGGGCAACGGATTCATAGCAGAAAATATTTGTATGGAATTGGAGCTTGATGTTACACAAAATGATGCTGTTACTAAATGACTAAAATTTCAAAAATGGAACAAGAACGAGAGAGATTTTCTCCCGATTCCAGCTCTGCTGCATATTGCATCTTGCAGTCAGTAACCAACCTGCACACCAGCACTCCCACAGGATGACGATCTTCCAGGCTTCTGTTGCCTGTACCCTGAAGCACAGCTGCTCTTCCCATGGGATATGCAGAATGCAGTCAACACTACTTCTCTCTTCTGCAGTCACTAATTGATGTCTGGCTTGGTGACTTCCAGCAAGGTCACAGAGCTGGCAGCTCCAAAAAGAAAATGTCCTACTGAAAATTTAAAGGGAAACAGCAGGGACATTTTAAATTGTGTCATGCTAATCTTCCTTTAAAAAATCTGCCAGTATGTTTAGTTGTAAGGTCTCCCTTTTTACTTCTGCAGTAATCCACGATTTAGAAACCATCCTGATGTTAGCAAGAATGCAGAAGTTTGTCTGCCTGTCAGAGTCTTCCCCTCCGGGTTTATGTGGAATCCACTATTTTGCAGTACTGTATTCTCCATATATTCTGCATATTGTTTCCTCTCCTCCATTTTAATAGGGTGTCAACATTTCTCATTTTAGTTCAAATCTCATAAAGGTGAAATAATTTTTAAGCAAGTGTAATTTGACCTTTTCAAGGTTTTTTCTTTACAGATGACTTGTCCTCATACTGGCATTGAAAGGCACTTGGAGTATGTCTTTGTGAGAGGGCAGCAAAATGTACATTCTTACTTCTCAGAGCTGACACTGTGATTAATTCAGGCACTTTATTATCTGAAAGTTGATGGAAATTCATGAAAAACTAAACTGTCAATCTCCAAATGCCACAGCCTATATTACAAGAAATATTGCAAATATGTCACTTATTAAGCAGTATGCAAATAGTGCTCACTGTCTTTGCTACTGTTATAACAACAGCCCCATTTTTAAGACTCTGAAGCCTGACAAAGAACCCAGGTGGTAGAAATACAACGAAAGTGGACTGTATTCCAGCTCCATGTATCATCATGATGCCAGACTTAGTCATTATAAGGTTATTTACATGTTTTTGCTAGGTATTAATTATTTTCAGTGTGGAAGATCAGGGGATGGCATTAGCAGTCTAACCTTCAGATCTGAAATGCTCTTGGATGCCCAAGTAACATGCAAGTTGAAGGGATATTTCCAGAAGCACAGCAAATATTTATACACCCACTTCCCACTTGTGAAAACTCCCCCCTTTGTTTGGGGAGGTCTCAGCTGAAATCTTAGAAAACCAAAGTCCTCTCTGTTCTGCTGAGCCATCACAAACTTGGACAGGATTCATCCTGTTAGAAACAGAGAATGGAAATCTTCATGGGATATGAGGTCGGAGGGGCATTTGTTCCTTAGAAATGCAGTGGTAGGTGAAGGTGACGTCTTCATCTTGTGTTGAGAGGAATCTGTCCTGTGTAAGCATTGCTAAGCATGAAGGACTGCATGCTCCTCTGATGGCTATCTTCAGCCTTGCACTTTCAGGACTAGACCTGTGAAATGGAGGCTGTTACTGGAGCAGCAATCCTACTACAGTGAATGTAAGAAAAGCTAAAAGTCTTTCCCCTGGAGCAGCATAGGATGTTGGCTTTAATTTTTTATGAAGAAGAAAAAGCTGTATGCTCAGATTTCATAAGGGAACCATCTCCACACTTTCTAGGCAACATGTGCTTCATTTAGCACAGAGTTCTGAGGCTGAAGAAGGATCTAATGCTTCTGGGGTGGAAACGGTAGCAGGGAGGGGCAATGAAGATGCTGAATAGGTGAGCTACAGAAGGATTCAGTATTGCAGCAACACCTACCAGATGGATTTGGGAGCTCTGATGTAGATCAGGTCAGGGTTGTGGGAGGTATTCATCACTAGGTTTGGCATTAGGAGCATACGGAAAACCCCTGAAGAGGATATCAGGAAGAAGGAGTGAGGTGGGATGTCAGGTTGCTATTGTGGCCTTCCATTTTGGCACTGAAGCACAGATAAATATTTCTCAGGTGATGTCCCCAACCACAATGGCAATCTAACCTCCCTTCTGGCTGCTCTACCTGGGAAGCACTAGATCTTTCCTCTTATAAATTCCTTCCAGTCAACAAAGGCGAAACCTGAGGTCTTGTCGCACCCAAGTCACTGCTCCCTAAGCCCTTCTGCGCTGCTTTCTCCCACTCACAGGTACTCAGTCCTAAGTCCCCTCACTATAGGTTCCACTCTGAATGTACTAATCACAAGGATTTTATGAAAATCCTGAAATTAGTTATCACTTCAAAGGCTAAAGAGTGACTTTATGTGGAATGATTCTCAATGCGTTGATATAAACACGTTCTGTTTTTTGAATGAGGATGACCAGGGTACTGTAGGTCTAATCTAGACCAAAACTGTGTTACTCTTTGTGGGCAAACTAAACTGGCAGACTTGAATACCAGGCCTAGCTCCCAATGGGATGTCCTGCTGTGGGTTTGAATAGAGCCATCCCAGTACACAGGTGGGTTTGCTTATTAACAAAATCCAAACCTTTAACTTAATCTCCTGGAAGGGGGGTGCATAATTTACTCTATGATCCCTTGGTAAATAATGCAAATCCATTGTTTGAACTCCATGTCCACTGTGGGGAACTGGACAGTCTCCAAGGAAGGAAGTTCCCCCTCTCCAGTAGAGGTAATTTTAGAGACTTCAGTTTTGTGGATGCCCCGGGCAGCTTACCCTTGATAGCTGGGATGCAGCATGCAACACGTGTGGGCTCTCTTATTACAGCCTGTCCATGGCAGTCAAATTTACAGGGCAACCCCCTTGTGCACCTCTGCATTGATGCATCTCCCTTCCTTCACCCCTTCCTGGGTGGAACCACACAGTTCTTTCAGTTTCTAGCATGCAGAATAATATATGCAGGGACCTCCTTTAAACTGTATCCTTTCCCTGCAACTTTTTGTAAGCTGTATGCAGCTCAAACATCCCTACTTCTGGGCAGGAGGGAGACAGCTGTGAAGTACTCTCTTCCTGTCTCTCAGTGTCTCTCCTACAGCGTCTTCCCTGAGCTGCTGCTGCCCACTCATATGCTCCCCTTGCTCCCTAGCCAGGGGTTTTGAACAGCTTAGTCTTCTTTTCATCTTAGGCTCTGGTATGGGAAAATAAACCTGTTAGCCTGGCTGGAGCCAGGCAGGTGGGCATCTGCCAATTAATAGGTCCCCCGTTGTTCCCTTAAGACCCCTTGCTGTTTTCCCTAGAGATATCTATCATTGTCATTGTTTTGGTTTTTTGTTTGGCTTTTCTTGCCAGCCTCCTTTGATTTAATTCTGTGCAGTCAGACAGATTAATATCAAGCAGATAAACTGAAGTATATACAATAATACAGAACAATACAGTTATTTCCCTTACTCTTCACAATAGCATTTGATATTGATGAAGAGCAAGAGCCCATGGTGGTCTTACAGCTTATAGTTAGTCTAAGCCCAGAAAGTCTCAAATGCCCAGCGTGCATCGCATACAGGGAAAGCAACATTTTCTATTTTTTGAAAGCTGTTTGGAGAGGTTGTCGTGTTAAGTGATGTAAATATATTTTATAATTTCTAATACATGCAAATGAAGTTTTAATTAATTTTCTCCTGTAGTTATCATCTTCAGAAACTATGCTCATCATTACCCATGAACTGATACTGTTGTAAAGCATATAATTAGAAACATATCTGTCCCAGTTGTTGGGCTCACTGCGCCTCTTACTGTTCCCTGGTCTCTTGCAGCACACCTTCTGCCAGGTTTCAAGCTTCTAGCTATCATCTATCTTGGGGTGTACTGATAGGATTATCCCCTTTTCAGTACAAGCCTTGTGGTCCCCTGTGATTAACTCAGCAGGCCTTAGTTTGGCTAAGGGCCTGCATTTGAATTCCCTTCAGGAGCTACAAAAGTAATAGCCAGTGACCAACCGGCTTTCTTAAAGGAAAGCACTGCATTTAGGACCAAAATGTTTCAGCAAAGATAAATCTGAAAGCAGTAAACTAGTCTATGAGCATGCCTGCCTTTCGCTAAGGCTCACCAGTCCTTGGATTTGCAAAGGCCCAATTCCAGCAGCCTCTCTCTTTGTCAGCTTGTTCCCTTTGCCTTTCTTGAGAAGGGGTTTCTAATTGTTATAGCCCTTTGATCTGCTGTTTCCCAGTTGAGCAAACAGCTGTTTCACTTCATCCTGGATCCTGAAAGTATTAGGATCGGATGAAGTAAGCAGCTGCTTATGAAAGCATGTACATGTCTGATATTGTCGGTCTATAAGGTGCCAGTCTACCCTGCCTTGTGCCTGACCTCAGACTAACACAGCTAACTACCTTTTTCTCCTGCAAACACATCATTGTATTGAAGTCATCCACCCCCACATCTCCTCCATGCTGGAAGGTTTTCTTGATCATAGCTATTTTGTTTCTTTCCTGCTGTTCTTCCTATTAAGTTAGATCAATATGTTTGTACAGGAAATTCTAATAACCCTCCACAGATACACCGTCACTTTACCTCACTGATCATTATTACATTGTAGTATTCTTACACATCTGCATAACAGTTCTTGGGCCTCGTGTGTCCTAAAAGAATTATGATGACATTGAGGAATCAACCATAAAGAACACAGATGATGGTACAACTTTCAATGTCCCAAGTAAAGTATTAGGGATTGCTTGCTGTTTGCACAAGATGATAGTCTAAACAGGGCATGCCATAAATATGGAGGCAAGATATTAGCTTTCTCCTTGATAAAGGGAGTGTGCTGCATAAATGCAGTTAGCTATTTTAAATGTGATGTGATACTAGTTATAACTAAATGTTCAGTGCCAGGTGAAAGATACTGTGGTTGATGATGATTCCTGATATTCCTCTACACTTCTTATTGCAAAAGGCTTTGTAGGTTGCAGGAAGTGGGATCACTTCACCCAGAGCTTAAATTCAGGAGAAAACTTTACCTTAATTTCATAGATGCCTTTCATAAACATGCATCATTTTCTACACAGTAACAACTGCTATGCCTTCTCACACATACCTGCATATGTTCTTTTGTGCTTGTACATATGCAATGTCTGTCTTAAGGAATCTAAAGGAATGCTTATAGTTGCCTGTTAAAAGTAAAATCCCTTTCCCATACAGTAAATGAACAGCTGTGACAGTTAGCATAGCACTACCCTTCCTGCCTGGGGCTATTCAGGCCAAACTGCTGATACCAACATTTACTCTGGGAAGCATCTGAACTTCAAGAAGGGCAAAGCCTGTGTTTCTGGTACTTCAGGTATTCTTCCTTGACCTGCACTGGTTCTCTTGGCATGTGAGGTCACCCTGAGGTGATGTTATGGTAATTTATATGACCCCATTAATCACATACTGCTGGTCTCTTCCTTATCAAACAGCACAGCATGTTTTGTCTTTAGCTGTCACTTTGAGGATCCCCAGAGAGGTGGAATCTGGCTTTATAATGAGTGCTTGAACTCTCAGAGATCTTGCACCTTGCTTCTGAGCAATCCAGGAGTCATCACTGAAAAAAGTGCATGTGTTATTGGCAAATAGGGGTAAAGAGCTCTAAAAAACCCCTGAACTGGCAGAAATGTAGCTGGGCAGCTCTGTGCCCCAGGCAGCAATGAGATGCCCAGGGCAGGGCTGGCTGCCAGGGTGCCGATGCAGCAGTGTGATTAGCTGCCATTGCAGTCATGGCTATTTTTGTGCTCCCTGCACAGGGGTGGTTATCAAGACTGCTGCTCCAGCCTCTCCCCTCTTAGTTATGCTACTGTTAACTGGTATAAACATTAAAAGGGATAAGACAGTTCACTGGGTGAACGTGCTATGCTTTCACATCTCAGGATCTTCTTCTCCTGGGAAGAGGTACAGACAAAAACAAGTTGGTGGGTTTTAGTTTAGTTAACATGCTGCACTTCAAGCCTGCTGTAAATATTTGGTACTGTCAAAATGAATAATAGTTTAATGAGTCTAGTTTCATTTTCTATATGAAGAACATCCTCATCCATGATTAGATCTTGACTTTTTCCATAAAAAAATGTGAGTACAAAAGGTGGAAGTGGGCTGTTTGCCAAGTTATGATCACTTGGATGAACTGTACGGTACAGTTTCTGATCTCTGACTGAATGAGCATACAGGTACTTCCACTGCCAATTTAAAATTTGGGTTCTGTGGATACTGACATGTGTGACTTAGATATTTGCTTTCTGAATATTTGTGTCTATAAAATTCCATCAGTCAGCTGTTTCTGAAAAATTAACACAGAAGGTGTTTAAATGCAGCTGCTGTGAACTTATTAAAAATATTAACAAATATTGGCTACTGTTTCTTGCCTTCTTTAAGCTTCCCTTCAAAATCCACCTGTGCTCTGATGCTTAGAATAAATCAACATGTTAATTATGTCTTGTGGGTTTAGTAGACATTCAATCTATTTATATATTTTTAAATATTTATTTTTATAATAATAGATATTGGATTGTATTACCCCCTTTCTGCCACCTTATATGTATCATTTATCATCTTAAATTGTTAATTTCTCAAAGGAAGGAACTGTCTTTTTGTATAGGGTGTTTGAGTGGCATTAGCATGCTGCATGTGCCCAGTCTGGAATAATAGGAAAGGACTGCAGGTCAGGAATGAGGTTCATTGACAGATCTATGCTGGATACCAAGAGCTTGAAAATAAGAAAGTAACATAGGTCATGAATGGAGTAAGCTGAGCAAGCTGTGTAAGGAGAGAGTCAACTTAAGCTGCACCACAAGAACCATGTAGGGGTCTGGGATTGGAACAGCAGGGGATGGTATAGGTAAGTTTTGAGGTGCTCTGAGTGATTTATCTGAGCCTAGCCTGATCCAAGGAGTAGGCTAAAAGAGTACTTTTCTGAATATGAAAGAGGCAAAGGTTCTTGGGTTATATCTGGGTATTCTGGGTTATATCTCTTTTTGGACCAGCTGCATGGTATTTTTGTCTATCCCATCCATGCAGTTGGTCCAAGAAGAGAAAACACTCAGAAGAATTCTTGCCTCTCACACATGTCCCTAGACCATCATGACAATAGCATTGCTTCAGTACTTCTCTGAATAGGTTTTTCTATTATTGGCTGAAGCCTTGGACAAGTAATAAAGAGACCACAGCAATTTGATGGAGGTCCAAGGCAAGCAAGTGTCTCTGTGGTGCCCAAAGTCTGTCAGGCAAAACACTGATTACTGCCATGTCATGTCCTATCAGGAAAGTAAAGTCACTGGGCTGGAATGTTGTCACCAAATTACTGCCTCCCACTTTACTGCAGCGTTTAGTTCCAATAAATGCCCTGGCTTAACCATGGTATTTCTACAGCAGCAGCAGGAGGTCTCCTGACAACTTGTGTTCCCATGGGCTGTCAGCTCAGTAGTTAGTCAAACATGCAGGACCTGCAGAGCATACAGAGGGAACGAGCATGTGTTAAGTGTTGCTGTGGACAGGACAGGCACGCACGGGGGATGAGTCAGGGACTGTGGTGTTTGATAAGGCTGTGTACAACTGATAAATGAGATAAAATGATCCCTTACATTTTTGTGATTGCTTTAAAGCACAGCTGGGTCTGTCAAGTGATGAAACGGTAAAACCAAAGAAATAAGCCACTTTCACAATCTACATTTAGTGCTCAGAAGTTCTGGTATAAAGACCCACGTCCTGGAGTTACTTAAGTCTGGAGTTCTGAATTGGAGAGACTCCAGAAAGTAAAGGAGAGATTTCCCAGAACCCTTTAAGAGTGGCAGAAGAGGGGCCAGGATGTGGCAGGACAATAGATGAAATTCTAGCCCACTTGAAGCCAGTGACAAAACTTGCATGGCCTTTGGTAGAATCCAGGTTTTATCCCATAGGCCCAGTCTCCCTGCTTTTTCAGGTGAATTTTTGTTGCCTTTTCTGTCCTTCTTAGTTTCATTCCCTCTACCTTTGAGCATCTCCTGTAAACTATCTATATCTCAAACCCTGCAACATTCCCTTCCTGGGACCTTCACTTCTAGCCTTTTCTCTGTTACATGTGAAATGATCATGGCTATAGTGGTTAATGCCGACACTGTAAAGCATCATGATTAGATTTGAAACTTAACATCCCAATAAGATGCATAAAAAGTAGGAGAATTATTTACACCCTTGCTATTGTTCAGGCTGTCTGCAGATTCAGGCAGAAACTGCTACAGCAGTTTACTCTTGGTCACATTTAAAACTAGGAAGCTTAAAAATATTTTTCTTAAATAAAAATCAGAGAATGCAGAATCTAAATATGTTGTAGAGAACGCATGAAAATTTCTAGCAAGCCGGGGTTTGGACAACACTTGAAGGGATTTGTATCAAGAGAAGTGACTGGAGAGTGATCGGAGAGAGGTAGGTAGCTGTGTTAGTCTGAAATCAGGCAGAGGGTGATATGTACTTTATAGCAGATATGTACTTTATAGACCAACTAAATAAATATATAGAGAGGATAAGCTTTTGTGAACTCGAGTGACTTTCAGATGGTGGAAGAGGAGAAGAGGGGGAGAGGGACAGTGCTGAGATAAGCAAACAAGCAAAGAACCCATAGGAACACAGGGGTCACAAGAACTAATCCAGGTAATGGGATAAGAATCCGGAATTCCTATTTAAATCATACTTACCACAATCTAGTCTGTGGATGATTTTTTGTTCTGCAATTTCCTGCTCAAACTGGTTTTTGAAATGTTGTCTGAGATCATCAGTGGAGTGTCCAGAGAGGTTAAAGTGTTCTGACACAGGCCTTTGTGTCTTTCTTCAGTTGATGTCAGCTTGGTGTTCATTCGTTCTTGCACGTAGAAATTGTCCTGTCGGTCCAATATAGACAGCAGATGGGCATTGGAAGCAGGTGGTGGTGTATATAATGTTGGTAGCACTGCAGGTGAATGAACCTTGGATGTTGTACTCCTTGTAGAGAGTGATCACCAAAGATCAGGACGACAAACACGTTAGGATATCAGGTGCCGGCAGAAGGCAAGTCTGCTTTGATCCTTAATTCCTGCATGACACCAGGCTTGAGCGAATCCAGGCAGTTGATTTTTTTTTATTCAAAGAAGGCTGGAAGCAAAGATGTTATCCAGACTTGGGCTGCTAATGGTGTCTACCCCTGATGGGTCATTTTATTGTTAAGGAAAGCTGTTTTTTAGACAAATGCCTGCTGTATTTGAAAGGAGGTTTGTTTTTTTTATAGGGAAGTTGATTGTATTGATTTTCATCCTAAGAATAACATGGACAATCCAGTAAACTGGAACTGTTCATTAAAGCAATTCATAAATATTTACAGGTTTTCAGGGAGGCAAAAATCCTTTTGAATATAAATAGAAAGGCTAAGGGGATTTTAGGACCCTGTTAAGGAGCCTTCTTAGGTGGGGGAATGGAGGAAGTTTCTTCTGCATCCTCTCTGTGTACTGGCTAGGATTAAAAGCCAACAGCTCTAGTCTCTCCCCTGTGGTTTGAGAGTGGGCGAGTCCTATGGAGATCTGTGAGGATTAGGAAATTTGCACATATTGTGTTCTCTTTGCTTTTTTAAGAGGAAAAGCAAGATGCCTGTATATGGTGCTGATCCACATGTGTTCCCAGTGCTGCATTTTGGTGCAGGGACACACTGCAATTAGAGCTTTTAAGTGTAGCCCTGTCAAAGTAATAGCAGTACAAATACCTGGCTTACTCAACTAATATTATTTCTTTGTGTTCACAAATTGTCTGGGAGTATACTGGAGTGGTTTTTATGTTTTTGTATTTGAATTTATAGATATTTCTATGAATAATTCTTGGCCTGTCATTTCTTCACGAGCAGCTTATTGCAAGAAATCAGTATTAAAAAGACATTTTAATTTGACACATAGATTACATGGGGTGTATTCCCAAAAAGGGAATGCAATCACATGTCATTATAGCCACTTGTTAATGTCAGATTGCTTTATGTGACTATTCTGGAATATTTGCTTAGCATACAATGTTTCTGGGACCATTCTGACCTGTAAACTTCATTAGAATAGATATGGGGAGTGATTATAGAAGGGGAGAAAAGAATGTAGAAAAACTTTGCTAATAATTAGGATAGATATTTATTGGGATCTTTTTCTTATATTTGTCCAACTCACTATAAGAAGCATGATGTTCAGATCATTACATTCTAAAGTCCCTTTCAGATAAGGAACTAGCACTATACTAGTTAATGTTGATTAGTTTTAGCAAGACCAGTCTGAGAGAGATTTGCCATGCTTTGATTTAGATTTAAGGTGCTGTGCTGTAAATCTACAGTTGGATTAGCTATACACAATTGCAACAGAGCAGCATTTTAACCTGGTTACATGATGTTGGAAAACACAGGTGTTGAAGCATCGTCCTTTGACTTTACAAAAATATTTTGGAAATCAATCCAACATGTATTTGAAGGATACCAAAACTGTCTGACTTTGAGGAGGAGGGCTGGTCAGCAGATGAAGGTTTCTTGTTCCTCTCCAGTCTTTTTCAGGCTTCTACCAGTCTCAGACATTGAAACTACCCCCTGACTACTCGGTCAGTTTGTACTAACAGTTAAGGAGTGTGGAAATGCAGAAGAAATACTGTAAGAGAATTTGTACTATTGATTAGAATGGGAGAGAGGAGACCAGGAGGGGGACTGGAAAAAGGGCAGAGATGTGTGATGAAAAGATTGGCTCATTCCTCTCCTATTGCTGCCTCAGGACAATGTATTCAAGTTGAAGGGGCAACAGCATGTAGTAGATAGACCAGTAGAAATGCTTATGGACTCTGAGAGTATGCATATTAAGACAGAAAGCAGAAGGGCTGTCTATGAGTGATATGGCTGGGATCCTGTATTGCTTACTAGGCTTTCATAGTTCTCAAAGCCCTTACTATTATTGAGTTACACCTGACATTATCTGGGGCAGAGTGATGGTATGGTTGAGTACACAGGGAACAGGGAGGTTTGCCAGCTTGCCTACAGGCAGTCGCCAGGAAAAGGATCTAGCAGTCCCATTCCAGTCATTTGGGCTAGCCCCTAGGGCCCCGCTCACTTGAAGACCACTGAGTTACATACTCTGAAGTCCATCTGCTCCCACTCATTGAATTTCCAGGGATCTCTTACTAGGCCATATCCTGAATACTGAAAAAGAAAAAAAATTAACTTGCCAAGGAAAAGGAAAACCACACAAAGTGCATATCACCCAACAAGTTTCATAACCTAAGAAACTTAACAACACTGGTGTGAGAACATAGAGCATCCTGTCTGATTTCAGTCCACTTATTATCTACAGAATTAGCAATCCCTGCCCCTCCACTTCCTTCTGGGCAGTTCATTCCCACTGGAATCTGCGGATTGCTTTTGCAATTCTGGTTTGTTTCTAGCTACAGTTATAGAAAGGGCACACGTGCTTTGAACTTAAAACTAAATTACATTAGGCAAACATAGCTTGGAGAGCTCATGAGAACAGCTTTTCAGTAGCAGCAGCTGCACCCTTTGCAGAAGTTGTACAAGGTGCAGCACAAATGAGGGGCCACTGAGGAGATATGAGGGAGGGGGGGAATTAAATGCTGTCCTCTATTCCCAAGCCCGGTGTTCTGCCTACACTGAGCTCATTAAAGCAAGCCATTTCAGCCTGCAGAAAACCTGCAGGGGAAGCTTGCAGCTAAAGCAGAAGATCGTAAGTTGACTTTTCTCATGTGATCGCCATTTGGTATAACTTTAAACATGGGGTGTACCTTGAGGATTTGAGGAGGGACCAAAGAGGAAATCACTAAGATCAGAGGCTGCACTACAGCCTGCCATATAAAAATAAAATCACTAAACTGTTAAGAATCCATTCCTCCCAGCTAGGGAGGGTCTGCAACCTGTTCCAGACCATATAATTTTCTTCACAGATGCAGATTTGCACATTACCTAACCATGAGCTGGGTTCTGCCAGCTTCTCAGAGCTGCCTCACAAGTCACTGCACACACATTCTTTAGGTGAGATGTACAGCACACGGGATTTAGGTAATACCTTCCCTTCTGCAAATTCCAACATTAGTTTCCTTTTTTCATTTGAAGAAGGAGGGAAAAAAATCCCTACCACACACTGCCTGCAGTCATGCGTGCCCTTCTGCCCACAAGCGTACGCAGCCTAAAGTGATAATATTGCCTTTTTATCCAAGTTCGCACTTCAAAAGCATTCTGTGTTTAGTGCAGAGGTGAAAGGAACGTGACAAATGAGCTCTCATGCTTACCGTATTTGACCAGTAATTAGCTCCTAGGAAGAGAATTACTGCTTTTAAATCACCATGTTTATTTCTTGGCATTACAATCTTGAAGGCTTAAAGAGAACATTTAATGAATAAACCTAAGCTACTAAAGCAACATTCCCCAATAAATACTCTGGTGCCAGTTAAGATCTCTAGGTAACAGGTTTGCTGCAGCTTTGGGAGGGGGAGGCAGGGAAGGCTGGGGTGGGGAACAACGTCCAGATACCTCCCGTCCAAACCCAAGATGTTGGGGTAGGGGGAATGGAGAATGACATGGCAAAACTCAATCAGAGTAAGGGTCAGAGGTGCCACTGTTTGCTCCTTTCCACCCGAAATATTGGTAAATCAGTCAATGGTATAAAGCACGGTGTAGCAGCTAGATTTCCCAGAGAGCTTTCAGGAAGAAGATTCCAGGCTTTAGTCAAGTTCTGGTTCTCAAAGACCCTGTGGGCAGGGATTTCAGAAGATGGGAGGAAAGAAACTGCTACCTCCTTACCCCTGGGGCTCCTTGGAGCAGATCACCATCCTGAAAGAGAGGGTCACGGAAGCCAGGCTTCTCTGTAGTTTCTTTTTTCTGTGATGGCCTGAGGATTTTTGAACCAAGAAGGTGTTTACAACTACCATAGTTTTCTTCTCCACAAGCTTCATGCTGTTGAGTGTCTGTGTTGGGAGCTGAAATCTGAAAGTGATTTAATCCTTGGGGCATGGGCATGAAGATCTGTCATAGCCCATTCCTACCCTAAAATTCTCAGGTGTAAATGAATGTGCCTCTCCTGTTCATTAATGCACTTTTCCTGATGCGCATTACATTTAGTACCTTCAATAAGAGGCACTAAATAATTGCACATTTGGCTGTGCTAATGTGCAGTAGCGCAAGCGCATACTTTTTCAGTGGTGCTTAATGTGCAATAGCCTATTTTACTGTGCATTAACGTATTAGCACTTTTAATGTGACGCTCTAAAGCACAATAGAATAAGCTATTGCCTATTAAAGCACACATGTAGACGTGCCCATGGAGATTGGAAATATCAGAATTTCTGATAGATGATTTCTTCCCTGTCAAACTCGGTGCAACTCTGTTCACTTTGCCTACATTGCTCCAAGGTAAGGATTTGGATTACATTTCAGAATAGGTTTTGTATGGTGTGTCCTGCATGTCTTGGCAGGAGCTAAGATGTACATTTTTTAAATACTAGTTTACTTCTTGCTAAGGGAGAGAGGGTTGCTGTTTCCTTCCAAGCTACAAAGTATTTCTAGAGGCCTGTGTATTTATCTCCTAATCTACAATTGTAACATTTTATTGCAATGGAGGGGAATAGTTTGGAATAGGAATTTGGAATGTGAGGGGGCTGGGTGTTAAAAGCACCGGTAAACCAGTTGTGGTGTCCCTCTGCCTAGGTCAAGCAAGATGTGAATGGAGATTTCACCAAGGGACTGTTATCTACTCTTGCTCTGTGGCTGTTTTCCTTCTCCACCCTTCAGACCCACCCACTCTGGACCCAGCACCCAGGCTAGCCATACAATTCTTCTACCCAAGTTTGCTTTGCTACAAGTTAATACATGTTCCCCAAGTAATTTCCCCACCTGCCTCTCTTCAGCATTGGTACCTCCTGCTTTGCCTTGGAGACGGCGTCACCGTTGTGACAGAACACCTTCGTGGCTCTCCACTCCATCCTGTCTTTGATCCTTCCAGTTCAGTGTTTCAGCAGTCTGGGCTCACCACTTCGGACTACTGCTCCACAGTCCCTCAGGTGTTCTCCAGTCTACTGCCATCCAACCTCTCTGGCCTGCTGCCTGCTGGGAGCTGTCCAGCATCAGAAGGGAGCACTTAACTCTGCTAGCCTAGGGCCAGCTATTTATGCTGATGATCAGCCTGCCTCCTGGCAACAGTGCTGGTTGGGGGAGAGTGGTCCTCTGGTCATAAGGTACCAGCGCTTATCCTTAATAGGATTACAATATATCCTCTATCTGTCTCTCTTGATTTGTGGTTAAATGTGTGTGCCTGAAAAGGCCCAAACTATCTTGAAAAATACCAGTAGGCTTTCTGTAAACAGGGTAATTCTATATGAGAAATACAGCTGGTATGCAGTGAGTGAGCCTGGGCATCCTGGAGGGCTGGCAAGAGGAACTTATGATGCTCCCGCACCTGGAATATTGTCTATAGGTCTTATCTTCACATCTCAATAAGCATGTAGTAGACTTGGATAAAGTATGGAGAAGGGCAACTGTGATCAAGGGTATGGAGCAGTTTCCTTACTAGGAGAGACTAAAGAGGCTCAGACTCTTTTTATTGGAGAATAGAAGGCTGGGGGGTTATGATAGAGGTCTATATAATAATCATGTACGGTGTGGACAAAGTGAACAGGGAATTGTTAATCACCAAGACCCAGAACACTAGACTGAAGGAGTACCTACTGAAATCAGTGGGAGACAGGTTTAAAACTAACAAAGGAAAGTACTTTTTATGCAATTCATTGCCACAGGAGGTGGTAGAGGCAGGTAGCATAGCTAGGTTCAGAAAGGGACTAGACAGATTCATGGATGACAGATCTATTAATAGCTGTTGAACAGAACGATTGGAGAAGTTTCCTCTGGCACCTCTAAACCCATAACGGTGGATACCAGGGCAGGTAATGAATAGGGGACAGACCACTCCAGATATATCCAGTTCAATGCTATCTCTCTCAAGCATCCACTCCTACCACTGGCAGATACAGGCTACTGGTCTGGATGGATCATGGGTCTGACACAGCCTTGTGCTTCTTACATTTTTATGTTCTTAATTTAAGTTTTATGGAAAGGATGCTAAGAATACTTTTGGATGTATTTCTTATGTCAGCATTGCTAGATTAGGATTTTTACTGACCCAAAGCATGGAGTAAACAAAACATTAATTGTTGGGGGCAATTATGATTCAGGGGTTAAATTGATGGTTTCTGGGGTGAAACATGCCCATTGTTTATATTTGCTGCTCTGAATTACACTGCATGCAGCCTGACCAGAGATTCTTTTATACGTGTATATATACATGGATATATATAGTCTTCCTCCACATACTGCTTCACTGTCTTCCTCACTGCTTTCTGCCTGATATGAAGAGTTCTGTCTGTCTCTGAGCAGAGCAACTGTCTTCTTCAAGTTGAAGTTGTGACCTCAGGACAGGTTCCTGGGATGAAAGAGTGGGGTAGGGAGGACAAAAGCTGTTATGCCAGCTCCTCAAGGGATTAGAAAAGGAGTCCTTGTCCACGGGATTTGGCATAAAAACAAGCTTGCTAAGTTTAATTAGTTCAGTCTATGGAAGTCCTGAAGATGTAAAGACTTATCAGTCCCTGTGCATTTTTTTTCTAGGTAAAACAATGGCCTTTTATATAAATGTACACTCTTCCCTGTGCCTTTAAGGTTTTAAAAAGGAGCTGAAACAAGATAGGCAGGAGATGGAAACAGAAAGGGACAAATATATCCTTGGGTACAGGCTGGACAGCTTTACCTTTGGCCAGACACTGCAACCTTTGCTCAGGCAGAGCTGTTGAAGTCAGTGGGGGTTTTATTTGTGACAAAACGATAGGATTTGGCCATAGGAGCAGAGCTGTTGCACCTCTGCTGAGGACCGAAAGTGCTGCTTCTCAAAGAGTGGAGTGATCTGAAATGAATTAGACCCTGCTGAAATACACATGCTGAAGCTTCAGTGAGCAGAGCATTGTTCATTTACAATGAGCCAAATCCTATGATCCTTACTGCATCTAAACTTGCACACGCTAAAGTGAATGGTAATTTGAACGACCCAGGAGAGACCTCAGGACTTGACCCACTGTGTGTAGACTGGGGGCTTAAAAATAACATCTAATTTGTAATTGCAATGGAACTATTCCTAGTGGACTGTGAGCTGAAGCAATCTGTTTTTGATGGTTCAAAAGTTCTTATTGTGCTTTTCCTGTTGAAAAGACACCCAGGGGTGTACAATGATTTAACCCCTGTGTGAGACAGATTATACCAGAGAAAAGCAAACAGAAAACAAGCGTGTTAAATTGTCATGAACCTTGGAGATAATGAATTGATTTGATACTGTTTATTGTGCTAGATCTCAAAGTGAGTAATTGAATAAATGTTTAAGTCTGAATCTTTAATTTGCCTATAAATATGTTTAGTAATTAACAAGGAGGAAGGAGATGTTCTTGAGAGTCACCTTGAGCAGAAAATAACCATGCATGATGCATGCTTGGGAATCAGAATGTAATTATGGTATCTAACCTCTGCCACCAAGTGGCAGTTTGATATCATTGCCTATCAGCTTGGCCCCTGCCTGAAGAAGTCTGCAGCATTAATCAGGAGACAGACAATGCCATGGTGTCAGGGAAAGAAGGTGACTGCACCTAGGAAAGGATGAATGTAGAAGGATTCTCTTTGGAAAGAAGTTTCTTCAGCACAGAACAACTGTTACCCTGAGCAAGAGCCTGCTCGCACAGACTTTAAAGAAATAATTTCCTGCTTCCAGCTTTGTTTCAAAAAGATTGCCCTAAAACTCAGTTTGCATGGAAAAGGCCCAGGCAGGCAGTGGGAGAGGGTGGAAGGGTTCCTGCTTATTTCTGAGTATTGGGACATGTGAGAGATGGCCCAAAACAAAGTACTATCCTGGAAAAATACATTCCTTAGCTGCCACCTTCCTCCTTCTGCCCAACTATACATTTGGAAGAGGTGTTAGACAAGTTTACAGGCACATTTGTATTTCTTGGGGACAGTCAGAACCAATTAGATGATGTGTGGTTAAAAAATAAAATGTTCTTTTGCCTTCTCCTTTCAGCACTCACACAGCTGAGGTAGCAAGAATGTGAGAGGAGCCTTCTGGATAAGTAGGCATTGTTTTTTTCCATACTTCACAAAGGTGGTGGGATAATTGCAAAAATAGTCATGCTGCTTAATGGAATAACAGAAACCCTTTTTAGCTTGAGTGCAATTGAGCCAGTTCCTGGGACTTGTGCTAAAACATAACATGTAAGTGGATATGACTTATATCCTGGATGCGAGTGGCTGATGTAAACAGCTGACAGGCAGGATTGTCCAGTGGTTAGTGTGGTGAGCAGGCTAGGTCTCATAAAAACAGGGTAAAAGGTTTAGGAAATAAACAATTATCTCATGAGTTAAGAGTGAATGGGCATGTATTGAGACGGAAGAGGTGCTCAGCAGAGCTAGATGCAGCCAGGATCCCACTTTGGTTTGTCTGGAAAAGCTCAGTACAGATAAGGCTGGGAAGTCCAGAGATTGTTAAGGGGAAATAAGGCTCATTACTTGCCAGAGAGACTGTGAGAAACTAATGTTGGGTTCAGTTCTTGGGTGAAGAGAAGAGGCATGTAGGTTATCTCTGGGGTCGTGTAGGACAACAGTATATGTTGTTGGGCTGGAGTAAACCTGTTGTAAGAGTACATACATATCTTACACTGAGTCAAGAAACATTATTGCACTGTGCTATTCCTTCCTACCAGGGTTCCTGTATACCCCTGCCCCATGTATAATTCAAGAGCAATACATAATTGAAGGACTATAAAGCCATGCTTACTTTAATATATTTAAATTATTTGGCAAGCAAAAGGAGAGCGTTCTGTCTGGCCTAGGCTTTTGCATTGTCTTTTCCAATGGTATGTTAAAGAGGTGGTGACCCAAGGCCTGATTGCAGCAGCTGGGAGCTAGGACCAAAATGAAGATCATTAATAAT
This sequence comes from Alligator mississippiensis, assembly GCF_030867095.1. Classification (NCBI taxonomy): domain Eukaryota; kingdom Metazoa; phylum Chordata; order Crocodylia; family Alligatoridae; genus Alligator; species Alligator mississippiensis. The sequence continues at coordinate 65,330,739 of NC_081835.1, forward strand.
CAATGACCAGGATTGATTTTTACTAGAACAACATGTAACTAGTGACTGCAGCATGTGGCAGAACCCAGTTCTGCATCCAGTCAAGAAGCAGCAACAAATCATCAGACCCATTGCCACAAAAACTAACTATCATGAACTTCTCATGTTTTAGTCGTGTCTTCCAGGTTCTTTGTTAATGGTTCATGGGTAATTCCTTGAGTCTGCTTAATAATTGCAGGTCATTCATGCTTTTATGCTGTTTTAACGAGTGGATTGGTCACATACTTGGTATGGCTATTGTTTCTGTTCTGGTTGTTTGACATCTGTAATCCAATAGCAGCTATCTCATACACACCTTGAAATTCATCCATCCAAGCATAAGATTGGCTTTTTGTGATGATAACATCTAAAACTGAAAGCAAAAACTTGACCATGGTTAGGCTGAAACTGGCTTGCCAATTCAAAAGAACATGCACAGACTGTTAGTTGACTACAATGTTGTAGATTATGTAGAAATGGCAGATACAGGAATTGTCTTCTAATCTAAGATGTGAAGAGCTTTTAGTTTTGTTGTAGGAGCTATCAGTATTAGTAAATTAATCCATCCTATTCCCAGCTGCGTCACAGACTCCTTCCGTGGTTTTTGGCAAAATACTTGGTCTTTCCTTGCTTCAGTTGCCCACCTAAAAAGTAGACACATCACTTGCTTTACTGCTTAAGCCCAGACTAATTAAGGTGTTTGAGGCAATGCTTCCAGATTTAAGGGCATTATTCTCAGAAGTGCTGGGTGTACACAGCTTTCCAGACAATTGAGGTCTAAATGATAGGCATTCTTGGATCTGATCCTGAGAAATATTGAGAGCCTGCAAGTCCTATTGCACTCAGTGGAAGGATGTAGAGCCTCAGAACCTCTTGGGATTGGGTCTATTTTTAATGTGATTGCTTTTCAGCAGCTTGTTCTCTGGCAACCATTGTTATGAACTTTGTTTCAATACCAAAAAAAGGCTTCCTTAGCTTCTGTGTGGAGCCTGCCCGCATGGCCTGGCGGCATCAGTCTGCCGGTATGATGCTGAGGAAACTGCACAGAACCGCACTTGCTTTAAATTTTTTATTAGCACTCCTCCTCGTGCCAAAGACTTGCAATGGCCTGCCTGGCTCCAAAAAAGAAAAAGGAGCTCCTTGCGGTGCTTCTCCTGTTATTGTGGAAGTTCTACCAAATGTGTTCCCGGTTCCCGTTCCTTTTTTATGCCTGGGCTTTAATGGTATTGGGCTTGTAGACCAGAGAGCACACTGGACTGGGGGTCTGCTAGAAACATTTCACCATCCAGTAGTGTTATGTGCTATTTATAGTTCACAACTGTGATTTTATGTAATGTGTACTTGCCTGTCTGTCTGCATAGGTGCAGTGTGTATATGCAGTCAGCTCCTGGGGGTTCTTGCTAGATCAGGGTGTTGGGTGTTCACATTCCACGTTCTTCTGGTTTCTGTTAGCTGGTTTGTTTCTGCCTGCCAAGCAGGGGATGTTCTGCCATTTCTCCCAAGTGAGATGGCAAATGCATCCATTGGCTTCCAAAATGCATTTATTCTTATGTCATTTTTTGGTGTAAACAGACTCTCCTTGTTTAGAATCGGTGCTCCCAGAAAGCATCCTCATTCATTTTAGGAGCCACCCAGAAACTCAGACTCCACCATTCTCACTGGCTACTTTTCAACATAAAGCAATGCTAACTCAATGAAGTCTCTTCAGAGTCAAGCAATCAAAGGCCATTCCCAAGTATTTTGCACTTTTTTTCTTGTGCTTTTCATTGGGAAATCTCAACATGCTCTATAGACATTAATTAATTTCTCCTTATGTCTATTAACTGTAGCCACAGAATGTTTTAAACAGAGCGTTTTTCCATTATTTTGTGTGTCTGTGTCCCAGAAATCACAAGCAATATCAATATCGAATCAACAAGTTTCTTTTCTTTCTTATGTACAGTCTATCAGTAATAAAAATATATGCATCAGCGTTCCTATTCAATCTCCCAAAAATTTAGTTTACATGTGAAGTAAAAGGGGAAAAAACAGGTAAGGAAATATTTCCCTGCCCAGCCTTCCTGGCTTCCATTATTCATCTGCTCTGCTATGGATTTATTCACAATAGGACAGCTAATAGCAATATTTTCTGCTTAACATTATATCCACAGCTTCAAGTGGTCTTAGTCAGAAGCACTTTTCTCAAGTGTCCTGGAATCCATATTTCAAATACCAGAAGTCTTACATGTTAGGTCTTAAATTAGATCCTGCTCTTCATGGTGAGAGCAGACAGTTGTGGAAATGATGAGAAATACATTGTCTTCCTCTGGTCAAGGGGACAGTGCAGTTGGAAAGCATTTGCTATAGAATTAAAAAAACAAAGATTAAAAAGTGAGCGAGCAAAATGCATTTGTCAGCTGCAGGCTTGAAAGAAAGGAGGAATCTGAAACAAGGCGAATCCTTTACTGTACAAATCTGCCTTTGAGGGAGTCCTTTAAAACAGCTTCACTCACCAGAAACACTGCGAGGAAGAAAGGTAGCAGATGTTTCTCCTGTTGTGGCCACGGTTGCACTGATATAGATATTTTAAACTCCAGATCCCACTTTGTAATTCAACTTGTCCAATTAGGATTTTTATGTCTAAAACTAGTTTGCGGTAAGATGGCAAGTATTTTTGTCTTCTCAATTTCTTTTCTGCACCTAAAATAATTAATGCATGTGAGCTGATAGAAGAAGAGGGTGCCTCATTACAATTCATTTTCCTTATGAATATTTCCAGGTGTTGATAAATCAGATCCATTAGAATGGTCTCCAGATTGTAGTCAGCATGGCTTAATTTTGGTAATAGATTTAGGTAATGATGCTAGTTATTGTTTCCAGGGTTCTGCAATAGGAACTGCAGAGGAACAATATTAAAATAGAGGACAGATTAAGAGGCAGATAAGCTATTTGATTTGGGAAGACTGTATTATGAACATCAAAAAGCCAAGCAGAAATCCTCTGGGGAAGCATCTGAGTTCTTGAGAATGTTTCTCTCTGTGCTTAGGTTTAAAATTGCCTCATGCTTTTCTTTCTCTCTCTAACCCTTGATACCTCTTCCCTTGGTGAAGTGTTTAATAGAATTAGGACAAGACCAGAATAGAAATTGCTATCTGGACACACTGCTTGTGATCAATGAGTTATAAAATAGAGTTTATTAACCTTTTAATGGTGAGATGAGATTTGCTTCACAAAGCTCCTGCGATTTCCAGTGGATAACTCATCCCTCTCATTTTTCTTTCATTTAAAACTTTTGTATTATTTCAGTCTCTTCCCATGCTTAACAGTCTTGGAACATCTTCAAAGATGATGCAGTCTTTGCTTCCACCTGGGATCCTATAAATGAACCCTGGTTGCAAACTTAGAGAGAAATGTGCTGAATGCCCAAGGAAGAAAAAGAGCTTTGTTGTTTAGTCAGGCAGTGGTTCTTGCATCTAATGCATCGGTCCAAGAGAAATGAGTAAGCAGGTAGTACATTCTGCAGCTGAGTCAGCAGAGGCATGTAGGCAGGGTTTTGATGAAAGGGAGGTTATTTCATTCAGGGAGGGCAGACTGGATAATGGGCAATGGGACAGGAGTGAGGAAAAACTAAATGGGCCATCAGAGCCAGCAACATTGGTGGTGCAGAGAAGATAAAGAATCAATACTAGGTCATGGATGCAAGCTGGAATTAAATTAGGTGAGGGCAAGATCTTGTCATATAACTATCACCTCGGTGCAGCAGTGATTGGCTGTGGGCAAAGTGTCTGGATCAGCTTATGTTGGTGCTGATGGAAGTGGAGCTCAGGAACTCCCGAGTCAGGTGCTGGATAAAGAGAGTCATCTGAGCAGAAGTTGAAAGGAGCCTATGAGTTCACCAGTAGGGTGATAATCTCAAATCCTTTGGCATGTTTTGGCTGCAGGACAGTTGGAGTGGAAGGTGTTGAGGAGGTCTGTCTAGGGAGGCATTTAAAAGGGAGGATGCATTAAAAGAAATGTGTCTGCTGAGACTCGAGTGAACAGTTAAACCAAGTGCTGGGCAGCATAGCAAATGTTGATACCCTGAGTGTCTGGGGATTACTAGCTGTGAAAAAATGCAAATTATGCTGAGCATGGAATAAAATCAATACCTGAAACGTGCTTTAAAAGTGGAATCGAAAGCTTTTAACACTCCATGAGCAAGAACGTCTGCTTCAAATGGGCTGAGTTGATGTGTAGAGCTGATGTAGCAAAGGACATGCCAGTGCAGGGGCTGGCGTGGATGGTGTCAGGACACCCCATCATAGGTTAATGGGGGGTCCCTGGAAGGTGGGGCTGCTCTGCTAAACACTGAGACAGTTTTGTTATGGGAATGCCAATGCTCCTGTCTGATCAGTAAGCTTCAAATGCCTCTTCTGATGCAATGATTACACTAATATGTTGCATGTATAAGGTCCTTTCCAGTTTGAATCTATCAGTTCTGGAAAAACACTCTATTCTTTTTTCTTTTTACTACTTTTTAATGTGATTTTTAGATGTTGGAAACAAAGGGAGGAGCCAACACCATGTGAGCAGCCAGCGCTAATCACTATTCACCGTTAGAGAACCACTTATTGGTAAAACGCCACATGTACCCCTCTGAACTATGCTGTGCTAGACCTCATTACAACAGTGGGGAGCTGGTCCAAGTACCAGTTTCCTCTTGCACTGGATCAGACAACTGGCCCATCCAGTTCAGTGTCCTGCCTTGCTGGGCTAGTGTGGCTCATTTGTGCATCCAGCCTGGGATCCTACCTCCCCTGGTACTAAACAGACTGCCTGTTCATTGTCCCAATGCTTGCAGCAGCTGGCTCCAGCTGAAGTTGTTGTTCTCCTGACGGATCCGATCATTACAGGACAGAATTTCACAGCAGGATGTTTGCTAGCAGTGGAAATGTCACTTTATTTTTTTTCTCCTTCACACTTTACTTCTTGCACCTTGGGCTCTCTGCTGCACTGTGCTCTTGTCATTGCAGTTGAAGAAAGAAAATAAAGCTGCATCCTTCTCTCTAACAACAAGAGATACTGTGTTAGAAAAGCCTTGCACCCCTTTTGTTACGTGGGTTGGAGCTGACTTTATTAACAACCCGGCCTTCCAGCCTGTTCTCCCAACCTGCTCTCCCTAGGGGGTCAAACTCTCTAGCAGTAGCTTATGGTTCTCTGTGGGCCTTGTTAAAAGCCTTCTGTAGTAGGCCAAAGTCTGCCTAGTGATTGCAGTGGGTTTTGGATCAGGCCCTACATGCAGAAGACAGTTCTTACAAATTCATCTCTCTACCTGCACCACTGCCTTGGCTTCTCTCTGTATCCAGAGCTCTCTTGTTCCTCTCTAAATCCTCCCATTTTAATTCCTCCTACTGGGACACTCTCTGTGCCCCCCCAGGCTATAGACATCCTGGGTGCTTTCTTATATCCCAGCAACACTCTGCTTGACCAAGATATACCACCCACCTTGCCCCATACAAGCTTTCTGTCTGCCAGGGGTTTTGGCTCCAGTCTGGACATGACCTACATACGTAGCAGGAACCCCTGGATGTGGCTTGGCTGCGACTGGTGTTCTCCAACCCTCTTAGCTGAAGCCCTGGCCTGGCCTCCTGTTCTGTATGTGCACGTGCTCTCCTCCTTTAACTAGGAGAGGAGGTGCCATTTGTCTCTATTCTTTGCATGCAGCCTTTCCCCCCCATTTCCTTATTGCAGAATAACAGTTTATAATTTGCTGCACAAGTCAACATGTTCCAGCGGTGGCTCTGGTTCTCCTCATGCTCTGAGGGCTTAACCGTTGCCTTGACCCTGCATGAGAAGGGATGCTGGGAGAGTCGTGCTCTTCCTTCTGCCAGAGCGGCCCATGGGGCTGGGATGCTGCTCTGCTTTCTTTCAATAGCTCCTTGTTAAGTTTTTCCTCAGAGCCGGAATTTAGGCATTTTTCATTCTTGAGCTCAAAAGTACTAGAGTGAGGCTCTGGATTCTGTCGGCACCTTTCATTTGTGATCACAAATGGCTTTCCAGACAGTCATCCTTTCCAGCTGCTGCCCCTCCACTCAGAGACAGGGAAACGGAGGAGCAGAGGGCTCACAGCGCTTGCCTGACGTCAGTCTATCGAGGGAGTGGTAGGGCTGGGGATGAAATGCCGGAGCCGTCACCCCAACGCCACGTTCTGACCAGACCGGAAAACATCAACACCAAAAGCAGCAGCGACCCTAAATTTCCAAACACCGTTTTAATTGGAATTAAAGTGTTCAATCTTTGATTGGTCAGGGCAGTGAAACTGGACATTTTAGAATAAAGTGAATTCTGTATCCTGAAGTAATGTATTAGCTTGACCTCAGATCAGTTGAATCTAAAACCTACTTTTGACTGGTTTGCTTCTCCCCGAGCCCAGTTCTATCTGCTCTTTCCTCCCCTTCGCCCATCCGTAGCTGGGAGACAGGTAACACTGAGATGTAGCCGGCATCCCATGGCCTAGTTACTTCAGTCAAAGAGATGGGAACAGACTGGCACAGAATGAGCAACAAGTGCTCTATTAGAGGAAGGAACAGGAAGAAGTCTGCCCACAGACTAATGGGGACCGCAGAACACCCTGTGGAATCTGGGAGCCATTCTCCAGGAGGGAAAAGGCTACAGAAACAGAGACTGGCAAAGAGCATATTCTCTGTCCACCCTGCTAAAGGCCAAAAGAGAAAGGAGAAACTGCTGCAATGCAGGCACCAATCTTAAAGCAAAGGGCTTAAAAATACACTGCTAGGCAAGGAGCAAGACTGTGTGCTCCACAGACAGCGGCATAGTTGCATGCTTTTGAATGTGTTCAGAACAGGGAGAAAAGAGGAGAAGGAAATAGGGCAGAACAAGGTGGCCATGGCAGAGCAGATCCTCTGCTGGCATCTTTGCAGAGAAGGAAGAGGATGCAGGAAATGAGGCACCACAGGGAGGAAGAAGCAGGCCAGATGACAAGAGCAATCATATCTCATCGTGAAACCTTTGTTCCAGTTGGCTAGCACGCTTACTCGAGTAGCTCTGTGGTGGGAAACTTCCTTGACGGGAACAAGTACACGGGAGCTCTGCGATCCAGCCTGCAGTGATCACAGCCTCGTGCTCGTGGGACAGAGAAGCCACTTCACTGCTCTCTCATGCCCATGGGCAAAATTCACCAGCAGCACTGAACCCTTCTAACCTGCCCCTGCAGCTCAGGGTGGAGACACGGGGACAGATCAGTATAAAATTCTGGATAAGGACAAAGCATGGACACCAGACTCCTGTCTCTCAGTCTCTGGTGTTGATCTGGCACCTTTCATCTGCAAGGAATCTGCACATGAGTAAGACAAACATTTACAGTGAAAAAAAATACTTGGGGGAAGGGTGATGTTTACCATCAGGATAGCTCTCCCTTCCTCGTCTGGGAGCCTGAGGTTTGGCCATTCTTTGCCAAGTCACAATCATCTTTTCGCCTTTGCTCTTCCCAGGCAGCATAATGGAAAGGTTCCCTTATTTAGGGCTTTACTGCATCTTCCTATGTCTTCCTGCACAAAATGCACAACTAGCAGATTCCTGAAGAAATACAAGCGTGTGGCAGATCGAGCGATGGATTCATCATGGTACCTGAGGCCTGGGCAGCAGCCCCACTGCTGCCTGAATAGCACCCTATTACTTAGCCACACTAATTGTGACTTACAAAAGGAAGGGAGGAGCGGAAGTGCTCTGCAGCTTTTGTCTCAAGTCAGCTGGCCCCACGCTGGCAGCTCTCAGTCATCAGAGCCATTATGATGGGCAATGCAGCTGCACTCCCAGCAGGGCCCATTGGCACATACACTTTGCAAGTCTAAGGCGGCTTTTGTCATTTCTTTCATTTTAGTCAGTAAAATCCAAAGTCCCGTTTTACACGCAAGCACATTCGGCACCTTCAAAGGATGGGAAGAAAGCTGAAGAAAGCAGCCACTCTTTTCTGTGCTTATCACTCTATTCCAAATGATTGCCCAAGTGGCACTCACACTAGCCTGCAGATCACATGGCCCCACTCATCGGCTATTGCCAGGCCCCTCTGTGCCACTTTAGCAGCAGAGAGGGGCCCTGAAGTGGGCAGAAATGGTTCCCCAGCCTACAATCAGTGTAAACTTGGCATAGAGACTAAAGCGGCCTTGGTCCCTGCTTCCAGCAAAGGAGGTGTATCAGAAGGATGGCCAGAATAAAAGGGCGCTACAGCCACTCTTTTCATATGCTTCTCACGGCTCAGGGAAGAATGCAAATCAGAGGAGCTACCAGACGTCTTTGATTTACACTACAAGTCAGGCAGGTCCCTGCACACAGGTCACACACAGGGAAGGTACGGAGCGTTCCTAGGTGGTCTGGTGTGGTGTCATTTGCATTCGAACTGGAGCTGATTGTACTAAACAAACACCCGTAAATAAAGCAAAAAATTATTTCCAGGTTTTATTACAGACCCCAAACCAGCTCCAGCTTTGCAGAGATTTGTGGCAAGACTGATAGTGAGCTATGTGTGAACTTGAAGCTGACTTACAGCAATCTGTGAAAACCTTCAGAAATGTGTTGCGTCTAGTTGAGCTGTACTTCAGATCATTGTGTGGATCAGTTTTGCAAAAATACAGGGCTGGAAGTTGACTGAAGAGATTATCTAGTCCATCCTCCCACCTCACCCTGCACAGAAGCAGGGTCAGGAATAGGCCATCCTTGACAGATGTTTGTCTAGCCTCTTTGTTGGAACTGAAAACACAAAAAGTCCTGAAAAAAATCTAACATGAGATGCTGCTGCCAAATTTCAGCACAGCTGTTTTCCTTCCCTGCAAAAGGACCAGAGGTGAGACCCTCCGTGGGTGCAAACCGATACAGCTCTATGAATTTCAGTGGAGCTGTGCTGATTTCTACCAGCCTGGGATCTGTCCCTTCACCTTTAAATTGCTATTTGCCAACTTATATGTACATGCAATTATTTATATAGACATAACTGTCACTGCAGTTTGCTTAAAGGAGTCTGTGTAGTCTCCATCTGAGATTCCTATAAATGGTACATACATTCTTGTAGGCTTTAAATAATAACACCTTCATTAGGAGGGTGCAGTTTGGGGAAATAGCAAAGCTACTGGGGTAGCCAAAAACAGTGTGGTCTCTGGTTATAGTGTTAGCATGCTGTCTGCAGAACTGTCATGTGAGCCACTTCTTCTGCCTGACACAAAACAGGTGCCAAGCATTACCTTTTGCGGAAAGATGCAGGTAAAGACAGGATGTTTTCAAGAGATGTGGACATACCTCAGGTACGGCAACAAGTTGTGAAGAGGAAAAGGTTTAATATTTCTGCTGGGTGTTTTAAATATTTTTTTTCTGTAGATGGAGGGGTAGTTGTTGAGCTGAATTTTTTTGTTTAAGTGACTGAGATCAGACATGAACTGGGGAATTTTTCACAAGAATGCTATCTTGTTGTATAATCTTTAACTAGATAAATCTTTTGTGGCATGTCCACTGGAGTTGCAGCTGGAGCCATGCATGCCATAGAATAATATCTTCTGATCAGATCCTTTGAGATGCCAAGCAACTTACTTTTAGACTTCACAAGGAACAAGCAGCATGAGGGCTGGCATAAAGGCAAAGCACAGGAGCAAATCTTGTCTTCTGGCTGTTAAATCCAAGGAATATGTCCTTAAGTATCTGCAACAAGACCTCTTCCACTCTGGATCAATATGCAGAGGGAGAGAATAGACCCCCAAATGCTTTAGCATGCCAAAGCTGGAGGCTTGTCTTCATAGCTCCCCTGTCTCATTCTTTGTGGTTTTCAGCCTTGGTGTGTGCAAGACTTGCCTGTGATATGACTTTTTTGGGTACCGTAGTGGGCTGCAACAGGGAGTGTTTGGGAGCAAATCCAACCACAGCTTCCAGTCTTATAGGTGCCCAGACACCTGAAGCAACTATCCACAGGAAGGCTCCAACCTTTCCACCGATATGATCTTGTAAAGAGAAAACAGTGCCAGAACATAGCACAGTTAGAAGAATAATATGTAAATGGCAATGGCCAGAGCTGGCAGAATACCGCCACTGAAAAACAAATGGTGCGGCAAAGCAGAATTATTTTTGACAGCTGGAGCAGAGGGGTTAGAAGTAAAAGCTCCTTTGGTTTATTCCCAACTTGATATGAGACTGTGGTTCTGTGTCCAGGTAGGACTCAGGACCCCTGGGTTTTCTTCTCAGCCCTTCTGTTTAATTACTTAAGTTATCCTTGAGGAGCTTAATGGATATGTTACATCATTGTCCCATCTTGTCAAGAGCCTGACGCAGTCTTTTATCCTGGCACCCATGAGAATGACATTTGCAGAGCTTTTTGTTGGGCTTGGAGCCTGGCAGAGCTGACTTCCAGCTTTCAAAGGCAGGATATCATCTCTGCAAAAGCTGGTAACTTGCAGGTTTGTTTGCTTAGTTTCTGATTCTGCAAAGATGCTCATCATCTCCTGTGAGGTGCCGAATGCCTTCCCTTGGGGCGGGAGGCAAGCAGAACTGGACATTGGGCCAACAGTGCAGCACTTTGCCTTTGACTGGCTGTGCAGTGCTGAGTTAACCAGATACCAAAACAAAGAAAAATGCATTTCCCAGCTGCACTGGACTTGCAGCTTTTATTTAAAGAGGAATCTTGGAATTCCTCACACTAAAACGGACACTGTGATTTAGAAAGGAGATTTCTTTTAAAACAAAGCACTGACCTGCATTGCTAATACCACCAGGATTGGCTAAAATAGAAGGAATTCTGCTTTAAATTCAGTATGATGAGAGTTTGCAGTCTCTTGACACTGTGGGTGCTGCCTCTTTACTCCTTGTACTTTGCTCTACCAGGACAGTGAAAACAGATTAGTCTTTCTTTTTGGGTTCTAGCCAGCACTGCCTCCTGGCTTTCAGCATCTGGGTGTAAACAGTGCACCCCAGAGGTGAGATTGAAATCCTATCAAGCTTGCTGTTGCTGAGTTTTATAAAATCATTCTCTTTTCCTCTTGCCTAAAGACTAAATCTTTAGCTCTTGTCCCTGAAAACATCTCTTTAAAATGCAGCTGTATTTCCCATTCATCCATGTTTGCCTTATTTCCTGTGCTCCTGCAGCCCAAGCATATTGCATATCCTGTGGTCAGATAGATGCTGTCTTTTCTGTTAGGGTTTCCCTGCTCTTGACAAATATCAGTTGTTTAACAGTGCACTGCCAGGGGATCACCCTACCCTTGGTACTCAGGCAGTAGCATTCTGGTGCTGTGCAGGTGATGGGTGATCATCCTATTAACATTTATTCAACGTTTCTAACATCCCATCACTGCTGATACAGAAACAGTCATCTTGTCCTTGCTCATGCTCCATGGATCTGGCACATGTCCCCTGGCTTACTGTAACTGAAACTCCAGGTTCCATAGCACTAGTTTGCTTTGTACAATGACTTCTTCCCTTGAGCCAACAGCTCAATAGAGCCTGAGCTGGGCCCAGCAGTGGACCCTCAGTAGCCCACAAGGAAGTAATAATAGCCAATGTGCCACTTGCTCTGTAACCTGTGAGAGACAGACCTCTGCTCAGCTCTCTGCTGGGTGAAATTTCAGATGGTGGTGTCAGCTATTAACTATTGCTCTCGTGGCCAATTCAGTGGAGGTTTCTGAGCTCTAATTCCTCTCCCAGCAGCGGATGGATGAGTGTTGCTCTGGCTCAAGTGGCAGCAGCTTGTATCTTTAGTATCAAAGGGGGCTGGCTTTCATCCCATGATGGTCAATTCTGAGGGAGAAAAATAATTTCCCTGCAACTTTTATCTCCATGGCCCAAGAAATGTTCAGCTCATTCAAACTTGTTTAACACTAGATCACATTCATTTCCCTCTTTTTAATTTCATTTGCAATTATATTTTGCTAATTGCTTTTTAATTCCTTCTTTTCCTACAGAACATGAGAAACTGAAGGATGAGACAGTAATGAGGCCTGGGGATTTCTTGGGGCCAGCTCTCTTCCCCTGTAATGTTTTGTGGCCGCAGGTACCCGCAACCATTGAGGCCAGGGTTTGAGGCATAGAACGTCCAACCCTTACCACTCCAGGAAGAGGCCTGTGCTCCTGATGCAAAACTGCTGCTAAAACCTCAAATAATTTGAAACAGATCTGACCTGTGTTCCCTGCAGCAGAGGGGTGGTAGTTCACAGACACTGCTGTGTGCACATACTTTCTTAACCCAACTCCTGTAAAAACTGCCTTTTGTACAGTGTTCTGCATGTGGCTACTTAGTGTGTTGCTGGGGTGGGGCTTTGGGGTCCAGTGGTTTTCTAAATGAGGATTGTGACAGTTTAGCACAAATTCCTGTGAGTTTGATATTGATAGATTCTGCTGACTCTGAGACCCGAGGACAATACCTCTGTATAATAGGGATTGTTTCCTGTCGGAGCAAGGGAAGGAAGGCACTGGAAGTAGCTGTAGCTAGCGACCACTGCACTGCTTGGATTCTGTACTACAGGAGAGGGTGAAGTGAGTGGAGGTGCCAGCTGAGTAGCTGCATAGGATGGAAGGCCTGCTGGGATGTGCAGTGTGGTGAACTTTGTGGGAGTCGGAGCTGGGGACTGCCCTGTTGTGCCATCAGCTCATCTTCACCTGCTTCTGTCTTCATTAGCAAGCTGGAGAAAAGAATGCTTATCCACTTCTGCAAAGAGCTTGGAGAGCCACAGGTTAAACGTGCAATGGAAATGGGGAGTGTCATTCGTGATCGGTAGACCTTTTGCCTGTTACTGGAAGTGGCACATTTGTGGGTAAGCAAACAAGGAAAGGAAAGGAGATAATAGCTTATAAAATTGACTTTTTTCTGCCACTTACATTTAGAATATTGTGATATGACATAATCTAGCTGTTATGCTATCAATATGTGTAGCAACATCTCAGTGATCCTAGATGTTCCTCAGTTGCTCTGCTGATAAATGGTTTTATTATGACATCTTTCAACATTTGTTAAAGGCCACAAGGCTTTGCCTACACAACTCCATCAATCTGCATCAAACTGTTTGCAGGACTGAGGCATAAGGACAAAGTGTAGAGAGCAGGATACAACAGAGTACTAATTAGCCAGGATAGGCAATATGGTGCTGTAGGAAAAAAATATACATGGGATGTGTAGGGGGGTGGCTGTTTTTTTTGAGAGCACTATTTGATTTGTACTGTATATACTATACAGAATCCCAGTAGCATAGCATAGACCTCTGCATGCATGTGAGTTCACTTTAAGGAGCTGACCTTTGTGTGATAGCTTAAGTGAGAGCCAGTTGGAGATAGAAAGCAGGTGTGTGTAGTTTGGGAGCTGGGATTACTGGAACCTGTTTGCTAGGAGAGAAACCAGTGCTACTTTTGCATTGTAAGCACCAACTCTGTAATATTTTCCAGAAGGATCCAGCTGGTAATACATAGGTGACAGGACTCTGTATAGGATGGGACTTGCAAAGGCACCATGCTGAGATAGGAGCAATTGCTAATTCATGCAGGTTAGTACTGGATCTTGCTAAATTTGTATTAAGCTCTTTCTTTTCCTCTTGAGTTGTCTTCTTACAGTGTAAAGATGCTCTGAGAGGGAACTGAGCTCAGGAGGTGGTTGACTGATTCTCCTCAACTGTATCCTGGTTTATTTTCAGTTGTTCTAGTTTTCTCTCAGCTCCCATCATGCTCTTCAGAAACTAAGGTGCGCTACTAGACAGTGTAGGATTGTTCATTCAGAGGTATGTAGTTTAACTCCAGACTCAAAAGAAAAAACACCACCTGAAATTATTTGCACACTATTTCTGCAACCAGTTTAAGGAGCCAGGAATTCAGTGAAGTTTCTGCTGAATTCCTGGGTCCTGGAAGGTGAGATTTGGGGAATGTCCCTATTGTAACTTTACAGGTGTGTTTCCCAGCTCATCCTGAAGCTAAACTGATGAAAGTACGTTGCACGTTAGGTGTTTTGGGGTTGTCTTTGTTAGGGGGTGTAATAATTTTTCCTGCTTTTTTGTTTTACTTCGTCTAAATTTTTAAAATAAAAAGACAGTCTCGGATCTGATTTAGTGTGGCAGTGCTAAAAGTGCAGAGGTCTCAGGGGAATTCTAGTTCCCTCTGAATGCCTAAATGCCAGTTTTCTAGATGTGTGTCTGTTCTTGGCACTTACCCTGTACTGTGGGTATCTAAATTTGCAGGCTGAGTGTACACAGTAGGCTACACAGTGGCTGGGCAGGTGTGTGACTGTGTCAGTGAATACCCAAGTATGAGCTGAGGAAAAAGTAAAGATGAGGAAGGAGGTGGCAAAGAACTTTTTCCATGTTTTGGCACTTGCCCAGGATGTGGGAGGCTTGCATTCTAGGCCCCCTGCCCAGCACAGGTTTGAACCTCTGTTTCTTTGGTCTCCTGGGATAGTGCTCAAATGATTCAGTGGATAAAAATGAATGAAGTGGGGAAGGTTCTGCCCCATGGGGGGTGGGGGGGCACCTAGGCTAGACTCTAAGGCCCTTATCTCACCAGGGCAGCATCTATCTTACTGAGCCATACCCTTTCTAGCTCATTCTTTTCTTGGCTTATATATCTTCCTTACTTAGCTGCCTGGGGTCAGCTTTAAAAGGAGCACTGAAGATACTCTTACCTCTGTGGCTTGGTGGTTAGACTTCTGTGCTGGAAAGTCAGAGAGATGCAGGTTTAAGTCCCCTTTAGGCAAAAGCAGCCTAGAAGCCAAGTGCCTGAACCACTCCTCTGCTGTTCAGCATCTTTAGGCCAGCTGCATTTTCCTGACTTAAACACATGTACACATCCAGAACGGGAGTGCGTGCATATTAGCCATGTACCTAGCCAGCCAGTGCAGCCTGTGCATGCATGTTCACACATCCATAGTGCAGGGGTGATAGAATTGCAGCTTGCATATACATACCAAAATGCTGCTCGCTCAGCTGAAAAGCTGCCCCCTCTACAGAAAGGGTAACAGAATTCTGCCCCGAGTGTGCAGTCACATGAAGGTGCAAAGGCTCAGATGACAGAGGCCACAGTCACAGTTTGCACCATCCTTGAGAGAACTGGCACTGTGGATAGCTCCCCAAACCCAGACGGCTGTGTGTTTCTTGGGGGGGAAGAGTATTCTTTTAGTCTAGGCTAAGGGCCTGGTGAAGGCAAGCCAGTTTCAGTTGCATCTCAGGTTGGCTGGCTGAAGTAAAGCCCAGAGCATCAAAAGACTCTCCTCCCCTGCAGTCAAGGCCTGTGTGTCTGATAATAATGACCATTCTACAGCTTCCAAGCACTGCACAGACAGTAGTTAATTGTTCCTCAGAATACCTGTGAGGTATGTGTGTTTCTCTGGTCTAGCCCTGAATTTGTGCCTTGGTTCAAACTCCCCAAGTCGGTGGATTTGGGGTTTTGCTTCAGTGTTTGCAGAGAGGAAATGTGGAGTGTTAACTCAGTTTGGGGTCCCTCTCTGACTGCCTTCACTTTGGAGAGGGAATCTGATTTATCTGGGGGCCCCTGTGGGGCTGATGTCAGAAGTTGGATTAGAAATCTTCATTTCCTGGGCCTGTGCTCAGTATGGCAGTATCTGCCAGGCTGGTCAGCGTGCACAAAAGTGAAGCAAACTTCCCCAAGGGGCTACAGTGGAACAGGCAGCTGGGGGCAATACAAACCAGGTGCAGCAGCTCCTCACTTGGGTTCTGTTCCACATGGATCTAGCACTAAAAGGGCCTGTTCTTTCCTCCCCCTCATTTCACAAGCCAATTTGAGGAGGGAAAACAAGACCCTGTGTACTGAGACTTCATGTAGTGTGTTCCCAGCCTGGAGGGAATGGCCAACCCATATGGGAAGCAAGGAGGGGTTAACCAGACAATACATGTCCTGGCTTTTTCCTTCAAATCTAAGGGGAGTTCTACAAGTTTTTGCACCTTGCTTTTATGGGCTCCATCTGCATGCCCCCTGCAATGTCAGGTTTGCTCCATGTCTTGCCCCTTGGTGCCCTTCTAACCATTTAGACTGTAAGGGAAATTTCTTAGGGCTGTCCTTGCAGCTCTGATTTATGGCTGGCTGTGGTGTGGCAGGGTGGCATCTTACCTCTCTGAGCATAACAGCTGTGAAATCTCAGAAATGCTGCCTGCTGTGCCGTCCAGGGCCAAGGGCTTGAATGGGATCAAAAGAAATGCACAAGCAAAGAGAACCTGGCTTGTACAAGAGTGGGTAGGAGGGATGGGGCCTAGATTCCAGGTGGCCCATGCTTCAGGGGCCCGATCCAGGCCTATCACTGTCCAGAATATAAATGGCAAAACAAGCCAGGATGTTTTTCTCCCCACATGACTGATTCTGTCTGTCCAGAAAAACTAGCAGGTCCCTGACCTGCAGGGTATGGGAAGGCTGGCCTGAGAAAGGGAATATCTCCATCAGTGACCCCATTTTACTGGCTGCTCTGAGACTTGACAAAGCCCAAGTGTAAGAAGAGCAATAGGACTGGGATAGTACCCAGGAGGGGATGAGAGCCAGGCTTGTGCAGGGTGTCCCTAGGTGGGATGCCTGTTTAGATGCTGGCCAGTTTCAAGCCCTGATAAAAGGTGCATCATGTATGGATGAAATATGCTCCCAAAAATAATGCTCTTGAAATGCTGTTGTGTTTTGATCATACATCGCAGAATACTGGATTCTGTGTGTTTAATTTGCAAACAAAAACTAGGTTAAGACGAAGTTAAGGTGAAGAGAACGATCTGTAATGTAGGGTAGACTTTGTTGTAGGGTTACTGCTGTCATCTTAAAAACAGAAGGTGCTAAAGCCATGACATTCTCCGTTAAGTTTAGACTTAACAGAAATGCAAACACTTTAATGTCTGCAATGGTACAGCCTGGCTCAAGATGGGTGCTGTGTCATGGGGCATGTGGTTAAACCTCAGTGAAATCGTGTGTAGGGTATAATTGGATTTCTTTTAGGATTAATGATAGCTTCCCCATTACCCTCATTCTTGAAACGTTAACCCTGCCTTGCAGTGCCACCTGAACAAAGGCATAGTTATGAGCAAGTCACTTCAGTTTTTGTAGGTAGTAGTTAACCTTTTTTTCCATTTTCCCTGATACCACTACGAGTTAGAGTTCAGGTTCTTTGGGTGCTTTAACTGCATTTCCATACCGTAACATCTTCAGGCTTAAAAGTGTGCCCTTCCCTAGGGCTAGAAGAAGAGTTAATAATAGAATTTAAGCCTCTTGATCTACCCTGTTGTCTTTATCTGGAGATGGTTCTTTGCTGGTTGATTTTCTGGAGGCATGTGTAGGAAGGGTGGAAATGTTGAAACTTTGCACACCAATATCTTTCTCTAAGCAAAACCCCTCTCAAGGGCAGCAGTGGTGGGGCATGATGCTGAGGGAGGTTTTAATTGCTTTTGTTTAACAGCTGTTGTTTTTCTGGGCAGATGTATCGAGTACCAGGGGTACCCAGTGCTCTCGCTGGCTCAGAAGCCAGGAAGGTCTTCCTGAAGATAGTAAGGGAACTGGAGGTGAGTCTTGTGAAGGAAGCACTGTATTGAAACCCTGTACCTGCCTCCAGCCAGGTCATGCCTTGTGTCCAGCATTTCTAGAAACAACAGGACTGGGTTTCTGTCACCAGACTGTATGCCATCCCTTGTGCCAGGTCTCGGTAAAGGCCCTAATTGAGCTATCCCCCGACCTCCTGGAGGAAGCAAAGATCCAACAGCAGATTTTGTAATCATCAGCATTAGCTTTGGTGCCCTGTCTGTGTTCCACCTCAGCTGACTGTGTTCTGCCTAAATTCTCCTGCTAGCTTCAGTTGGATGCCATGTTTTCTTACAGTCTGTTCTAAAGTGTTGGGTAGTATTACAGCATGTGGTGGTAGCTGTCCTCTTCCATCCCAGAGGTGACTGTGTTTCATTTGGTGAGGAAGGTAGTTGTATGTCTCATGTCTAGCTCCCAATATGAATGTGATGATTAGCTGTTAGTAAAGAGGTTTGAGATCCTCTGAGGCAACATCATGTGAATACAGTGATGCTGCTCTGCTTTGCCTCTACCTAGCCCACTTCCTCCATGGACCATGCCTAGAAGGGTGTCTTTGGGGGTTGCAGTGATGGGCTGGCTGGTTTTAGGTCTTCAGATTCTTTTCACAATCTTGGGAACTTTGCAGACTCCTTCTGCTTAGTGTTTCACCCAACACCTGATAAGAAACAGCTGAAGCCTGCATGGCTATTCTTGTAGCCATTGGTGACATGCCCTGACCTTGCCTGCAGTTGCACTTAGACCTGAATTGGAAAACTGTGTAAAATGCCTTTTAGTGGTGCTGCTTCCTCCTCCTCAGGTTTTTTCCTTTATCATATTACTGTGACTGTGGGTGTGAATACAGGCTCCTCTCCTTCAGAATTCATCTACTGCTGCTGCTTTTTCCCACACCCGAAGCCATAATCATTGCCTGGGGCATTGCTGCCATGGAGCTGATTGCTCTTGGATTCCAGCTGCACCACAAATAACTGAGTGCCTTTAAAAAAAAAAAAGTAGCTTTGTGATTGACCCCTTAACATTACCCCCCTCCCTTCTGCATGTGTGCAGGCAGTGCAGTTCACAGGCAGATGCCAGTGGGGCACACCTATCTTTGCTTGGCTCTGCTTAACTTTAGCAAGAGAACCGTGCTGACCTCGTGCACATTTGGGCTACGCAGGCGTGAACTGCGGGTAGGACTCGGGATGTATCATAGCAGGGCCTGATGGTTCCAAGTCAGGCATGAAATGGGGTTTAATTCAGCATGCTGTAGCAGCTTGATGTTCTGAAGCCATCAAGCTGATTTTGCTTCAGGTATATTGATGAACTCCTGCCAAGCAGCTGTGCATCAGTGAGTGTGCCAGTTAGCAGAGCCAAACACTCACAGACACCTGTACCAGGGATCAATACCAACTCCTGACAGCTGGGCTAATATGATGAGAAGCTTGTGGAAGATGCAAGCAGAGTCCTCAAAGCATGCTCCCTATGACAGTTGGCAGGGCCACTAGAGTTACCTTTAGGTCCGAGGCAGAAACTGCATCCCTGAAAAGACCTGCCTCCTCACACTCTTTCCCCATCTTCACCAGCTGATCAAGGAGCACAGTGGGGGCCAATTGAGGAGGACTTTTTTTCAGAGAGGGCTCTGAAGCGGCTGCCCCTGGTTATTTCTCTGGGCAGTCAAGTGCCGTGGGCTTAAAGAGGGAATGCATCTGATGAGATTCTTGCCAAACCTAAAGGACAGAGTCTGAGCTCACTTGTAATAATTCTGTGGAGGCTCTTGATGTCCTGAGACCAGCAGCTAATCCTGGATCCATTCTCCATTAGCACAGACCTGGGAAACATTCCCAAATGCAGATTCTGGAAATACTTGCTGTGCTGTCACCACAAGGTTTATTACAATGCAGCAGGCAAGCCAACCCTTTTGCTTTAGTGTGCAACACTATCACTTTTCTGATGCTTCCTTCTGCCTTCTCGTCTTCTATCCCCTCTTTGTTTGTACCATTCATTTGTCAGGGCTGCCACAACCTGGATTATGAAATCTCAGGCAGGAATCATATATTTCTGCAGAATGCCCGATCCCTGATGCATGGCTTGCTGTACTACTGCTCTTCAGCCATTCAGGACCTGAGAGCTGGAACCAAAATGTTGGTGTTGACAGGCACTGACTCAACAATGCTTCATTTTTTTTTATTTTTTTTTTATTTTTTTAAGAACTGGCCTTGTTGAAGGTGATTTTTTTTTCCCTCCCACTGGCATGTTTTGATCAGAGAATGCAGGCAGCCAGCACTACACTTTTTATTCAAAGCAGTCCAGGTACCAGGCAGTGATTTGGGAAAGCAGTTCCACACTGAAAAGTGACAATGTGTGAACGGCTATTTGTCACTGCACCCAGGGTGCAGTATTATATGCTTCGCATGTTGAATTGTTTGCATTTGCTGACTTCAGTGACAGAAGCATGTTCTTGTGTGATTTTTCTTAAGTGAGCCCTGCCGAGATTGCTCATCTATGGGTTCATGCATTAGCAACAAAATTGTGGGTGAAATTTAAGTGCCAGTGTCATTTACACTTGCATGGACACCTACCTCATGACCACGACAACAAGCTTGAGTGCCCTTGAGTCTGAGCACCGCTGACCTTCACATGCTCCCCCTCTCCTAGGCACCTTATGCAGTGTGATAAAGGGGTGGTGTTTGGATGGAGACCCCAGCAGCAAGCATCGCAACAACACTTAATGTCTCTGTCTACCTGACAGTCCATACCCAGTAATCTTTGCCAAGCTCCCAGCTGTCCATGCTTGTGTAGTCAAGGTAAGGCCAGCAGCTGGAGAAAAGGGGTGTATTGGAAATGGGAGTTGGGGCTTGAAGGAGCACCATTAAATCTAAATGAACATTAGGAAGTGCTCGCTAGTCTTTCTCCCCACAGCTCCGTTGTTGGAGTTGTTGGTATAGACATTAGTCATAAATTGGAAATCCATAAGCTATCTCAGTGCCCAAGATACCACAGTAATCGGGAAATTCCCCAGCCTTCATCAGGTCTCAGCATTAATTGGCAAGGTTTTGAAAATAAGGCCTCAGGATACAATTGTAGATGAGGCTTTCTCTGGTAGACAAATGGGCTTACAACATCCACTTTACTGCATCGGCCTTGAAGCTGGTAGCATTTGCTTCTGGAATGAATTGGCCAACAGTGTTTGAACACACAGAAGTGAGCCATGTTAGTGCTTATCTGTCTCCTTGGTGAAAATCACTCATTCCCCATCTTTCGTTGGCTGTGCCTAGTTTACATGTATTGAAAGTCTGAGAGCTTGTAGGCAGAAGGGCACTCATTTGCACTGAAGAAATGGCAACACTTTCCCAATAGAGTGTGGAAGATGCCAGATAACCTCTAGGCTCAGGGTGGGAGAGGAAAGTGTCTTAACCTATATAGGGTGGTGGAGCTAGGGAGCTGTGAAAACTACTTTGTCTACAAAAAAACACTCCAGTGGGATGTTGAAAAGCTTGGGAACTCATTGCAGACTCCTGATGTGATGAGGCAGGATATGGTATGAACAAGCCCGGCTTAAATGAGCAACAAATAGGTAGGGAAAGGAACAAATGTTGTGATTCAAGCCTCACACTGGGGTTGGGTCCCCACGCAGCATGAGATGCCATGGCATCAGTGAGCAGATGGGAGAAAAGATGCTGAATTATTACACTGATTCTGAAGCCACTTGGAATCGGTCTCAGTGGAGGAGCTAAATTACCTAGTTAGAGTGGAGCTGTAACCAGCCTCCTCCCAGGGGTGAGGATCCAGAGAATGAAACAAAAAGGCCAACTGCAAACAGTTGCTTTGTAGGGTAAAGGCAAGCTGGGCGCACAGTGGCACTGGAAGGGGCTGAGGCTATCTATGCATTCTGCAAAGAGCCCTTTCCAGAAGTGTCTCTCGGAAGTCCCAGAGACTGCCATTTCCCCAGAGCACCGCGAGTGTGGAGTGCATCTTGGAAACAGTCTCTTTCAATAACGTTCTCCACTAGATGAGTAGTTTAATAGTTTGCTCTGCCTGGAGAAGGGGTTCTTGTGAGTACCCGTTTTAACACTACTGCTGCCATCGCTGCTTTTCTAATGGCCTCATTCCAGCACACCAGCTCCTATACTGTCTCTGTCCACAGATGGTTTCTAATGCATGCCATGCTTCCCTCTCTGTGCATGTGTCAGTGAGGTGCTCTTTGGGTTCACTGCCTGGGACGCTGAGTCTCATGTGACCAGCTGCTTGAGCCATAATGATCAGTGTCCTGGTGCCCAGCCTGTGGAGCTGATTCTCTAGAAATCAAAGCTGTGTCTCTGGGAATTAGAAGCAAGAGGGGCCCCAAAAAGAAGGAAGGGCCCTGACCTCCTATTCCTGTGCCATATCCTAGGAGTACTAGACTGTGCTGACCTCCCTCAGCCCTCCGTCTGCTCCCAGCCATAGTAATGGACCATGAGCCAGAGGCCCTGCTTAGAGAAGACTGCAGCCCTCTTTGCTGTCAGTACACATGGGGAGTACACTCTGATTAGGAAAAGGAGCTCCGTACACTGGGCGGGTAGTTGTGTAGCAATGCTGCAGACAACTACATGCAGCAAGTGCTAGGGTTTGAGGACTGCACTCTGCCTGCAGCCTGTGGCCTAGCTGCTCCTGCTCATTTCCTTCAGCTGCATGCAGTTGTTCTTCATCTGAAGCTGGGGTTGTCCTTACCTACCTCCCCATGTAGTCTGCACACATGAAATGCACACTGCCCTACAACCACTTCCCAGCTCTGCTTCTGGGCATGGAGCCTGTAGTTCAGCTCTGCTTGCAGGGCCACTCTTGGCAGCAGCTGAGAGTCTCCTCCATGATGAGCTCTTCACTTCTCTCTCAAAGCCTGCTGAGCATCCCGGGCATCTGCGCAATTCTGGGACTGCCTGCAGTGCCAGCTTGAGTGGCTGCGCTTGGCGTGTAGACCAGAAAACCTCCCAGCAGCATCCTCTAGTGGCCCTGAGAGGCTTCCTCACAGTGAGAGAGTCTGGAGGAGATGGAAGGCGAATTCTGAGCACTCCTGACCAGTCTTGACAAGTCACAAATTCCTCCAGTAAGCCCAGCCATCAAGTACCCAGGCCACATGTCAGACTCCTCGTGCTGCCTGTCACGTCTGCAGAGAGGAATCCTTTTTCCCTGGCATGCATCGGCTGCCCCTAGGTGCTAATCAGTATTCTTATTCTCCTGTCTCCCACAGAGGTCCCTTTACAGGGACTTGTCTGCAGCAAGGCAGAGGTAAGCAGCAGAAGAGGATCAGGGGAGCTTAGAGCCAAACTGCAGGGTCAGGAATAGCTCAAGAGACACCTGTTTAGTGATGGGCTGACTCTGCTAACTCCCCCCAGGTGTAGGTCAACAGGAGAGTGGCTCCATCTCTGAGTGTCTGGAGTACACGGGCTGGGAGCTGCCATGTGCTGCTTTAGCAGGCACCCCGCTAGGGCCGGTGCTGTGCCTTTAAACCAAGAGGGTTTAAAACCAGAGGGTTACCAGTCACTTCTTAGTGGATGCGGTTCCTCATAGCACCAAGAGGGCTGCAAATTCCAGGGCAGGTAGGTTATTTCTGCCTCTGAGGGAGGGATTTCTTTAGGAGCGGTGGCAGTGCGGGACGTGGCTCTGAGCCCAGCCTCTCGGACAAGGCAGACTTTCTGAGAAGCTGCCTATTGGATTACCCATCTGACAAGAATACCCTGGTCCCTTTCGGGGATGTTCTTTAGTCCCAGGGTTGCGGCATCCCAAAGCAATAAGAGGCTCTCGCCACACGATGGCGCCTGATGGCCATCCTTTTCTCAGCATCCTGTGTGGCAGACACTAGCTGCACGCACACCTGAGCTTTAGCCAGCCAGGACACGCTCAGCAACGTGCTCTTTTGCTGCAACTATTCCAGACAGGACTGTCTTGCTACTTTTACTCTGAACACTTGAGTTAGGTCTGAAATCAAACACACCCCATGCTGTGGTCCGAGCTCTGTCTGTCCAGCACATCTCCCCATGGGCTTTCTGTGCAGAAGGACTCCAATCCACCTGTTTCCTCTGCCTCTGTGACCGCAGGTGGCAGCGACCAATTGCAGAATGTGTCTGGCCCAGGGAGCAGGCACTCTGGCTTGATCCATTGGAGGATCTGATCAGCAGAGATGATAAACTAAGTGGCTTAGCTTGGCCAGCATGTGTAGTAGGGCTTGGTTACAGTTACCGGAACTGAAGCTTTGTGTAGTTTGTCATTTGGGACCAGTTGCTCTGAATCATCAACCTCACACACACAGCGCACTCGCTTGGCTCATGAGGTGTGAGGACTTCTGCAGGCCTTGGAGAGCTCGTAGTGCAGTCTGTGCGCAATGGCAGTACTCCCATGCCTCTGATTTTGTGAGGTAGATTGCAAACCCCTAAATTTCTTTCCAATTTTCTAGACATCAGAATGATGTCCCATGGCCTGGCTGTGTGTACGACAAGGTGGGCACCTGACAGCTCACTGAAAAAACGATTGTTCTGCACTCTTCAGGGATGTTGGGGAAAGAAGGTGGTCTCGCTCATTCACTCATCGAACTGAAAGACAAATCTATGGTCAGAAATCTGACCATGCGAATCCCTCAACATTTCCCAATATTGACACTTATTTGAACCCTATCAATCTGAAAAAAATGGCTGGAAATCTCTCCAGAATGGACTGAGATTTCTGATGCTCCTGCTACTGGCCAAACTAAAACTTCCCAAATCTGAGCTTTCTTTGCTGCATTTTGGCACGTCTCAGCCACCACTGGAAGCAGACATCCACAGAGAGGTAAAAACTTCTCCGACTGGCTTTAAGTGGGAGTTCAAACCAGTCCACTCTTTGTCTGAACTTGCACATTTGCCCCGCTTGCAAGCACTCCTGTCACTCCCAGCTTATACTGAATTTGCCTGTTGAAAACTAGGGCCTGATGAACACGCCAGGGAGGAGTGGAGGAGGTACTGATCTGAACTTGCACATAAAGTAGTCTTCAAGGCACAGGGGGCAAAAATCAGAAACTAATCAAAGCAGCCTCCAAGTTGACATCTCTCACGTCCCCATTGTTGAGTGGGGGAGAATAGAATTGGGGTTTGATCGTGAATACTCGGGCTGGTAACCAGGGCAGGTGCTCTGTCCTGAGACAGGCATGGTTTGTGCACAAGACTGGGCTAGAAATGCCCCGATTCTAGTGGCAGCTCTGAGGCGGTCGTCTTCTGGGACGCTGAAGGACTCACTTTCCTTCTCTGTCACAGTGACTGCCTCTAAGTAATGCTGCAAGAAGAGAGCAAGGGCTGGTGCAGGCTTGTACCATTCACTGAATGGGCAGTGCTGAACATTGTGTTGTTCTGCATCTGGGGAAGATCCAGGTGCAGAGAGCCTGGGCAGCCCGGCCTGGGATCTTCAGAGGTGTGGAACATGAAAGGGGATTCTGGCCGCTCACCTTATTCAAAATGCCCAGAGCTGTCCCATTTTCCTGGCCTCTGTTTCTGGCTTGGGGGGTTTCCTGCCTGCTGGCTGGGAATAGACGTGTTGCTGTTATGCTAGCCTTAAGTCTCCTGTAATGAGTGTTACACAGGAAAGCAGCTGTGTCCTTTGGCTCTGATTTTAATACTATGTTAAAGAGCAGATTATGCTGGGCTGGACCACAGTGATGTGGAGGTGGCACGCACCATGACCAGTTTGGGGAGGGCTTTAGCGAGGATGACTAAGGACTTGGAGCTTATGGTTTAGGATAATAAATCCACCCAATTGCTCTCCTCTTCAGGAAGCGTAGCCAAGCCTAACAAATCAGTGCCTTAACAGACTCGTATTAAGGTCCTTTAATTGGACTAAGCTGGTTAATACCCTTGTGGGGTTTGTGTGCTCAGGGGACCAGGACAGAAATGGGCTGCCATTTGTGCTGGCAAAGCCCAATACCATTTCCACCCAAAATGCTGAAATATTAACTTCTAATATCCTTAGAGGGAAGTGCTGGATTAAGGCTTTTTGATTATTATAATAAAGGGAGCAGATGGCTGACCTGTATGGGCTTCATTAGCTTGGGCCCAGTGTGACACTAAACAAGCCCTCAGTCCCAGCAGGTCTGTCGGAGGCTCTACCATCCTTTCCCCAGTGGCCCCGATAGCAGGTTCACCTTGTACAAGGAGTGCAAATCCCCCCCAACCTGCCTCAAGCCCCAGAATAACAATGCAGATGGCCTGAGAGCAGCAGTGGCATGTGGGGTTGAGCTCGGTTTGTGAATGCCTCTGGCTGCGAATCACAAACCTAATTCCCCTTCCCAGGCCCTGCTTTTCCAGGTGGCTCATGGCTGAGGAGTCTGCGCTAGGTCTGTGCTCGATTTTCATGCAGTGCAGCTGATTTCTCCAGCTGTTTTTCTTAAGCAAAGGCAGCCACCCCTCCCAAGACATGCTTATAGCATGGGACCCAAGCCTCCATGCACAGCTCTCCTGTATAAAAGATGAGTTCACCTTGTAGAGCTAAATGAGCTGCATTTCACCACACCAACACATCCCAAATTAAATGCATTAACTGCACTGCATAGGCAAAAGTGGTTGTATTTCAGTTGCATGCACTGGTTATGGTTACCTGTCAGGCTAATTTTGACCTGGTGGCATGCTTTCAGACACCATGGTCTTTGTCTACCCCATGTCAACCTGTTTGCCATAGTGGGCCACACTTGCAGCTCTCAATATGTTATGTGGGCTGCACCCACACAATTTATTTCCTGTGTATCCATTTAAAAAATGTTTTGGTTTTTAAAACATTGGGCCACAGGAGTGTGCTGGTTGGGTCGCATGTGGCCCACGGGCCGCGGGTGGAGAACCACTGGTCTATCCTGTGAGGAGTCACTGAAGCATCATGGTGCCTCGTGTGTGCTCTGACAGTGTAAGCTGCTGTTCGAAGTGAGAGTCTCATTCTATTCAGCACGTCCGGTGGCAGCTCCAACAGAGGATCTGTGGAGAAGCAGCTGAGCAGAGAATTCCTCTGCCTTGGTGCGCAGCTAAGAAAACTTTCCCACAAACTCCCCCTAGACAGGGGAAATGGGAGGCCAGTGGGTGAGAATGAAGAGGTCACTCAGCAAGTGGTTATTGCTGAATATTGTGCCTGTTTAAAGCCCTGGACTTTAGCAGATGTTTTATTCTCTCTTGAAATGATCCATGCAAAAAATTGAGTTTCCCTTTTAACATCATCTTTGGTCCGGAGACTGTATCTCAGCACCAAAAACAGCCATTTGCATGAAGATCCCTGCATGTATTGGGCATTGTTGAGCTGGCACATCAGACTTGGATTCCCTGGGTGCTGGTATAGTCTGTCAAGTTGGTGCTGGAGACTAGTTCTCTGGGGTTTGCCAGTTAGTGATAAGCTGGCTACAAAGAGAAGCAACATGCCTTGCTGGTCTTGGCACGGGGTGGGATGCTGGGAGTGCCCGTAGGTATTCTGGCTACTACCACTGACCTGCTGCAGGACCCTTGGCAAGTCGCATCTCTCCCCAGTGGTGAAGGATCTGGCCATTGGGGTTCCTAAGACAGATCCTTAACAGAAAGATCCTATCATCCTAGTCTAGTAGGAACTGTAGGCAAGTCTAAACAGGCCAAGCAGCCCCAAGGCCACAGCACTACACTTAGAAGACTTTTGCCATTTTGGCACCCAAAGGCAGCACAGAGGAGCAGGTCTCTGAATACTTTGAGAACTGAATGACTGCAACTTCAGAAGCTTCAATCTGCTAATGACTGATTCTTCATCTCTAGGCTTCATGGGGTTACACCATGAGGTTTGCATGGATGATTGCCAGCCAGAACCTGCCACAATGGCCAGTGTATGGAGAGAATAAATGGCTACCGCGGCAGCTGTCACACAGGTAAGAGTCAGTCTTTCAGGAACATCTCCCTCTTAGTATGATCTTCTAGCAGCAAACAGACTTAAGCAGCACTCATAGAGAAGGGTACCCTGCTTGATGCAGCTTTCTCCAAGAGGACTTCTATGAGGTTCTCCTGGAATAATCAAACAGCCAGACTTGCTGGGCTGGGGACCTAAGCTCGAAAGGTGCTGCAGGCTGAGACTCAGCACCATGTCCTCCTGAGGTGAATGAGACTTCCCCAGTGGCTTCCCCAGTGACTGTCTATGCAGTACTGCTTATAGTGCAGTTCACGCCTGGTGGCCTCAGCTTCCCCGTCACAGGAAGGCACTCTGTGGCACAGCAGGGTCTATTGGCTCCCTGCTGGTGGGCTGCTCCCGTCTGCCACCTCCTGTGCTGTGTTAAGGATAAAGGCAGTGTTTTCTCCATGCTCCCCTGAAGGGGTTTCCCCTTGCTCCATTTGCTGGCTTTGAAGAGAAACGTAGTGAACTGGACAGTGATGAATGTTTGCTCAGCCCCTGCGGAAACAGTGCCAGCTGCTGCAACACGTTTGGGAGCTTCGTGTGCCTGTGCCCTGCCAGCTGGGGAGACTGGTTGTGTGACAGCCTTGGGAATGCCTGCCTGTCTGAGCCCTGCAGGAATGGAGGCACCTGCTCAGGAAGTCCCCAGCGGGGCTTGGTCAGGTGCGGCTGCCCTCGGGGATTCATAGGCACTGGATGTGAGCAGTAAGTCAGCAACTGTGCCAGCAGCTCCTGCCACCCAGAGCGTGTTACTTGTGAGGACAGCGCTAAAGGCATCCAGGGTGAGTCCCACTGTTGGTTTGCTTCCACTTTCTGGGGCAAGCAGCTCTTGAGTAGAGGAGCCTGCAGCTGGACTCCTGTGCAACGCTCCATCTCCCCTGGTTTCTCCTCTGGTGCATAGGCCTGATAATTCAGAAATAGGCAAATCAGCCCTGTTCTGAATGGCATATGTGGAGAAAGGGACAGCTGCGCCACCCCAGGTTCTGTTGTCTCTGTAAGAAAGCAGAGTTTTCCCTGTGGCAGGAGCATTATCCTCACTGACAGCTACTTGCTTGGTTGAAGCCTACATGTGGAGCCCGGTTGAGTGAATGATGGCAAAAGTCTGCCCTGCACTGAAAGGCCCAGGATCCCCACGCTATGTAGAAAATGGTGGTGATGACTATCTGTTGCTCCTGTTTCATTTAGTGGGTATAGTGATATACTTGCATTCCTCTTCTGAACTGTTGTGCAGTGCAGCTATTAAACAGGAGTCATCTTCCACCCCAGGAGTGGCCACACTTCAGAAGCAGGTGGAAGCAATGGGTCCTTGCTGGTTAGCCGTGAACTGGTCCCTGCAGTATAATTCACACAGACCAGGTAAAAAGCCCCGGAGCAAAAAGATTGTGCACATGCAGCAGCTGAAGCCCCCTGACAGGGAAACAAGAGTCCAAAGGGAGTGAAATGAGTTCCAGATGGTTTATGGTAACTGGCAAGAAACTAATACTGCAGTTGAGCTTGAATAAACAGAGCCACGACACCAGAGATGGAGCTGGGGGTGGGGTGGTCCAGATAAGGATGAAAACAGACAGTACATCATCTCTGGGGCACCCCCAGGCCAGGCAGTGAGCTAAACCATTTGTTTCTGGTGTGGTGTCGGAGTGGCTGTGTTCTCCTTTCTGAACTGTTCTCAGCTCACGCAACGTGTATTCAGTATCCCTTGCCCTTTGTGCGATCCACCCGCAGGGATGCAGGGATCACACATTGGTCACAGGGTGCTTTTGTTTCCATCAGATCCTTGTTTAGTGTTGTGGTCTGTGTCCTTGTGCCAGTAATTAATTACCAGTGATGGCAAAGGCTGCCCAGCCCCTGCGCTGCTTTTCATGTGCCCATTTTGGCATAGACTGTGGTTTGTGGACCATATTCATTTAAAAGCTGGTATGGTCTTGATTTGAGAGAAGTGGCATCTGCTGCACTTGGAAGAGGCTGGAGATACCACTGGACCACTGAAATAGTCTTCAGAGAGACCCTGGAGTGCACTCCAGGATCTCTCTTATGAGTATTTCAATGGTCCAGTGGTATCCCCAGCCATTGCCCCATCACAAGGGATGGACTCTCCTCTGAAGATCTTGGTAATTTGTAAAAACAGCCTTGGGAATCCTTTGTGCAATGAGCTGTTGGAGTTTACTTTCATCGTACCCTCAGACTTCACTGCGGCTCGGTGGGAGAGGCTCTCCAGGTGTACCCAGGCTCTGTGTCCGTGTCTGTGCTTCCGGAAAGTCTCCCTTTTTTTAATGGCTTCTGTCCCTGTTAGTATGTGCATTGGAGCTGCAAGGGCATCTTTCTGCAGTAAATAATTTACAGGATCCCACAACAGGGTGTCAGGGCAGGTTACCTGGGGCTCTTTCCCTTGATAGACATGAAGAGCATTTTGTTTACTTTGGGAGAGAGACTGAACTACTGGTTACAGCTGGGGGACTCGGAGACAGGAATCCTGTTTTCTGTTCTTAGTCTTAAGAGGGGACAATGATCTGGGGGTTGAAATGAGGTGGTTGTGGGATTTGGGATGCCTGGGTTCTGTTCCTAGCTCTGTTCTCCACCTGTGTTTCCTGTGGGATAAAGAAATAGTGTAGGTGACTGTTGAGCAGGGCATGTGGGAGGCAAGACTGTAGCAGCTGATCAAGGTACAGTGTTAAACTGCAGAGCTGGAGAAGAAGCGCTTCTCCATTTTAAAAGGCAAACATCTCTGTTGAACTACCAGACCCTTGCTAATACATCGATGCAGTAAGTGTAAAAGCTTTACAGAGCTCATGAAGTCTAATGGGAAATTCCCCACATTCAGCTCTGAGAGTCCTGAGCCTTTGCTTTGAATCGCTGGGGAGACTTGTATGAACCCAGGCTCTCTTTGGGGATGATGAGTTCACTGGCTCCTGCTGTTCGGCGGTTTATGAACCTGGGGTGACTGTGATGTCACCATGATCTCAGCAGTTGATCTTCTTCATGTTTGTCAGGGGCCCAGGGGATGAAGAGACGGTTCTGATGAACTCCGAAGCGCAAAGATGTAGATGGCCCTGGTGCTAGGAACTGAACAGAGAAATATCAAAAACTTCATTCAAAGGCAGGATGGCTTCTAAAGCAGAATGCGCCCTCTGAGACATTAGTGACTCTTATTTAATAACAGATGGATTTCCAACTGATTAAATTCCAGGAGCTGTGCTACAGTGTCTGCAGGGATCGGCAGCAGAGATGTACAATAGCGGCTACACAGCTTTTTACAATGCAGCACAGAAGATTTTTGATGCACTGAGCTTAGAGAGTCGAATCCAGTCTGCACTCTTGCCTCACCTGGGAAATAAGGGTCCATGTAATGGTGATCAACTGGGCTGGGGCCCAGTTGAGTAGAGAAGAACCCCAGAGACAGCGTTTATTTCTGCCCTGTTGTGAAAGGAGCCTTTAGAGCCCTTGGCTGTGTGATTACTGACAGCAGAACCTGCGATCCCTTCCAGTTGCTTCTGCCTCTGCTCCTTGTGGCTTCCTCCAGATGTTGCAGGTGCATGGTGCCCTGAAGGTATGGCCAGTGCAGGTTTTACACTGATAAAGGGGGAGGGAGTGTGCAGTACTATACTCTTCCAGGCTCCCAGCTTCTGAGCCTGCTTATGCAGTCTGCTGGTACATAGTTTGGCTGGAGAGGAGCTTTGTTACCTTTGCCCCAGTATCTCTTCCCTCCCTCTCAGCTGTCTGCTTCTTCTCAGTTGCAACAGCACTGGCGTAGAAGTACCTAATGAGATTTTCTAGATTTTACCTACCCGTTCCTTCCTGGAAAGGAGTCTCTAGGTCCCTGGTTTTATAATGCCACCATAGAGACCCCAATAATGAGCAGGTGACACAAAGGCATAGAGGGGTGGACATAATCTTTTTTTATCCTTTCTCCATGATGACAAGTTTGGATTCACGTCCCTGAGGTTTCTTTCAATGTCCGAGAGCCCTGCTTCACTCTAACAGCCTGTCTGCCACCCTTCTGATGCCCGAGGGATGGTATGGGAAGGAAGGTTGTGGCTGTAGCAAATGTAATGTTCATGGGTTAGGTCAACCAGAAGCAGCTGTGGATAGGACATGTTAAAAGTCTCTTAGCTAAGCACTGATTTTTGTGTCTGTCGAGATTTAAAGCCCCACCTTGACACCCAGAGGCTTTTCCATTGTGCTTTGGAGCATCCACACAGAGGAGGTACCATGGGTTTGGAGATGGGCCACAGACACACGGTTCATATGTGGATCTGGCTATGTGAGGGCTTGAGGCCAGGCTTAGGTGAAGGATTTCGAGCTCAGTGGTGCATGGATCTTGTAAACAGTTCTTGTGGGTTTTTGGACCCAATTGGCAGAAATTGCTGCTGTCCTCCTGAGTCTGAACGGTGTGTGTGACTTCTAAATGTCACCGTGCAGATGTCTGAGCAAATTTCTGTGTGCTTCTTACCCAGCAAAGTGCTGTGGGAGTCTGGAGGAATGACATTATAATGAGATTCTGGTCAGGCACTGGGCTCTTTGAGGACTACAGGCTTCCTGTACACTGACTGCTCCTCAGGCCTGGTATAGGGTTAGATTTCTGTTGGGAAGAGGGGTTGTGTGGCTGCCATGCTGGGCTTCCTTCTCCCTGTTCTCTTCTTTTCCCTCATGACCACAAGCTAGTTTTGCAGGGTTGCTATAGCCTCCTCCTGCATGGCCAGGGGAAGCTTTGGTGCGCTGGGCATTCCCAGGGTCAAAGCATGAGACTAGCAGCAGATCCATAGCAGGGATGAGTTGCCACTACACCATTTCTGATAGTGGAGCATCACTGATTTATACCAGCTGAGGGGCTGGCTCTGGTTCTGTCCCCAGCTCTGCCACTTGCACATTGCCTGACTTTGGGCACCTGCTTTATCTCTCAGCTTTAACTTCTCCATCTGTCCAATGGTAATAACAATGTCTGCCTGCTCTCCAGGGGCTGTGAGGGCAAACACTTCGGAAAGAAAGACAAAGTGCTTAATTTTTCTTAACAAGCACATGATGAAGTGTGCCCAGCTCGCGGGGGGGTCCCCATTCGAGATGCTTAAAGGTGAGGCATCTTGGGAGTCACTAGTCAGGGAAACTTGGTCCCAAGCTTAATTATGTCAGAACTGCAGTGGATTCTGAATTTGGAGCTTGCTTCTTGTCTGAAATATTTGTGCGAGGGTGAGATGGAGAGAGAGCGAGTGCTGGGAGAATGGGTCCCAAAGGACTTCGGTGCTTGTTTGTTGCTCCATGTAAATCCAAGGACAGTCAGATTGCTTGGCTGGGTGGGACTGTTTGTTAGTTATTGCCAGCCCTGTTAGGTTTTTTGATAAGGTTTTCTCTTCACCCTCTCCATCATCCTTCCCCCCAGTCTCCAACCCACACACTCCTCATGGGCTCCAGCAGCCGCCAGGTTCCAGGCATGTGAAAATCTGAAATGGATTTTGTTGCGGCTCCTTGAAAGCCCCATCTGCACGCTTTGCCTGTGACCCTGCGCTTGCTGCACTCAGCCAGATAGGCAATGTATATTCCTGCAGAGGGAGAATTCCTCTGTATAAAGTGCCCGTTCCTTCTTTTCTGGATTCTTTACCTTCTGCTAGTATTCTTCTTCTTTTCCAGGGAGAGCCTTAAACTATGGACCCTGGGCATGTGTGCTCGTGTAGGACTAAACACATTTCTTTCTCTTGATGTCTGAATGACAGAGTTCTCCTCAGGGGGAGACATGAAAGTGGTGAGCATATGGGCAGCATGGGTGGTGGAGCGCAGAGGATGGAGCACAGCACACATGCTCTTACCCCAGATGACCTGGAGGAGAAGGTAGCCCAGGGCATAGTCAGCAGCCTAGGGAAGGGAAGGCCTGAATGGGAGGATCCCTCTTGGGATGCTTGGAGCAGAGAGAAGTTACAGATACTTGTGGCCTGATTTCTCAGACATGCTGAACTGCCACTGAAGCCCATGAACTTCAGAGCTGTCACTCCTTCCAGCTGGATCATCTCTTCTTGGTGGTTTAGCAGGAAGGGAAACTGATGCAGCGCAGTCGTGCTGCTTGCACTAGCCAGCTGCGTCCTTGGTGCTGAGAGAACCACAGCTCCTGCTCCTATGGCCTAAAGCAGGAAGGTGCATAACGTCTCTCTAGTACCTTTAGTTGCCAGTTAAGTGGGACAGCAGTGTACATCTCTGAACGATCTTAAATTCCACGCACCTCACTTCATTTGCTATCATCATGCACCCACCTGTGGCTCAATATGGCAGGTACTCAACGGATTAGGAGCAGAGTTAAAATGGGTGTATGCAACTGAAATGGCATGCATATGTTGCCTTACTGTAGCTTCAGTTGTCTTGTGAACATGCACTGATTCAGGCTCCCAGCACCCCTATGTCCATGTGTTCCAGTTTTTACACCAAATTAATGGATTAGAAGATTATAAAGCATAAGCTTCAGGGCATCAGCTTTTACTACAGCAAGATCCTGGCTATGGAATTGGGATCTTGCTGGAAATGGGAACAAACCCCACTCTACATGTTCAGAACAGCAAGGCTGGCTGGTGAAGAGGTAGCCTTTCCTCTTAGTCTCAGTGGCCATGTCTGGAGAGGGTGGAGAATGGGTGCTTCTGCCTGAATTTTGCTTGCAGTTATTTTGTCAGTGCTCAGGCATCCTAGCAGAGGGCTCTTTTTTTTGTCTTGTGCAATCTAAGCTGTATGTTGGAACTTAATAGCAAAATTCCCACTAATTTCAGTGGGAACTCAGACATTTCCTAGTGTGAGCTGTCGATGGGGACACTTTGCTAAGCCAGATGGAGCCTGGCTTTGGTCTGGTGCAGCAGCTCAAAGGGGAAGGTCTGTAGGTTGTCCATAGTCTGACTTTATCTTGCACTGATGTTGGCCTGTTGGATTAGCCAGTCCTAGGGGAGGCAACTCCCTGCACAGCCCTTCTCCAAGGAGACAGGAGACAAAGGCTGTCAGCATGGAATTTAAGCACTTTTTTAATTTCTGTGTTGTTCTGGAAAGGCATTAAATGGAATTTGGATTTTGCCACCTCAGATCTTTGGCACAATCACAGAGGTGTCCTCACAGTGCCCACCGAGGGTAGATTAATAACTGATCCTGTTTGGCAGGTAAGGAAACTGAGGCACAGCATTTGAGTGACTTGCCTTAAGCCATTGGAGGGTTGGCATTAGAGTGGGGATGGGACTTTGACACTGGTCCCATGTTTGTATCTCTAGTCCCCACCTCCTGGTTTGCTTTGAGCCTCGCAAAGAAAATGCAGTGCATCAGATAGCAGCAATACTGGGGTGGAGCAATCTGGGCCTAGTCGAAGCCTTGTTAGCATCTCCATGGGCAAACTGCACTTCATGCACATTGGGGCTTTCCTCCAGGCAATAGCTGATATAGAAACTGGTTTCCTGGATCTGATTTGCTCTGTTTGCCTCTTGGTTCATGAAGCTGAGCCACGGGGCTCACCGGCTTCACCAGCTGTGGTGGGGAGAGAGCATAAAATACCAGCCTCTCTCCACTTTGTCCCGTGCTGCCTAGCATGCCGTTCCTCTCTTGCTCGCCCACCTGAACTCCCCAGAGTTTCTGGCACTGTGGGCTGGTGTGTACGTTCTTGAGCTGGCCTGTCCCGTTCAGTCCGGTCCGTGTGATCCAGGCAAGGTTTTTGCTTCGTTCCAGCAGCATGTGTAAAGCGTTTCAAAGTGGACAGCGACTCTGTCCACCCCGTTAGTGCTAGTCCCTAAATCGGCAACGCGTGGAGTGATTGCTTCTATTAGGAAAAACTCTCCAAAGTCCAGAATGTGGGGAGAGCCCACATCTACCAACTTCCAGCAGCTGCTTCTCTCCTGAGGCTTTCAGAACAGGCACTCGTATGCTCGCAATGGAATTAAAGAGAATTATATCCAGGGCATACCACGCTGCTGCCCTGCTCCCGGTCTTTCTCCTGCTTTGGGGTAAGTTTTCTTGTTCTCTGTCTCATGGTTACCCAGCTAATGTGCTCTAACATTGGCTTCGCTGTCTGCCTGAACTAGTGTTTGTGGAAGTGACTGAAATGTTGCTTTTGAAGTAGCACCTGCAAACCTTGGAAACTTATCTGGAAGATATACAGGCATTTTAGACTTTAGCTGTGTCTGGGTGTGGGTGTGTATCTTTATGCACTAGGGAGGTTAGAGAAGTGTTTGTGCAATTAAGTAGTTGGTGATTGCAGTAACTGTTCTCCATAGCAAAACCCTATAGTAAAGTTCCCCTAGATCTCACAGTTGCATCAATGTAGAACAAACAGGGAAGAGATTTCAGTGCTTTCCATGTATGTATCCTGTAGGGTGCATCCAGGGGAGATGAGCTGTGTGTGCTGTTGGCTGGTAATCCTACTATAACATGCATGTGTGGGGGGATGCATGGGGGAAGGGCAGGAGGTGAAAGGTGTTCATTTTAAAAACCCTTAATAGTTGCAGGCCATCCACTCTTTATCTGGAGGGGGCATCGAGGTGCCTAAAGACAGCATCATATTGGCGGAGCTTTCTTTTGAATGTTCTTTCAAGCCTGAAACTTTTGTCACTCCGCAGTGTACTTGACTGTTTTGGGCCTCTGAAGGAGTGCAGAAGATTTTTCCCCATGGACTTAGAATTCGCTCCTGGGTCTAATTTCTTGCACTCTCTGGAAAATAGACTTCCCTATATTCCTACAGAAATGGGTGTCTGGGGACCTGCTGGGCCTAGACATCTGTTTTCGTCATCTAGGGATTATAAGGTTGTGTCAGGAACAAGCCCAGCTCTGTACGGGAAGGAAGATGGGGACTGAACTGGCGTCCTTAGCCCGCTGCTGGGCCAGGGCCTGCAGTCCTCCCCAGCAAGGGCAGCAGTGGTCTGGCACCAGCGTGCAAAAAAGTGAGGGGAAAATGAGGAGAACTAGGAACAGTGAACTACTGAATCCGGGAGTGCTTTGCTATTAATCCCTACTTTTACTTGCAATAAGATCCCTTCTTGAAAGCTAGGGAGCCCTCAGCTCTTTCTATCCCCTCACAGTCCTTCCCCTTGCAGCTATCCTGCCTCTGCCTTGCTCTGCTTCTCCCAGACCACGTATGCATCCGTTGAGCTAAGTTTTGTTTTTTGCGGGAGTTATTCTTTCCCCTGTACCAACTTCTTTGTCTGGTGCATTGGCTCCAAGTGCCTGGAATTCCTTTGGCCACAGGGAAGCAGCAGGGCTGGCTTTTGTGCCCAGTAACCATAGCTACTGGTTTAAAGTGTGAAGCAATTATGGTGGCTTTGTGTTGTGCAGAAGGAAGGCCCATG
This sequence comes from Alligator mississippiensis, assembly GCF_030867095.1. Lineage (NCBI taxonomy): Eukaryota > Metazoa > Chordata > Crocodylia > Alligatoridae > Alligator > Alligator mississippiensis. The sequence goes on from NC_081835.1 coordinate 65,367,386, forward strand.
GCTCACAGTATTGCTCAGCCCATGGCTGTGCAGGGGTTGGGATGCTCCTTGAGGAGTTTTGCTGGTCTGCTTCGCTTTGCCTGGGCAAAGCCTTTCTGTAGACGACACCTTACAGAGGACTTCTCTCTTCCTGCTGGAGCTGGAATGGGTGTCCTGTCGATGAAGAATGAGAAAAAATCTGCAGAAGGCATAATTCTCATAGACACACAACTAGTTCCCCTCTGCAGGGGGAGTTTTGCTACCAGAGTGAGTTGTAGTAAATGTTTTGCCTTCCTTTGCCACCTCTCGCCTTGGGATTTCTAAGGACTTTAGGAAAAAAGTCCCTCCTTGACAATATACAGCAGGTAACTATTATCCTTTTTACATATAGGGGAAACTGAGGCACAGAAGCTGGGTGATTTCCTCAGGATAACAGGCAAACTGTGCTTGAGAACAGTTCAGATGTCCGGTCCCCAGCTGTAACCACTGGGCCATGCTGTGACGTAACCAGAACCCCAGTTGCTCCTAGTGCTCAGTTGTGAAGTAAACCCTGTGGGGACAAGACCCAGGGTCTCTGGACGGACCCAACTCTGCTGCTTCCAGCATACAGGGCAGAGTAGTGCTTGGCTAGCGCAGGTCGAGTTGATTTGGAGTCTTGCTAAGCAGATTCTGGAAGGCAGATTTAAAACCCAGCTTCCCTGCATTTTCGGTCCCACACAACTCAGCACTTTAGGTCACGTGCCTTTGGTCTGGCAAATGCTTTGGCCACCTTTTGAGGAGGGACACATGCAGACAAGCCTTTCTTCTGGTGCTTTGCTATCTGTTCCAGGGCAGGCTCTCGAGATTAGCTCTGACAAACGCAGCTCGGCTCACAAAGGCTGTTCAAAGCCCTGTGGCAAAGCAGTGCTCCCTTCTCCGCTCTCTGTATTGACTGCCAAAGTCTGTAGATTGGAATTGGAAATTAAAGCTTGGGAGCAAATTTGGCTCCTTGAATACAAAGGAAACCCCAAATGTCAGGGTTTGGTCTGTGGAAGTGGCTGGGAGATCAGAGAACCCAGAGGTGGGCTCGCTGAGTGGGGATACTGGGGTGCAATAAGAATGAAAAGATCAAAGATTTACTGGGGCAGGGTAATTACAGCAGCCATAAAACACAGAATTACAGCTCTTGCATCCTCTCCCAGGTCTTAGTCAGAGCTGGCCTTTTCCTCCTTTGAGGTAGGTAACAATTGTACTTATTTCACAAGGAGAAACTGAGGCACTGTGCATACAACCCTGACTTCCTGATGGGAAGTCCCACTCTTTACTTCTCACTGATTTACACATAAAGCTGACATGTTGACTCTGTCTGTGTACATACGTGCTAACATGCAGGCACCTCTGGGGTGGGATTTAACAGCTGTTAAAGTACACAGCGAGCTGAGACAGGAAAGACCTAGTTTGATCTCCTTTACAGAGGTTGAACTCCAAAGAGTTACCCTGGCCCACTGTAGAGCAAGACTTGTACCCATAGCATTTTGATTTCTGCTGAGTTTAGGATTTGGCTAGGGGGCCGAGCTGGCACCCCAGCTCTGCCAGAAAGCTGTGGGATCTTGTAGATAGGCCCTTTGCCGAATGAATTGCCAGCACAGCTTTTGGATTGCCCTGGGCTTTCTTTTGAGGTCCCTTGCCACATTGTCATAGTCATCTTAGCAAAGCTTGTCCAATCTGTCAGGATGATCGCCTGAAACGATATGAATGACACTTAGATTCACCTGACGGATGGTACTTCTGCCCAAGTGTTGCCTCCATTTCGCTGCAGCAGGCCTCCTGCTTCATGTGCTATTTGCACAGCAGTGTAAAAGCTTGAATCGTTGCTATGGAAAACGGGTAGGAGGAATTTTTAATGAATCGTCATCATCTTTGCAGATTTTCCTCCAATCTCTTTCCAGAAATCTGGAAGGTTTAGCAAGTGCCCTATAAGCCTCCAGCAAGGAGGCTGTCCAGTGGGCGGCGATGCCTTGAAAGCAGAAGAATCCTCCAGCTTCTGGCAGCAATGTGATCTATCAGTAGATCAACAAGATCAAATAAAGATTTTATTTGTGGGAGGAGACCTAGTTCAACAGAGCCTCTCCTAATCCATGAAGAACAATGAGGGCACAAGTGCTCAGTCCTTGTGCAAAGCAGCGGTGGCAGCCCCTCTGCTGGGTGATGGTCACGGGAAGGTAAACCTTTCTGGAGAAATGCAGCCTCCATGCCTGCATCCAGACTATACAAGCTGAGCAGAACAATCATCTGTTAAAGTCCATGGAAAGGGGGCGCCTAGAAAGGCTGTAGAACTGGGAATTGTTCAGGCCAAAGCAAGATCAGTGGAAATTAGCCAGCGCTCTGGAAAGCCCTCAGTGCTTGGAAGGAATCGCATGGCCATGGTCTTGGTGCTTAAGCGATTAATGTCAGGAGTGCTGCTCGGCTTTTTTAAAATGCCGCAGACTTTAGTCTGCGCCAGTGAAAGATGCCAAAGAGCTACTGGGTCACCACCTCTGTGTTGAAAGCCCCAAGGAGCTCCACAGCACCTTGGAGGTTCCTTTAAAAAACCCTTTCTGCAAGAGCCCCCCATGCTTGCTCCCTGTCTCTTGCTGAATGCTTCGAGTCACCAGGAGCATGGCAAACACTCCCCCAGAGCGGTCAGCGAGGCTGGGAGAGGCAACCCAACAGCACGAAAGCCCCTTGCAGGCCTGCCCTGCTTCCCTTCCTGTTGAGTGGACGCTGGGAGTGTGCCCTTCTGCTAATCCCTTACGCTGACCAGGGTAGAGAAAGATCAGCAGAGGTCAGCAGGGATTTACTAATATAAGCACATGCCTTTCTATTGCCATGGAAACATAACTCTTTCCATTGCTTTATTCAAAGTTTCAGCAGAGTTGTCTGTCTTGCTCTAAATGTTGTTTAGATACCTGGGGAGTTTCCCTACTTCACCTTCAGCTTCAACCTGGAAGTCTAGCAGGGAAAGTGCTGGGGTGAGAGCAGGGGCACAACAGAACTGCTGGAAATGGCACCACGTTGGGATTTTGATCCTCCAGGTCTCGGCTGCTTGCAGGCTTCTCAAGCTCACTTGCTGTTGCACCACAGTTGCGAAGCCAGTGGGAGACCTGCTATTTTCAGCTCCTGGTTGCACGGAGACTTTCCCTCCAACTGCAGACGTGAACAGGACAGATGAAATATAAATGAGGGAATAAAAAACCTGCCAACCTGTGGCTTCTGTATGCAGGATGGTTGCGAGAAGCAAAACTGAAACCGAAATAATGCAAACGTTGGGGAAATCCACGGGCCCCCTATGGTGGCTGTTCTGTGCCAAGGTATTTGTCCCAGAGGCATCAAGTTCCTCTCTGACATAGTTTTGGGTACCAGAAAATAGCCATTTTTTAATAATTCAACATACTTTGCCTTAAAAAATAGCAAACTGGGGGGTTGGGGGGCTAAATCCTGCTGTGCATTTAGTGTGAGCGTGTTTTGAAACTGGGAGCTCTGGCATACCAGCTCCCCGTTTTCCCCTCCCTTGGGGAAGTCTTTGCAGTGAAAGGCCCCTGGCTGGGGGGAGTGCACATTCCTTTACTTGACTATCTTCAGTCTTGTGTCATGGAGAGACAGCATCAGGCTTGTGTCTGGCCCTGGTTACCGGTTAGAAACATCACAGCCTGGGTGCCTGACACAATGCATCACCGCCTCCTCCTCTGTCAGGCTCTTTTCTGGAGACAGTGGGAGGCTGCAAGAGCTCGTGGTGGCGACCATGCTGACCTCCCTGGAGCGGGAGAGATCAGACTCATGCTGACTGGCTTCTGAATGTCTCATCCGCTGTTGACTGTTTCCCAAGAGTGAGGTGGCAGACGCTTTGGTTTCGGCCAAGGGTAAAAAAAGGGGCCCAGTATCTGCTGTCATGGCTGAGCTCCCCACGGTTCACCTGGGTACAGTGCCCTGCTGGCACTTGGCACCTGCGTCCTCTCTTCTCCTGTTTCTTGAGGCACGTCCAGTTTCTACAGACGTGGTGCTGTGTGGGACTGTGTGGAACTAGACAAGTTTCCCGAGTCTGCATCTGGGTGACTTGCACTTGGGATTCTGTCCAGAGGCATTTAATTGTGAAGCTTGCAAATGTAAACTGGATACAAGCAGCAAAACCCTGAGTTTCTTTAAATAGTTGTAGCACAAGCATGTGCAAAATGCTAGGTTCTCGGTTTCTGTTATGCCTTTACTCCAAAGCTCTCCAGAAACTAATTAAATCTCACGGCACTTGGGAAGGTGCATAGTTTCTCTCTCAAACAGATGGGTAAACTCAAGCACGTGTGCCAGACTTGCCTAAGCCCAACAAAGTTATTGTCAGGCTGGGGAATAGCCTGCAGGCATCCTGACTGCTGGCCACCTTCCTTGGATAATAGCTGTGGATGATTGTGTCTGTTTGCTGGAAGAGCAGGAGAGAGCTGTAGGATGAACGTGCTTCCCAGTTGCAGTGCACGTGCCCACGCAGATGTTCAGATGGAGAAATCTCGCTCAGAAAGCGCCCCCCACTACTGCAACTTCTTGCTGTGTGTGGAAACTGTTTTGCTCCCTTGAAATGTGCCTGCTCTAAACAGCCCGCTGCTCCCTTTTTATTGCGTGTCAAAGGTGTCCTCCAACACGAAGGAAGCAGGGTGATGTCTTGGGCAGATAAGCCTAATGTCTGCTGCTTCCCTGCTGGAATTTTAAGTGGAGGTTTAAGACCAGGTCGGAGGACCCTTATCCATGGAGCTGCCCGGAGGAGTTTGAAGCTTCAGGTGCCATGCGTGTGGTTAATGTTAGGATGACATTTAAGGAGCCGGCGGGAGCAGCAGTCTCAGCTGCTGAAGTGGGATCTGTCCTGTACGTGCGCCTGGTGCCGAGTGCTCCTGTGAGCCCGGCTGCATTCCCAAGATAACCACGTCCAACACTTGCCACGGGCACTTCGCAAGCTCGGTCCCTCTTGTTCTCAATCAGCGCAGGGTGTTTGAAGCAGAAAAATCTCAGCGTAACATAGGAACAAGGCCCAAGATACCTGTGGCAAACGTGGGTTCAAGACCACGTCTTCAGCTGCTGGCCAGAGGCTCTGGACTCTCGCATGCTTTCCGCAGCATCTCTGGAGGAGGCCAGGAGAACGGACCGCTTTCATTTCACATCATCCCCAGCCTGTTCCTGAAGGAGGCAGCTGATGCCCTTGTGCACCCTGGGCTCTGGCGAGAGCCATTGCCTATGGCAAAATTTGCCCCTGGCATGGTGGGTTTTTTATGTTAAAAACAACCCTGTTTTGCTCCTCCTCACTGTCTGGGGATGATGTTTGCTCATTTATTTGTGGGTTTGTTGGGTGGCACAGATGCAGGCCACAGTGAGCCCAGGACAGTGGTGGTTTGGGTTCTGAGTTGCCAAGATCTTATTGTGTCTTTTGAGCAAGACCCCAAATAAATCTGGGCAAGTCACTCACATCAGCCTCTCTGCCTCAGTTTCCCCACTCTGTAAGATGGGGAGCATACCCACTTCAGAGGGTTACCAGTGCCTGTGTATGGAGTGCTGGAGTGGAAACAGATCTGTACCATTTACAGAGCCCCTAGTGCCATGTGCAGGATCCCAGGGGCTGCCGTCCTGGCTTTGTTTGGCTCCAAGGGCGTTGGAACAAACCTGCGGAGGCTCCTGCTGTAGCAGAGGCAGTGACAGGAGTCTTACCTGACCCCTCACATGGGACTGGGCCCAGCACCTCTTGCGAGTCGCTCCTTTATCACTGTTGTTTATGCAGGTGAGCTCAAGCGCTTTGCTTGTCTCTGCCATCACTAAGAGGATAATCCTCTTATTCCATACTGTATCTAAAATAAATCCCCATGTCCTGCTCTGTTCAGTCACTCCAAGCCAGGAGAGGAGGTGAGAGACGTCTTGTCTTCCATACCTCTGCTGGGACTGGAGGGGTCAGTCTTTGCTGGTCATCAGTGCGATGTCCGAGCAACAAATCATCCATGGAAAAAAATCAACCCCCTCACTTATCCACTCGTAGTACAGATTTGTTCTTCTGCAGATACTTTTTTAAGAACTGTTCCTCCCCACAAGTGGGCTGGAATGAGCTGCTTCATGAGTCAACAGTGATGGGCTTTAAAAATTGTTTCTGGGAAGAAGGTCTTTTCATTCAGTTGCTTGAGAATGGCGTATCCAACCCTCCCACTAGCTTCCTAAGCCGGCCCCTGCTCATATGCAAGAGGTGAGCTTGGTGAGCTTCTGCGTGCATACTGCTCCCTGTCTGCAAGTTGGTATTCCTAGGGAATGGAGCATCCCTTCCATTTGGGTTTGACTAGAAACCCTAGTTGTGAAACTAAAAGGACTTTTAGTGGCTAGAACCAGGAGTTGGGCTCTTTGGGTTCTTTCCCTGGCTCTGCCACACACTTGGGAAAGTCACTTAGCCTCTGGGAACCTCTTTCGTCTCTAAAATGGGGATAGTACTTGGCTCACAAGGGGGTAATGACATTGAATGCTTCTGAAGGGCACAGTGCAGAAGGTGCTAGGGAATCAGTAAAGAAGTGGTACGCTACTAAAGAGGAGGTACACTTCTCTGGCAAGCAATTCAGAAATGCTAGATGCTGGTATAGGTCCAGGTCTAAGATGTTTCGAGGATTACCTGGCTATTGGAGCCAATTTAAATGATGCTTTTGCCTTTTATGGGTTTTGCAGCCTGCTTTATGGGTCCCGTAGCAAAGTGAAAGGGACACGGCATGGAGGCAGGCTGTGAGGAATGGGGGCCCTTGTTATTGGATGGCATTGGGTGAAGAGGGGATTCCTAGGGCTTCAAACTGGCTTCTTTCTTAAATCACTATCCCTTCATGAGTGCAAAAACACTTTATTGCCAAAGAACGGATGTCTAACATTTGCAGACATTAGGGATCCTGAACATTTTCATCAGGGTCCTGGTTGTGATTGAAGCTGTTGGAAACTAAACCCAAGTGGGTGATTGACTCTGGATATGCTCGGAGAGATGGAAACTTATTGTAATGGAAAGCAAGGAGCTGAGCGTCCTGCTGAGCTTGTGGAGCTAGCAGGGCTGTTTGGCTTGCAGTTCAGCTGGAAGAAAGAGCAATCTCAAGGCTCCCAGCGAAGTCACTGATCAGCCCCTTGCCTCCCAGTTGGGTGCGAGGACCTTCTGGTGACCTGTGATGAGAACAGTAGAAGAGAGAGAGCCCCAGAAGCTGCAATGTTATCCCGACTCTGCTCAGAGTAGGCCCGTTGTTGGGGAAATTGCTGTTCACACGTTCAGCCTGCTAACAGGGCTTTGCAAGCAGTGGGTGGAGGTGGTGGTAGTGGTGGGAGACCCAAGAAGAGATTAAAACATTTTCTAATTTAGAAAGGAGGAATAGATGCTTTCCTTACCTTTATGCTTTCCCTTAATACCCATTGCCCTGCATGGTCTATGACAGTTCCCAGGACCCCTTTCCCCTGTCAAGGGTCTTGTCTTCTGGTTCATACTAGCTTTAGTAGCAGAGACTTTTCTGGTCAACCTGGGACAGGAAAGGTTAATCAAGGAGCAGCACCTGTGGGTTCATAAAATCTCCCATATCCATTGCTGGTCTACCCCAAATTCCTTTCTGCGTGGGTAGGAAGCTGCAAGATGCTTCACCACTGTGACTCAGCCTTTTGCAAGATTATTCAACTGACAGCTTTGGCTCTAGTCTTCTCCGCACAGCATGTGGGGGACAGTTTACCTCTAAAGAGATGCAGACTTTTCAGCTGAGCAAATCTGCAGACAGTCAACAAAAGGACCTGGAGTCTGCTCCTCCTAATGCCAGCACAGGTGTGTGGATAGACTGCCATGAGTCTTGGTTCTTTGTCTTTGTTGTTACATTTTTTATGTTGGAAAACATCAATCTAAAACATCTTTAACTTTTCCTAACAAGAAATTTAATCCTGTCTAGCAACAGTCTTGGGACTCTTGAACTAGGGAGAATACAAAATCCCGAGAGACCTGAGGCAGACCCCAAAGAAACTGAGAAGGGAAGGGATTTTTGGTCACACTTTAAAACTGTGGGGTTGGGAATTCTTATGGGTTAATAACTACTTAGCTCCAGTGACAAGGTATTTTGTACGGGAAAAAAAAGCCTTTGGCAAAGAAAGAACCCCTGTTGTGACTGTCCAGAGGCAAAAGATCATGACATATTGCTATGGTCCCACAAGGTCTTCCAATAAACTTAAATTTGAGATCCCTAATGCTTATGAAGTCCAGGCAAAATATTAAAATCACACAGTACAGTCTGCTGGGATTTGTTATTTGTCCTGAGAGGGCAGGAAAGGTCACAAAGCCCATCTTAAAAAAAACACTCTTTTGCAAGCTACCATTAAGTGCAAAACCAGACTCAGCAAGGGCTTGTATCTGACTCCTATTCCGCATTAGCCTTTGAAGTCCATCCTAATCCACCACTAAATGAGTGGAACGTATTTCTGAAGGGAAGCATAGCCCCCTCCAGTTTCATTTCAGGGTAGGCTGGCAGGGCCCCAGCATGTTTTCGACATCAGGTTTTGCCTGCTGAATGTGTGTTCCTCTTATGGCACATGTAGGGAAAGGCCAAGAAGCACTTGTTAATCCAAGAACAGGATCTTTTTGTAGAAAACCGTGGTGGTTTTCTGGTTGTGCGGTGGCTTCTGTGACCAGGTCTTCCCGTTCTATGAGGCTGTGCTGCAGCTTGGTTTGGGGTGGCAGGCTCCACTATTAGTGTATTGTGCCACAGTGAAGGCTGTTATTAATTTGCTGATGAATATTGTATACATATTCAGACCTCATAATGAATAGTTAAGAACAAATATTGTGTGTGTCCCTGGCACTGACCCCCAGGAAGACCGCAACTAGAGTTTTAAAAGGGGCATGTTCTTCAAGGTCACACAGCCTGGAGCCCATGGAGTCTCTCCTTCAGAAGTGACTGTATTTCATGAAGCCAGGGGGTGGTTTGATTACACGACACCAGCTTGGTGTATTGAATCCCTGCAGATTCTCTGCGCGCTTGCTGGGTGCACTTGGGTTAGTGGAATAGGAGTGTCCATCTGCTGTTCTCCCATGTGGCTAAAATCCACCTCCTGAGACTGACTGGTCTACTATTGATCTGTATAGTGACAAATTCTCCTTTTATAGTGAAGTTTGCATCCAAAAGAATAGCACCGGCTCGAACAGAACTCTCCTCTTTGCATCAGAGGAAATACTAGAACTACAGCTGAGAGTGCTGCACTTCCAAGTGACTTCATCCTCAAGTCAGTGGTGTTGGTGTGCGCGTGTGTGCATGAGTGTATATGTGAAAGAGACTGTTTAAACCTTTCTTATAAAAAGGTAAAAACAGAAGGTAAAAGTGCAGAAGTGTGCACCCCACAAGCATGAAACACTTGTCGGTAACAAAGCATCTATATCAGAGAGAGTGAGAGAGCTGCATTGAAGAGGACACACTGGTATGTAAAATTCTCCTCCTCCCTGGCAGTGAAGTCCCATAGTGAACTGAGCTATACTTATGTTGTATCTGCATAAAACTTGGAGAAGTAGAGAGAGACTTGTTCCCCCTTCTTCTTGAGAAAGCTGTCTTCATTTTTTCTAAAAGCTTCTCTTCTTGGGTAGCCTCCTTGTGCTAAGGAGAAGAGTTACAGACACAAACACACAGGGTTTGGCTTTGATGTGATAAATTGCTGTTCTGCCCTCCTTGAGTCCATCAGCTCCCTGTCACTCAGGGCAGCAAGCACTTTTATTATTTTTACTTGCTTACTGCTTGTGCTGTGGTAGCATCTGGGGCCCCGTTTATTCCAGTGGGAGGCATCATACAGCCACATAATCACCACCAGTGCCTGTCCCAAACAGCTTATGTTCAAAAGAGGGAAAAGCTGGATCCACTGAGGTCGGTGGAAACATTCCCACTGACTTCCAGGCAAGATTTCACTCCAAGTTCCTACTCTGTTACACTGGTAAATAATAAAATGGCTGGGTGTTACTCCTGATTTGTACCAGTGCGACAGAGTCAAACATGGTTCACGATTGTATCCTTGTAAGGTAAATCTGACTTGAATAATCTGACTGTGTTTTGTGTCTCTTGACACATTGTTTAGGCTTGAGCTTTGAATTATTTTTCACAGCTGGCTAGAACTCTTCCATATTTATTAATGTAATTATCAGGGCAAATCCTGTGCCCTGGCCATTAGCCTCCTGACTGCAGTTTTCATCCTGTACTTATATAACCCATCATGTGAGTGCAAATAATGGCTGTTTAGGCAAGAAGAACTGAATTCCACTAGGAACCAAGAGCTGCCTCTTACAGAAGCAGGAAGGTATGAAAGGGCTTTCTGATTCATTTGTAAGTGAGAAAGGCAGGTACTGGTGTTGGACTTGAATCATCTCCCATAGAAAAGCTCTGGTGGGGCCCAGACCTGATTGCTCTGAGCTATCCCAGCACAAACCTTGTACTGCTGCAAAGTGCCCCAGTGGCTGTGCCCCGAGTGGCTGCCAGCTGGAGCGAGGCAGCAGCAATGATCATGAGAAGCATGTATATATGAGCTTAATCATTACAACGCCCCTATATACTTCCCATATCTATTGTACCAGGTGTGGCTGTAACTTCCTCCATGCTTTTCTCAGGATCAGTCACGTTTGGTGCCGTGCACCTCTACAGTTTGCTGTTTAATGAACGTATTGAGTGACAGCATTCCTACCCACCTGTTGTTTATGGTTTGGTCATCCTGTTCTTTCTACCTGCTTTCCTTATCTATCGCAGCCATCCACGCTGATCCTATCCATCCGGGGGTGCCCTGGACCAGATTCCACTTTCTGCTGCATCCTGTCACTGTCTTCAGACCTCTAAATTTTGAATTCCTGCTCCTGTTGCCTTGTGGCCTACAGTGGCTATAGCTTTCAGACATCCCTAAATCATTATCTGTCTATTAAGTCAAGTCAGTCCTAAGGCTGCTGTGACTGTTGGAGCACCTTGGATGCTGTAACAACCCTCTTCCACTCTGCCCTGTGTTGGCTAGCTTCGTGCACCCTGTCAGTTGAAGCCCCGTCTGGTCCTTGATATTGGTTCCCCAACTCTTCTTGGGTCTGCCTCTTTTTTTCTTTCCCTCCACCATGCCCTGCGTTATGGTGTCGGCAAGGGTGTCCAGCCTTCTTGTGATGTGTCCAAACCATCACAAGTCCCTTCATCACACAACCTCCAACCATGGACTGGGTAACAGGTCAACCTGCCTGGCACAGCACCTGGTGATGCCATGACAATAACCACAGTAAACTCGGAAGAAAATGGAGCCCCCTAAAAGGCTCTTTAGCACCTTTCTCTCTTGTGGTGATGGGAGAAGAGGCTTTCCTGGATCCTTATATTTGTCATGGGAACGGTTTGCAGGTGGGTTCTGTCCTGTGCTCACATGTCTGTGCAGCTGCAGGACCCTGAATTTTGCCATAAAGAAAAGGACAAGTCTTAATGACCCATGAAAATTCACAGGCGGCATAGTGAGGGAAATCACTAGGTGACAAGTCAGCTGTTGCTCCATCACGCGGGAAGTTTGGCTAGAGAGGGAGCAGCCCCCCTGCCTGGGCTCTGCTGTGGGTAGTGTGGACTCTCCCCGTTTTATAGGAACACGGGGCTGGGCACACATCCCTTTGAGCAGCTGGGACCCTCCCTGGGGTGGCGAGTGCTTGCCAGCTCTCCTGCAGTGTCAGCTGGGCTGCGGTGCAGTGCAGATGCATCCAAACAGCCCGTTCCTCATGCTGGCCCTTGCGTTGCTTCTGTCTCCACTCCAGCAGGTGCATTTCTTTGTATACTTACTCCTGAAGGAGCTTCCTCGCCTGCAGATGGAGCTCCTTCTTGGGCTGGGAGCAAATAGGGGCACTGTGCCATTTGAACACGCAGCGGGCCTAGTCCCCCTCTGCTGGGGCCGGTGCATTGGGCTTTTGGAAGGTGGAGACTGAAACCAGCACCTCGTTAGGTGCACAAAGGCTCCCGTCCACCACCCTGCTTCAAGCCAGCTTCCCGGGCTGCCGCCTCTAATTGCTACAGCGGATTCCAGGCAGATTCCGTCATCCCTGGTTTCTGCCTGAGTGGGAATCTGAGAATAAAAGGGCGGATGGCAGAATAATGGGTGCACTGGACAGTGCAGGGCACGGCAGCCCTCCCCGGCATCACATGAGAGGCCCACGGGAGGAGGGAATGCGGAGGATGCTGGAGCGAGGGAGGATTCAGTAAATCCTTGAGCTTCCCCCCGCCTCCTCCTCAAAGGAGACCTCACCAGGCTTTGGAGAGCAGGAATTAAGGGAGGTCAGGGCAGGGGCAGGCTTTTGTAAACCAGGGCCTGCTATAAATGGCTTTCATGAACCGGAGGCCTCCACTCCCACATACAAAGGGAGCCAGGCGTGGATGGGGGTGAGCTGATAAAAAGCCACCGACACAAATAACTCGTGGGTGGGTATAAAATGTGCCAGAGCAAGACAAACATAACGAAAAATGGGCGAGGTGAATGGTGGCCCGAAGGAGAGAATGTGTAAGGTCAGCGGGAAAGCGAGGCCCTGAGCTGGAAATCCCCACCAGGGGCACAGCATGCTAAAATGGCTTTCCTCAGCGAGGAGCTGGGTGCTGTGCGTGCTTCAGGGGCTGCTGGCCATTTGAGCAACTGCGTCCTCTCGGGCCATGGGGGAGAGCAGGTCCTTTCACTAGCTGGCTCGAGAAAATATGCAGCAAGGCAGCAGACAACACAAAGGACTGTGCCCACATTGGCTTCTGAAAACAAGGCTGGCTCCAAGAGCTAATGAGCCAGGACACGCAAGCTTAGTTAGGCAAACTCAGAGCCAGCTCAAGAAGAATGAGAGTTATTCCTCAGGTGTCCTGTGCAGCTGAACGTCGTCTCCCTCTGCTCCATGGTCAGTCTGCATAGAGAAAGTATTTCCAGCGCATCCGTCACGTTTGCAGAATAACCTTCTGATTGCAAACACTTCGTGCCATTCTCCTGTGCAGAAGCAGTCTTTAGTGGCTGCCCTCCCCAGCTTCTCTGCTAGAGTCTTTTCCAGGTCCCAGCTTGCAGTGAAGGAAGGACTGCTTAGCAAAAGTTGCACGGTGCTAGCAGTTTGGGACAGTTTTCTGCTATCTCTTGTGATGGATGGGACAGGTCCCCTTGTCCATGCTGTTCTACTGTCCTACACTTGTTGTAGGGAGGGATCCAGGCCAAGCCTGGCTTCCCATTAGTGATGACATCTCCTGAGCAGCCTGATCCAGTGTTATTCCTGTTCCCCTTCTTCTCAGTCCTGTGCCCCTTGCCTTGTGCAGTCTCACCATCGTCAGCGAGATGTGATGTTCCAGCCCGTACACCATCACGTTTCTGGAGGGTGGAATTGTTTAGGGAAGATCCTTCCTCCTAAACCTGACAGACCTCCATTTGCTGGGTTCCGAGATGTGAGAGATGGGCACGAACAAAACCCTTAGATCCAAATGCCTCAACTGTGGGGAAATCTGGATTGGACCTTGGCAGCTGGTGCATCTCAGTGTTAGACTGAGGCGGTGCTTTTGCTCTGGACGTGCCCCAGTTCTGGAAGACTCAGTGTGAATGTGAACGTTGCCTTGAACCCCAAATCCCTCCCAGCCAACACATCTTCCAGCATCGTCTGCCCTGGCAAAGAATGCCTTATCCAGGCATGAGTTTATTCTCTTGCCTTGTATGCATAGGGTGCTTATTTAGTGATCATGAGGCTCTGGGTGCTTTAGATGGACAAAGAGGGACAGTGGTGCAACGGCCAGTTCGGCCATGGGGATGGACACTTATGGCAGTAGCTACCGATCCCCGGGGTTCTTGCTGAAAGAAAGCTGCTGCCTGGGAGCGTGGTGTGGGAGTGATGAAGTGGGAGTGATGCTACCTCAGTGGCACTGAGCTGGAGTCACTGAAAGCCAAATAGGGCAGTCTGGCCTCTAGTTACAGAACCAGCTTCTGCTGCTTACTGGAGGTCACAGGTTCCCTTAACGTTCAGGGTAACTGAACTAGGTGAATGGTAGAGAAAATGCCTGTAAAGGCAGTGTGAGCAGCGATCCACCAGGCTAGCTTACGTGTGCACATAGAACAGTTGATTTAGTCATATGACTACAGGCTGAGGCAGAAGGCGGAAGGGATGGAAGATCGGAGAGAGGCGTCTCTCCAGCAGGAAACCCTGGGCCTTCTGGGGATTTCATGGTCAAACCCAACACCTTAAAAGATGCTGAGAAACCAGGGAGCAGGCAGTGCAGATCCTGGAACACCGGTGAGAAACTTCCATAGGATCTCTGCATCGTATGTGCGCTTTGTCTTGTGGATAGCTTATTGTACTCCTTGGCAAGCATCATAACCTCCTGGTGAAACAGACTTCTGGACTGCCATGGTCTAAAACACTGAGGACCTAACCGCCCTGCCTAGCCACATGCCAGGACAAGCACTGTTCCTCTAAGGGAGACCCGTCATGTCTCCACGCAAGGCTTGTGGAAAGTGGCTAGCTTTTAGATGAGCAAAGCCAGTGATGCCCCTGGTGGTGTGGGGTTGGCGTGGGGGAGCTCTCAGATGTGCATCATAATTACAGGAAGAGTCCATTGCCCAAGGTAACCAGGAGTTTTTCTCTTCTCCACAGGTTCCACGTGCGCTGAAGATGTCAAGAGCTGTTCATCGTCCCCTTGTCAGAATGGAGGGAGTTGTGAGGACTTGGGAAGGGGATACCGGTGCGTCTGCCCTCAGCAGCCCCTAGCCTACACGGGCACGAACTGTGAACTCCTCTATGATGCGTGTGCTGTGCACGCGTGCCCCACCAATAAAACCTGCCGCACAGTGCCAGGGCTCCAGGAGTATGACTGCATCTGCAGGCCTGGCTTCACAGGTATCGATTGTAGTGTTAATATTAACGAGTGTGAGAGCAACCCTTGCAAAGAGCCGCATTTTGAATGTGTAGATAGTGTAAATGGATACACCTGCCAATGCCAAACAGGACTGACCGGAGAAGGCTGCCAAACAGCAATCTCTCTGTGCTCTAGCCATGCCTGCCTAAATAACGGGACCTGCGTCCAGAGTGCTGAGGATTATGTCTGCTTCTGCCCGCCTGGCTTCACTGGGGACCATTGTGAGCACGACGTCAACGAGTGCGCCTCCAGCCCGTGCCAGAACGGGGCCATCTGCCGGGACATGGTGAACGAGTACAAATGTTTCTGTGTGCCTGGGTTCCAAGGGTACCGCTGCGAGATAGATATCAACGAGTGTGCATCCCGGCCCTGCAAAAACAACGGCACCTGCCGGAACGAGAGGGATCACTATATCTGCGAGTGCGTCCCTGGCTACACAGGTACCTTCATGATCGTGCATTTGCCTGTCAGGGGCACTGTTGTCTTGTTTGTGCTGCTCCAGCTGGGCACCTGCCCCCACAACCCCAGCGAGTTTCTCATGGCACCTCTGTGTTACAGTGGTGGGGCTAAGCCGCCGTCAGGCAGTGCCAGGTAGATACCTGTACTCCAGGCTTGCTGTTCCTGGGAAAGAGGGGTTTGGATTGTAGGGTGGATCCAAGGGTCTTGTTCATGTCCATCTCTGGTATCTTGTAACCCTGCAAACAGAGACCTGTCATGTTTAATAGGAAAGCTCTTCCCTAAACAAATCTACCCTCCAGAGACATGATGGTGTATGGGCTCAGACCAAGAGGCTTAACTTCCCTGGAGCCATATGGAATTGGCAATGTGTGACATGATAAGGAAGTGATCGACTTGGATGAGGGTGCGAGTAATGGAGAGGCACAGAAACATGACAATCCTCGGGATGTTCAGGGGTGCAGCTAGTTTTTCTAAGTCAGGCCCAGGGAACTCTGTCCTGCCTTGAAGCGTTTCTCTAGAGCAGGAGTCCCTGGAGCAAAGTAGCTTTTAGTGGTAGATTTGTTCTTCCGACCCCTTTAAGTCCAGAGAGCATTTGTTCTGCCTGTGCCTCCGAGTAGCTCGCCCTGCTGCATCCGTGTGGTGGTGGTTTGCTGTGTCACCTGCACCTGTGAGTGAGCGGCGGGGCAGCAGAGCAGAGCAGAGCAGGGCGAGGGTCTCCTCTCCCCCGCCACGCCATGGGAATGGAATGTGGCCATGATGCACTCGCCTCCCCCTGGTACCAGCCAGCACACGACCTTTCCCAGCCTCACCCGGTGTCCCTGGCTGGGCCGTGCAGGAGTTACGTTACTGTAAAGGAATGTGGGGGGTCGCTGGGCCGCAGATTACAAGCGAATGGGGAGATGTTGCAACCTCAGGCACGCGGCCACTGCTGGAGCTGCTCTCTAGCGAAACGAACAGCAGGGTCAGAGGGAAAGAACCTGCTCAGCAACTGATTCTCCTTTTAGGGTTTAAAATACCCCCTGATTTAGAGTGTAACATGGAACTCAGCACTGGTGAGCCGGTTTCCTTTTCACTTCCCTGCAAAATCCTGAGGTCAGGAGGATTGCTGGCTGCAGCAAGGGGCGAAAGCAGCTGGCGATGCTGCAGGAGCACACAATGTCCCAAACACGAGGCTCTGCATCACAGCCTAGGTACACAGTCCTGGTTCAGAGTCTGGGCCAGCAGACTGAGCGGTTCCTGGTGCGAGAGGCTGGAATTTGGGCGAAGGAAGTTTTGATGCGAGGATTGACGGGTTTTGATCCGGCAGATTATGGGGCCTGCATTCCTTTAGGATTAGGATGGCCATGTCTGCTGCATGATGAGTCTCTGCCAGAAGGGAGGATTAGGTGGATTGGCAGGTGCCATTCTAGCGCCTTTCTTGGAGAGGTGATGTCAGGCCACGGGCAGTTTACAGAGGTGGGAAAAAGGGCAAGAGGCTCTTTATGGGAACTCCCATTCCATTGCTGGAGCTCTGGACATTAGGGAAAAACAATGGATGCCTTACTACTACCGATAGCGCAGTTACCGCAATTCATAGTGCCATGACCGATTGCAACAGGTAGCATGGCAACTAGCACCTCGTACTTCTCGAGTACTTGTTTCCTGAGGATTTCAAAGCAAGTTATAAATATTGCTCAACCAGCCCTTTGAACGGTTTCTGGCATGGGTGTATAGGCATCCAGAAATCACCTTATCAGCCACCGAAACCTAATTATCTCTGGGGTGGAAGGCAGCAGCTGGCTAACAGTACCGAGGGACAGCAGTGATGAGCACTCCCTGACTGACGTGGGGGAAGGTGCGGTAGGCAGATAAACTGCAAAGCTCCAGGCTGGAAGTTAGCCACGAGATCGTGATCAATGGCCAATTTTTCCCTCCAAAATGCCATCCTGGGATTTTTAATGAATGCAGATGAGCAGGACCATGATTTATGCCTCAGTCATTCAACAAAATGGAATGAAAGTTGGTGCTACAGCAGCTAGAGATTGCCAAATGTCACAAAGCATTTCTAGTGTTATTGATGTCAGAGGTCCACGAAGCAAAACCCAGAGGTCTTCCCAAGACTGCCTTGGCTACAAATACTAATTAAGGGCCCTTGATTTACTTGCGGGCACAATTGCTGCCCAGGCACTCCCCCAGCTCTTACAGTGACATTTATAAATAGGTCTCTGGTCCAGCAGATTGGGTTTAGTAGAGGTGCTTTCATAATCTCTGCCCAGAAGTCCAGCTGGTCCAAATTCTCCGTGCCAATCCCTAACACAGATTATTTCTTGTCTTTTGTAACAAAGATGTAAACTGTGATGCTGAAATAAATGAATGTGACTCGGACCCTTGCGAGAACGGGGGCACGTGCAGTGACCACATTGGGTTCTTCACCTGCAGCTGTGCGCCAGGCTACGAAGGAGTCCAGTGCGAGGTGGACATCAATGAATGTCTGAGCCAACCATGTAACAATGGTGGGAAGTGTCTTGACCTAGTTAACAGGTAAGATGCATGCTGCTTTGGCTGTTTGTGTCTGGTGATTAGATAGCCCAAATGAATCGAAGTCCTGCCTGGCATAACTCCCTGACTGCAGAGCGATCAGTGCTGGGATGATTCGGGGTCAGTATTCCTGAAGGCTTCCCCGCTGACACCATATGCCCATTCAGTGTCTTTGAAGCTAAATGGCAGTGATTCTGACTTCGCTAGGGTGATATGCCTGGGGCCCCTTTTGCCAGCAGAGCTCCCAGAGATGCCAAGAACTGTTTGCCAGTTCAGGGGGTGGCTGCCGGTGGTATGGAAGGAGCTGCCCTCCTTGGCTGAGAGCTGACCCGTGTCTCTGAGCCTTGCCTTTCACATGCAGTGTTTGGGATCTGAGGCTGGCCTGCCTCGCCACCAGTTTCCAGCAGCGATCTCCTACTTGTGGAGACAGAACTGCTCTTCTCGCAGCTCGTGGGTGGGCCTGAGGGTTGGGGGCATCACCCACAAATCTCTTTGCTTGCCCTCCAGAAAGGGCTGCGCTTTGCCATTGCAAGCTCTTGCGTTGCTATATTTTCTGTCCTCCCACAGCTACCAGTGTGACTGCAGTGACACAGGCTTTGAAGGGGAGCACTGTGAGCTGGATATCCTCGAGTGTGCCTCCCAGCCCTGCCTGAACAGTGCCACGTGTCTGGAGGGGGTCAAGAATTATAGCTGTGCCTGCTGGCCAGGTGGGTAGGGAACTAGCTTAGCTCCCCTAGCGCTAGAGCCTTGACTGGTGAAGATCTGCAAGGCTGCCCCCAAGGCCCTCGACAATGCTGATGTTATCCTGTGTGGTCTAATTTAGTTGTCAGCTCCCCAGGCAGAGGTGCTCTTGCTGCTCCCCTTGGTGCACAGTCTAAAATATCCCAATTCCAGGCCTTTTCCAGCCTCTTGGCTGGCTCCTGGCTCCCATCTCATTGCTAGTGGAGTATGCTGGGCCCTCTGCTTTGTGCTGAAGGCAGTGTCTCAGGCCCTTCATCACAGCTGTGGTGTGTTGGTGTCCCTTCCAATGGAGGCCTGTGTTGTCTTAGCCCTGGTGTCTGTCTGGCAGGTTACATGGGGCAACGCTGTGAGGAGGATGTGGATGAGTGTGCCACAGAGCCCTGTCACAACGGAGGTGTGTGCTTCGAACGATCCAACCAGAGCTACTATGGGACGCAGCCAGACTTCCCCCACGAGTTCAGCTACAGCCAAGCTGCTGGTTTCCTCTGCTGGTGCCAACCAGGCTTTGAAGGTGACTAGTACACTGGCATGTGCCCTGCCCCGGGCAAAAGACAGCTGCACAGGTTAGGTCAGGGGAGATGGAGATGTGCTCTCTGCAGTGATGCACTGAAAGCCACCCAGATGGTTCTGGCTGGGCAGCTGCCTCAAATAGTGGGCATGTGCCAGTGCTCCTTTGCTGTGTGTGCCTAATACAAGCAGCTCTGAGTGGAAACCTCTCCAACCACCCCCACTTAGGGCCCTTCTTTAGTATCCTGCCAAGTACTCGGCAGCTGGAGCTTGGTGGTCTTCATGGCTGTTCCCATGAGCACAGGGAAGACTGTGGAGGAAGCGTCTAGCTCCCTGCAGTCCCATATGAGACTCTGTCTCCCCATATAGCGCAGCGGCTGCTCTTGTGGCAGCTATGCCCATTGCTGGGGGTGGGGGGAGAGAATAAAGCCTTGCCTAGTACGTGAGGTCCCTGGGGTATTCGACAGAGCTTCTACTCTTTCCCTGGTTTTTAAACTGTTTGTAGGAGTATGGGTTTGGGAGTGTGTGTGGGTTCATGGAGGACAGAACAAAGCCCTGCTTTGGGAATGTGGGAGTTTGGTTTCTTGCTTGCGGAGGGAACCGAGTCATGGTCTCACCTCTGCTACTGCCTCATTGGATAATCTTGGGCAATTCCCTTCACCTCTCTGTGCCTAAGTTTCCCCCTTTTATAAATGGGGATAACTACCTGTTTGACAAGTGAGTATTGAGGGACAAGTCATGCCTCTGAAGGGTCCCTGGCATCTCTGGAGGGAAAGGTGCTAGAGAAGAGCCAACGAGCTTTGTCTGGTGTGCCCGTGCCCTCGGGCTGGCTGCTTAAGGGTACTGATGTCCTTCTAATGGGATTGTGCCTTCAATCTCAAAGGGGAGACCTGCTCCATCAACATCGATGAATGCGAGTCCCAGCCATGTCAGCACGGAGCACGCTGTGAAGATCTGGTTAACGGCTTCCTTTGCCATTGCCCACCGGGATACTCAGGTAATGCTGGTGCCTGGACCTGGGTGAGCCTGAGTGGCTGCTTATTGAGGCACATTCTGGCTTTAGGGGTGCTTGATTGGATTCAAGCACTGATGGACAGGGGCTGCCATAGCAGGGAGATGAATTGGGCAGATAAATGTGGGGGACTTTTAGTGTGAGACTTTTCCTTTGCAGCTGCCGAGGGGAACAGCCCCCTGGCTAAGTCTGTCTGCCTTGCTACTGCTGCATCTCATCTCAACCCTCAGATAAAAACATTCCTCCTTCATTCTCTGTAACGTTGAATCATCCTGCTTTTCAACACCTCAGTGCTGTTTTGAGCTGTAGTTTGTATGAAGGACACACTCCAGAGCTAGCTTGCATTCTTCCCGCCCTCAGTTCAACATAACCTGCTCCATGTGTTGACAGGCTGCCATCTCGTGGGGGAAAGACAAACTTGAAGCTACAAGAAAGCCTCCTTGTGTAACTTTTCTCAGGATAGCCGGGAGCATGGTCTTGAGTCTGCATCTAGCCTTGTCCATAAGGAAAACAATTTTCCTCTTGGACTAATATATATGGGTCTAGCTTTGCTGGTCTAACCCCGTGCATGGACACTCTTATTCTAAACCAGGTACCTTTAGACAAGTTTGCTTCCCTCTCTTCCCACTAACAGCTGCTAAATCTGAAAGGTACATAGGTGTCCATGGGGGGGTGAACTTCACACCTCAGGTTATCCCACAAAAGCGTTCCTTTGTACCCGGGCCGGTGAGAACAGGCTTTATTCCAAGGTCTAAATTGCAAGGGCAAGGACAGTTAAGGTGCAGCCCCCATGAGCAGAAACCTCTTCAAGTTCTTCCAGTCTGTCCGTGCTGCCCGTCAGAGTTCTTGTCTGTCTGTGCATCCAGGGCTGTTGCCCTCCCTCCGTGCTCTGGCACTGCTCAGAGAGCGGGGATTTTGTTTCGCTTTGCCAAACCACAGGTTTGCTTAATCCCTTCCAAACGCTTGGCCTGCTCTTATGGGCAGAAAAGCCGACACATACACAGGATGGGGAGAGATGGGGGAGCCGGGGTGTTCATTCTGCGGGATCTGTTTTGGGTTCATTAGTACTCGAAGGGAATTAGGGTCAGGTTGCCCTTCTGGATCTTGCCTTTGTTTAAAGGACTTTGTCGTGTTTGAGGTAGTTCGGAAACATTCACACAGTGAAAGGTTGGGAGCAGCAGGTGGGGAAGTCACATTTTGCCCCTCTGTGAGCTCAGTGAGCTGAATGAGTGCATGTGGAGGAGTGAAGCTGACAGGGAAATAATAGCAATTAATCTCCCCTGCTTTGTCAATTAATTCCAGTATAGACCTGCCGGGTAAACAGCTTATTACTTCATATTAGGATCACAGAACAACTTTGTGAAGCTTCCCATAATGTTTCTGTTCAAAACCCATTTTTGCGGTGGCTTAGATCTGCCATGAGCTTGCATTTAAGCTGCCTTCTGCGATTAAAGTGAACTTGCTACTCTGATGTAGGCTGCTTTTCAGTTTCTCTCCAGGAGCCCTTTCCCCCATCTCAGGAATTTGGGGAGTGTTGGGATAACATTGTGAATCATCAGAAATTGCATTCATCCATGTTAACTGTCTAAGTGCTGGCTTGGGCGGGAGCACAGCTGGGGGACGAGATGGCTTTTGTCTCAAAACGTTAAGTGTTTCAAAAGTAATAAACAGTAAATGGAAACCCAGCGCCCTAGACCCGTCAGAACCGCACGGTGAGCTAGGACACCGGATTAGCAGGTCTAGGAGAGTGTCTGCTGTATAGGCCTTGTGACCTCTGCACTTAGTATGTCCTAGGGAGCTGAGGTGATGTCAGTGTGTGCCTGATTCCCTTTGCCATTAGGGGATGGGCTGGATCAGAGGGGCACACAAGAGGAAAATGAGTCTGGTTTGGAAACAAGAGCTGTTGCAGTCAATCTAAGGGCAAATTTCCACCCAAGGAAGAGCCAGGCTGAAGGGGAACAGCAATTGTACAGATGGATCTGGCCCTGGGGTCACTGTGTTATCTGGAAAGAAAATGACCTCTTGATCTCAGTGGTTTTAGTGTGGTGTGGTGACAGTTCAGGACAGGAATGAGGAAGAAAAGTATGTCCATTTGGATATACTTGGGAACTGGAAGAATGTAATTACTGATCTGGGATTTGGGCAGTTCATCCATGAAAAAAGCCAAATGAGCACTAGTGGCTTGACTGCACTTGTTATGTGCCTCATCCCAACGGCAGGAGCACAGCGCCTTCTAGCACTGTGCTGCAGCGTTGGGTCAGCCGGAGTGAAAGATGAGCACTACTCGCTCCATGGCAAAGATCGCCTCCTGCAGCACCTGGGTTCTCCTTGTTCCCCCAGCCAAGTGCTAACCCTGTCTAAGTGGTGATTGCCATGCTCGGCCTTCCTTACAAACATAAGCTGCTGCATTGCTGAAGCTGAGACAGACAGCAAGTTCATTGTCTTTCAGCAACGATCCAAATGCTTGTCAGCCATCTTACTTCAGTCCTCAACCTCCTTTTAAGAATCAGAAATGCTTTTTCCTTGTATTGAGAAGGTCTGCCTTGCCAACAGCTTTTCATGCCAGGGCACTGCACAAGCTCAGATACTCTGGAGTTTTTGGCTTAGGCACAATGCCTGGTGGACTGAATTGAATTGGGAAAGTTTGCTTCCCTGCTCCAAATGGATGGCTTGTTTAATTTCCTCATACAGACATTTTCCAGGTGCCTGCTTTGTTTAAAAAATGTGACCTCCACTCTAGCCAGAGAAGGCAGCTAAAAGGTTAAGAGACTAAAGAGATTAGAGAACGTTAGCCGTTGGACAGGAGGAGCTCTTTCAGCAAACACAGCAGAATGCAGGCAGCAGATGCATCCCAGGGCTCCTTCATTTTAACAGGAAGGTATATTACCTTTGTGCACATACCACAGGCAGCTGCCGAGAGGCTGGGCTGTGAAACATTCAGACAGATGCCTAGACCTATTTTCAGATGCGTGCAATGAGTACGAGTTGGTCCTGGGTACAGCGAGGGTGAGCTGGGTACTGTTCAGTCCGTGCTGCATCTCCCAACCGGATTGTGACTCCATTGTTAATCAGGCCTTTTAAACTGGCTGCCGGCTGACCAGGCGCTGCAAGCATTGACACTCCAGAGTAGTGTCTGGTGTCAGACATGATTTAACCGTGTATAGTGAGCACCTTTGCCTGAAAGCATCCACTGAGGTTCTGGTCTGACAGTCGCACTGGGTCTGTTTGGACCTGGCTGGTTTAGCAGATTGACCAGAAGGCAGAATGAGAGATGTGCCAGTTACTTCCAGCTCGCCCGTGTCAAAGGGCTTGGAGAGGATTAGTAAAGGTGGAGCAACTGTGATGAATTAAATGAGGCTTCCCTGTTAATGAAAATGGATGAGGCCCAGTTTAGTGTCACCTCTAGTGCCAGGCCAGGCAGAGACGTGAGCAGACCAGCCACTCAAACACATGCTACTATGCACAGTCTAGCAATGTCCCTACTGCAGCACAGAGCTGGGCTGCCACTGAAAGCTTCCAGGAGTGCCAGGCTGTTTTCAATTAGCAGTGGGTATGGGATTTGGGCGGTGCAGTGATTCCCATGTAAGAGGCGTGCTCCATAACATGCATCACCTTCACATGTACTCACTGCTTTGCATGCCAGTGAGCAGACTCCTGCTGTGCACGAGCTGTTTGTGCACTGTATGCCCACCTGGAGATCTCAAGGAAATTTCAGTAGCTCCCTCTCCCTCTGCCCCTCGCACCGTCTGTGGTCGTTACTGGGGAAGGAGGAACCCCCAGCCTCAGAGCCTAGACTCCATGTAGTCATCTGCATGGAGGACGTGTTCCCCCACTGTGAGCGGAGCTTGTGAATGCTTGGTGAGAGGACATGAACGGTCTAAGAGCTGTTGGCTGGCAAGGGGATATTAGCAAGGAGGTGCTCGTTAGAGGGCAAGCTGCTTGGTCAGTGAGGGGGACTGGGATGGCAAGGAACTGCCCCTTGGTTTCCAGAGACGTGAAAAATTCACCTGTACTTTTCTGCTGCTGCCATTTGCTTTTCCCACTCTCAGTGCATCTCTGTACCCAACCTCCTTTCCCTCTCATTTGGCTACAGTGAAATGGCTTTCATGGGAGAGGAGTTCAGGAACCTGTGCAAGCAAATCCTGGAAACCCTCCACATAAGGCAACTGGAGACCCTAGAGAAAAATCCTAGTGCCAATGAAGTCAGTGGCAAAACTCCTGTTAACTTCAATGGGGCAAGAATTCCCCCTCTGGGCTGCTGTTCCCATCGGTGGCTATTCCTCAGTGGCAGAGCGGCAGCTTTGCTTCCTGGTTTAGAAGAGGAAAGATATCCTTGGCCCTGCTGGTGCTCTCCCCATTCATGGAAATCAGTGGCATTGCATGAGTTGTGAGCAAAGGCAGGGGCTTGCTCTCCAACCTCCTACTGTCAGAGCTAATGCTGTGGATCCTGCAGGGCATTACAGTAATGCACTGAGTGGGAATATGCTGTAGACACACATTCTTCTTGTCAGCACTGACAGAAGCCAGCTGGGGAGGTTTAGAGCAGGGCTGGATTAGATCTCACTACAGCGCAGGTCTCTTTATATTGGCTGGTTTCAGCTCCAATCCCTTTTTTGCCTGACTGGCACCGGGGAGAGCTTACATGCACTCTGCCTTTTTCAGGCCAGCCTATAGTTCCCCCCCAGCCCACCCCCCTCCTCGTCTGTCACTGTCATAAATGTCTGCAAGGAGTCGGCCATGAAATCTGCACTGGTTGGTGTGATCGTGGGTGGAATTTATCTCCTAGCAGGTAATGACAGATGTTGTAGATAAATAGGGGTGGGTGTGTGTACGTGTGTGCACATGTATGTGCCTAGCAAGGGAGCTGCGGCTCAGTTGTGTAGTCAGCAGTAGCTGGAGATTTGGGAGAAGCACTAGTCTTGATCGGAGAAGCCCTTGTCAGAGGCAGGTGGTTTAATTGTGAAAGGAGCTCATTTTTTTGTCTTGGAAACTGCAGGGCTGAGGAGTTGCCAGTGACTGTAAGGCTCTGGGGACAGCCCAGGCAGGGCCTTGCTAGAAAGCTGCATTCCTTAAAAAATGGATTCTCCTCTTTGCTGGGAGGGACCGAAGCATGGGCGTTTGCTTCTGAGCGTGGGCACCTGCCTCGCGTTCAGAGGCATTTTGGACCCACACATCATCTCTTGCCACACTCTGTGCAAGCTTTGCTTTGCTCTCCTCTCTTTATCTGGCTTTTTAAAGGCATTAACATCCTGCGTGGAACAGTGTGGCTCTGTGGTTGAAAGGAAAGTTCTGAGTCTTTCACTGCCCCACGCGCGTCCTCCCCATTCTCCCAACTCCCCACGTAGAAACGCCTGGCGAGAGAAAGGGCAAGACTGCACATTGCTATGGAAATGGTGGTACTGATGCAAGCAACCATGTCATTGCAGGGAACAGGCTTGTTGTGGCTAATTCTCTGCTTTAGGTTGTTCCTGTACACTAAGGGAAGCCCTAATTAGGACGCACCATGGGAAGGGCTGCTGGACCGTAGCTGTCCCCCGGGGAGAGGACAAGGTGCTGCTGAGCAGTGAGCATCACTGCTGTGGCACATGGTGCTGCTGGAAAGGCTGGCAGCGCTTGCCCTTCATTAACAGCCAGTGAACAGACCTCACCTCGGGGATATCTACCCACCTGCCTGCTACGTGAGACTCTCGCGTGCATATGCAAGCGTCAGGCATCACGTATAATATGTAGCACGTACAACACGTTCTCAAAGCCACGCTGAGGAATAGCCACAGTGACACTGGCGTTTGGCACACTCGGCCATTTGCCAGATACCACGGCGATTGTTCTAGAGATATCTGGGTGGCAGACCTAGCATGGGACGGCTAAAACTTGGCTTTGCTTTTTGAAAGCAGTGGAAACGAGAGGCTTCCACAGTGTAGTAAATCCTAGAATGGGACCAGACCCAAGGTACAAGCTGTGATTAATGAATCATTAGCTTGAACACTCATACATTAACCAGTGTATTTACAAATAAATCTTCTGACAGCAACTTAGTCTTTCATGTTCAAATAGCAGCTCTCTCTGATGTGCGTTAGTTGGTCCTTTTTTACATTTTAAACTTAATGAATTTCTTATCTAGTTAAAAATAGCTATGCAGTGATACTGTGATCTGAGTGGATGTTATAATATACTGACATTTCCTTTATTACCAGTGAATATTTCAGCCTAAGGGGCTCAGAGACAGCACAGCACAATCTGTAAAGGTAAAAGGTTCTTGTTTTTATGACAGAAGTGTCGCATGGAATTAGGGCCAGTTCTCCTAACACCTGAGCTGGTGTGCGCTCACGCCTCTCCGCGCTGCTTCTCAGGACTGCACTTTAAAGTTTAAACAGAGTTTTTAAAAACATGGCAGAAGGATTGCGAAGACATGTGAGCATCCTGTGCCCGAGGAAGTCTGGCATAACAGGTACAGGCCAGGAAATAGTCTGCATCTTTTTGCCGCTGTCATGGCCCAAAGCAAAGATCGTGTTGTTTCTGGAATGGGGTGATTTCCTTTGCTTTCTTCTTCATGTTCCTGGCTGCATTTGCACTCTGTTGTTTGCAGCCAAAACACAAAACTGAACTCCCCTCTGGGACGCTGAAGTTGGCATCTAGCAGGCAGCGTGGACTGGAAATCTCCTTCTCCTGTGGCTGACTTGGTCTTTAAGTTCCAGTGTTACCGAAGCAGCTGACAGACTGGATGGTGTTCACAGACAGACATCTTGGCAGGCTTGAGGAGCTGACAGCCAAATCCGAGTGGCAGGGGTGGGGGCACAGGGCAGGGCAGCTGTTTCTGGGTGGCTGCAAACACCACAGGGAGGGACAGTTGCTTGGCCTGGTAGGTGAGAGACAACATTTGCTGTCAGTGAGGTGTAGGACTCTCTGGACAAATCTCCCTTGCCTCTTGCAATGGTTTCAGACTCCGCTGGCCAAAGGCAAGCGCACTTCACCGGCCCCGCGGAGCAGAGGAGGGCTGGTTGTTTGCAGGCAGCAGCAGTGAAGATGGTGCTGGTCGGTTTGGTAAGCACTGGCCTCTGGCTGCAGCCACCCATCTCTCTCCCCCTCGCCTCGCTGTGCTCCTGCACCCAGGTCACAGAGCAGCAGACATGGCCAAGACGTGCCGCTGTCCGAAGTGGCGGCTCATCCCCTTTACCCGTTCCAAACAAAACATAGCAGAAATCAAAACATCCCTATCCCCGGGGAGAGCTCGGTGTTTAATTAGCCACAAACTCGGGGTGGTGCACTCACCGCGGGGATTAATTTGCCACCTGGCAGAGAGCTCACACCGCAGGTGCCATCTGGGAGCCTGGGAAACGGTACAAACAGACTTGCCTGCTGCTGTTTCCTTGGGGAGTTGAGCAGATTTCTGCTCCAGGCCTCCCACCTCTTCACTCGCCCAGCTCCCTCCGTTTGCCAGGCCGAGACCCAGCCGCTGCTCTGCTGGGCGTGCTCTTTCCCTCCTAGCCCACTCCTGCTGGAGCCCTCTCTCCCAGCACTCCTGTGCTGTGTTTCTTAGAGCTGTGTCCCAGTCCCCACCAGCTGCGACTCTCAGCAGCCCAGTCTTTGGCTTGGGCACGCTGACAGCCTGACCCTGCCAGGCAGCATCCCAAACCCTGTGCCAGACCTAAGAATCATTCTTGGTTCACTCAGTAGCCAGGCCCCTGCCCTGGAGTTTGCTTCTGTCAGCAAATGTGAGTGCTCACGGGAGACCCCTGCCCCTGGTGTGACCTGTAGCATCCCTTGCTGACCCATCTTCACTCCAGCCGGAGGCTTCTGCTCTGTTCCTGAGCTTCTTCAGAGTGAGGGCAGCCCAATGAGCTCTGCTTGCAATAGCTCCTTCCCTTCATGTATGACTGCAGCTGGATATTGAAATCCCTGCAGATAAATCTTGATTCCCCCACAACCTGCAACACCCTCTCCTCCTTCCATATGCAGAAGCATTTGGACTCGGGAGCATTGGGCAGGTACGAAGCGCTTAGCTCATCAAGTCCCTGTGCGGAAAGTGCTTAGCTGTCTGTATGGCGCTGGTTCTGGCATCGGCGACCACGTCAGAAGCAGCACTGACTGCCCACTGACTAAGCTCTTTGTCAGGCCAGCAGTTACTGTTCAAATGCAGCGCTTGTCTGCCGTTAATCCACAGGAGCACTGTTCTGCGCAGCATCTCAGATACCTCTCTGTCCTTACGGATCGACACTGGCTTAGCATTAATCACAGCACAGACCCAGCTTAGCTGGGTGGAAGATCCCCGCGCCTCCCAGGCCTGCCACGCTGCCTTGTGGTGCTCGTGTGTGAACCCCAGAGACCGACAGGGAAGTACTGTTTGGAACCACATGGGTGGTGACTAACATGACTCTTGTGCAGCTCAAGGCAGTACTTCCCTGGCCAGCAGCAGAAGTCTTGGCCTGAAAAGCAGCTAAAGAGAGCTTTTCAGGGTGGGCCTGAAGGGAGTCAACTCACTCAGTGACTCTACAGGATGCTGCATTTAGGTGTGGCCCGGTCGGCGCGCCTCGGTGGCACCGAACCACGGTCAAGAGGCCCTATTTATCTTCTTTATCATCCCTATAGCTGCTCCTACTCTAGGATCACCATGGCCCCTCACATCTGCCTCCAGCTACTCTTCAAGCTGTTCAGCACATTGGCCTTGGCTCCCCAGTGGTTTTTCTTTTTAAATGTCTTTTATTTTTTGATTGACTTCCTTTGTGCTCAGATTCCTTCTTTTCCTTGCCCCTATCCCATGCGTGCCGGCTGGTTGGACTCTATAATGTCATTACAGCTGGATAATCCACGCTTAGCTTATCTGTGCGGCTCTGAAGATTAGTGGGAACTAATGTTGTTGGGCTAGATAAGCAGCAGTTTTACCTTCAGAAAGTGTTTTACCTTTATCAGCCTGAAGACATGTAGGAGCACAACAGCCGGTTTTCATTAAACCTCTCCGATTGCAGGGGCTCCTTTACCTTCCTGGTCCTGCCGGGACATGGTTAGCAGCCCTACAAAATGAGCCCACTGTAGTGCAAGGGTGTTTATGCTATTTCCTTCACAGGGACTGTTCAGTGCTGAGTTCAGCGAGTGTGCGGTAAGAACATCGCCCCTAAGCATTTCTGGGCTAGTTTAGGCAGGTGTAAGTGCAAGGCTGGAATAGTTGAGGCAGGTGTGATGCAGCACTGGGCAGGGGTTTGCACTAGATGACCTTCTGAGGGCCCTTCCCGCCCTACTTTCTATGATGCCATCAATTCCTGTCAATGCAACAGCAGGTCCAATCAGCCAAGTCTTCCTCTGCAGTTTGGCTTTCTAGTGTCCTCTGGTGCAACCCAGGCCCTGGCAGCATGTAGATCCATTGGCAAAACACAGCCAGGGCCAGGGGCTGTGTAAATGATGACTGGAGGGAGCTCCGTAAGCTAGAAGACAGACCTGTGGTGGCTGGGAGGGCAGTGTTAGATGCCCAGAGGGGCCCGCTGCATCTCTGACTCATTTGTGTCCCGTGGGCAGGCAGCAGTAAGTGCAGAGCCCCTTGCTGGCAGAGCTGGGCCCACGGTGGCTACACTGAACGGGAACAGCCCAAAGAGCTGCCTGTGATGGGGAGGAAGGGGTGGTCTGCCTAGCTTGGTACTGCAGGAGAGGGAGCCCCAATCACCTGCAGTAAGAGCCTGTTTCTCAATCTCTTTCCCAGGTGTGGAGTGTGCCGTTGACATCAATGAGTGTGAAGATGGCCCCTGCGAGCATGGGGCTGCCTGCGAGGATGGCATTGCCGACTACACCTGCCGCTGCGTCCCCAGCCAGAATGGCACTGTGTGGGGTGGGAAGAACTGCTCCATCCAGCTCACTGGCTGCCAGACACATGACTGCCAAAATGAGGCCCTCTGCACCCCAACGTATGTGGCAGGGAGCCATGGCCACCTTTGCCAGTGCCAGCCTGGCTTCTACGATGCCACGTGCTCAACCCCAACAACCTTCTCCTTTGCCTCCAGGACATTTCTCCCCATTGACATGTCCACAGGCGATTGGAGCAGGAAGGACGGGGCAGGGGTTGCTGTGGCCAGCGTGTCCCTCCGGTTCAGAACCACACTGCCTGATGCCATCCTCTTTTACCGAGGCCAGGAAGAAGCCTACCTGTTCCTGGAGCTCTCTGGTGGCACACTGCATGCAGGGGTGCAAAGAAACAACTCCAAATCCTCTTTGGCCTTGGCGGGACTGAAAGTTGATGATGGTCAGTGGCATAAAGCTGAGGTTCTTCTGCAGGACTCAGTGGAGTTAAAGCTGTGGCACGAATCCTGTGATGCAGGAGTCTGCCTGCAGAGCGCTGTGGTTGGGGACAGTGCCACTCTGCTCCCACCAGCCTTCCTGAAAGCCTACGTTGGGGGGGTTGATGGCAGCGGGATAGCCAACACCACGCGCAGCCGGCAGGGTTACATCGGCTGCCTGCAGGACCTGCAGGTCGATTCCCAGGCTGTCCTTCCCCTGGATCTCCTTCCCAATGCATCCTCCCTGGCAGCGCTGGGCTGTGACAGGACGGAGTGGTGCCAGGCGCAGCCCTGCTCTCATGGAGGCTCGTGTGTGGACCTTTGGGCGACCTTTAGGTGCAACTGCTCCAGGCCTTATGAAGGTCTCACCTGCTCATACGGTAAATGTCAAGTGACAGCACTTGGCAGCTCCTTTGGCAATGAATGCTCGGAGATGCTGACACTGGCTGTGAAGCTGCGGGCAGGGCAGAACCGCACCTTCTTAGACTAACAGAATCGGAGACATAACGTTAAGCTCTTGTAAACAGAGTTAGCCTACAAAGGTGCAAATCTATGCTGCCTTCTGCCTGTCCCGTGGCTAACTACCTCGCTCTGGGAAGAAGTAGCCTTTTCTGTGTAACCAAAGACTGAGGAAGCAGGTATAAACAGAATTTCCATCAAATCCTGTTCTGTGTTGTGACACTGCAGAGCCAGCTCCTGCTGGCGTGACTGCCAGGTCCACAGCACATGCATTATTCCAGCCAGGGCCAGATGCTCAGACCTCCTCTTTGCGCCAGCTGCAGTGCTTGTAGAAGGGCCGTGAAGTCCGTTCACTTACCCATCGGGAACTTAGGTGTTGTAGACTAGATGCGCCAGTTGAGACAGCTCTTGAACTGGAAAGCTCGGCTGAGCTCATGCTCGTTTGCATTTTCACATTCCTGCAGGGCTGGTGTTAATTCTGTTGTGCTTCCTATTGCACTCCTCTTCCTGAAACATAGCAGGGACAGACGTGCCTCTGCTGCTGTGGGGCTGGGAGGTTTAAAAAAGCAGCTTTATCACTTAAACTTCCCAAGCAAAACCTGCCATTGGCAGCCCCTGCAGACCTGTCCTGTACAAATGGCAGGGATGCTGGCACCCTAAGCCTTTGGGACCGGCTTGCCAGCGGCAGTAGGAGGAGACGTCCTGTTCCTTTGGTACGTGGCAGGAAGCTAGTGTGGAGGAAGAAAAGCCAAGTGAGGTGCTGTAGCTTGAAACATCCCAAGGCACCTGTGTTGCCCTCCTGCAGAAATGATGTGCCTTTCCTTTCTCTTCCAGAGTATCCGGCAGCAACGTTTGGCCTGGAGGATTCGTCCAGCTTTGCCTCTTTCACACTTGCAGATAATCCCATGGCCAACTTCAGTGTCTCCTTTTTTATCCGCACGCTGAAGCCAGAGGGCCTGGTGCTGCAGGTCCACGATGGGACCGGACCCTGCCTCACTGTGTACCTGAAGGACGGCCGGCTCTTGCTAGAGACACCGTCTGCAGGCCCCATGGCATTCTCCGAAGTGCTGGCTGATGGGAAGAGACACTTGGTGACACTCTCCTTCCGAGAAGGAGTAGCTTACATCAGTCATTCAGACAGAGAGGTGGAGCTCGGGCACCTGGGTGTGAGGCCTCTTGCAGTTGGCCACGAGGTGTATGTTGGTGGGCTTCCTCAGCAAGAAAGCATGGGGACATGGGGAGGCTATTTTAAAGGCTGTCTTCAAGACATCCAGCTCAACAACCATCGCCTGGAGCTTTTTGCTCATCAGGCAGACAACTACAGCCTACCACGGGTGGCGTATGTGGGACGAACTACTGGCCTCGTGCAGGGCTGCATCTCTGACGACACCTGCAAGGTAGGAATGCTCTGTTCTCTCTGCACGGGTGCGCGGGGCCTGATCACAAGCAAGTGTGCAGGGCTACAAAGCTATGGGTGTGATGTCTGGGAAAAGGTGACTGTTTAAGTGCTAATGGAAGGGCAGCACCTTGGAGACTAATTAGTTCAGAGAGGCATGCACTTTTGTAGGCAACAACCTGCTCCATCAGATGCTACAAATGGTGATGGCACCCACCCCTCAGCACTTCCCTAGTCCACTGTCTCCTGCACACACTGCAGCCTCCTCGGGGGCCGACACCTGGTGCATGCAACCTGTAAGCACCGCCTGCCCCCAGGCCCCTCGCAACACCCTTGTACCCTCTAAGCCTTTCCCCCCAGAGATGCTCCAGTCTCCATCCCCTGGCAATCTATGATGTTAGTGACAACCGAGTCCAGCGCTACTTGGGTAGGGCGTCTCTGGGTGTCCTTAAAGGAAGAAGCTCTCTCCTCCCTCCTGTGCTGGATGGTGCTTCTCCCTGTCCCACCTGCCTGCCTTCCCTGCAGCCCTTGCAGGGAGGTATTGCCGCTCCTCCCTGGTGTTGTTTCCAGGGACTTTTTGATACTCGCCTCTAGTGTTTCTCACCCTTCCTTTTGTGCCTCACAGTTTTGTTCCCACCTGCACCTGCGAACTACAGCGAAGGTATTTTCGTAGGTTATAATTAGCCAGTGTTTGCAGAGCGCTTGGAGAAGGGGAAGTGCTATCTAGGTGCTAAGGATTACTGTTATGATGTGCTGTGTTCTTATGCCACCGAATGTCAAATGCTTCAGTTAAAGGAGATGGAATGAAACCTGCAGGGATTGGCACCTTCTCGATTTGTTTTTAATGACTTAGAATTGGCCTTTAGCTCAGGACGGCTATTCTCAACTGCACACAATTAATCGCTAATTATCTAGTACTATCAGACTTCTTGGTGCATCAGTAGCCAGTGTTTTCCTTGCTGTCTTCTTCATGCTACCAAAGGAGTGGGCAGCAAAGGAGAGGCTGTTCCCAGAAGAAATGGCCCTAATGTCACACGACAGGTGTAGTATGGAACATCTCCCGCTTTTCTGTGTGGCATGTGACCATCAGTTCATCCGGGTCTCGCTCCCACGTCGCTTCCCTCCCGTCTCATTCTCGCCCCTTTCTGTGACAGGATGGCTTTTCAAACACGAGCACTGTGCCTGTCTGTAGGAGCCAGCCCCTGGGCAGAGGCCCCAGCAGCACCAAGTTAGGCAGCTGTGTGCTCTGCCCTGGCCACATGCATGCCACAAACAGAAGCCAACCAAAGGCACTAGGCTGTGGCAGGTGACTAAGTTCATAGCCTGCAGCAAGCCAGAGCTCAGTTTCCCCTTGGCCCCTGTGACTGAGTGCCACTCATCGATAACATGATACGTTGCTCCACAGAGACCCATAAACCCCAGAGGGGACCCCAAACCCAATGTACTGGTCTCCAAGCATTTGCTGGAGCACATGGGATTGCCGACCTTCCTGGGGAGATGGCCACTTCAGCAGAGAGAACAGTCCAAGTCAGAGGTCCACATGGAGGATGCCCTGCCAGTAGCTCTTGCCCTCCTAGGTGGAGGCTGCCCCATGCTGAGGGCATCACCACTGCAGCAGCAGGACATGCAGGCAGAAGCAGGATCACCGGACAGGACGAGGTCCCCCCTCTAGGCTGTCCTTGTTTTAATCAGCATTACTCCTCTCTCCTTCTCCATCTCTGATGTCATTCAAACTCGTCCTTGCTGTCGAGCTCCCCTCTGTCCGACTCTTTCTTCTAGCCACAAGTGAACTGGCCCCTCCTGAACAAAGCTCTCCTTTTTTTCCAGTCCAAGCCGTGTCACAATGGCGGTGTGTGCACTGTCACCTGGAATGACTTCAGCTGTAGCTGTCCAGCAAACTTCACAGGGAAAACCTGCGAGGAAAGAGTCTGGTGTGAAAGTGCCCCCTGTCCCAAAGCCACCGCCTGCGTGGATGTCCCGGCAGGCTATGTCTGTAAGTGCTGAGAGAAGCTTCCTAGCGGATCGGCTCTTGCTTGTCAGTGTTCCCACCTACGCAGTTGCTATAGGTAGAAGGGAAAGCAAGGCGGAGACAGAACTGGCCTGAGTGTGATGCAGGCTGTGGCCTGTCTCAGGGGCCTGTCCTGGATCAGCCTTCACCTAGTGGGTTGCATTTTTCTTCTTCTAGCTTGACATTTCCTCACTGTGCTACTTGCTGCATATCCATCCATCCACGCTGCATACACATCCACTTTCAGACACAAGTGGCACTTCAGTGCCTACAGGCCAGGTAAGACTTGGGCTTCCCAGGTCCCTATTACTATCTCCCTTCCCTGCAGGTCTGGCGAACGCCACATTTTATGGCCACGCTGCCACCGAGTTCACCACCAACGCTTCGGTGACCAGAACACTCAGCAGCGTCCGCTTGGACTTCAGAACCAGGGACGCGGATGCCATTTTGCTTCGGGCCACTGAAGCGGTGGGCTCCCTCCAGATCGCCATCCAGAACTCCTCGCTGCTCGTGGAGATGAGCAGTGGGAACAGCATTGAGGGTGCCAGCTTCCGGAGTCGGATGCCTGTCACCGACGGGGCCTGGCACACCGTCTCTTTGACCATGGAGGAGCCGTCAGCACTTTCTTCACGCTGGCTGGTTCATTTGGACAGTTCCATGAATGCAACTCTCCAGGGCAGGGCTGGGGACTTGGCTTTCTTGAGGACCAATGCACTGATTGTGCTGGCTGAGAATTTCACAGGCTGCCTTGGAGAAGTGACCATTGGGGAAATCCACTTGCCCTTCACTGCCCACCTCCCTTACCCTCAGCCCGAGCAGTTCCTGCAGGCTGGGGGCAGTGCCATTCAGCTGGGCTGCATGGGGGCTGATGTGTGCGGGTCAAGTCCTTGCCTCAATGCCGGCACTTGTGAGGACCTGTTTGATTCCTTCCGCTGTGCTTGCAGCGCAGGGTGGGCAGGCCCGCTCTGCGAGGCCAACATCGATGACTGCCAGGCCAGCCCGTGCGTCCACGGGACCTGCGTTGATTTGGTGGCTGACTTCCAGTGTGAATGTGCCCCGGGATTTGTGGGGAAGAAGTGCGATGTGGACGTGGACGACTGTGGGCAGCACCAGTGCCTACACAGCGGGACCTGCGTCGATGAAGTCGCCGGCTATTCCTGCAAGTGCCTGCCAGAGTACTCCGGCCCACGCTGCGAGTGAGTGCCCCGCTCAGGTTGCTGGCACTGTGGGGAACGGGACAGTCCCTGGAGGACTGGGGTTTGCCTTTGCGAGAGGTTGGGAAAAGCAGCGTGGTGCTGAGCGGGTCTCACTGATCTCACCGGGTGGAGGGAGATGTCAGCATACAGCTGAGACCTGCAGGTGTCCTGGCGGCCTGGCATGCTTTGCCAGGTGGTATTCCTTGCTTTACCATGGACGGGGTCCAGGCACGCTGGAGTGGCCTGTGGTGCTAGACCTGGCCCCAGAGATGGCCTCCTGGGTGGAGGGCAGGAGAGGGGCAGTCTGAGATACATGAACGAATGTACCTTTTACACGCCTGCCTGGTGCCACACGTGGCCATTTACATGCTGCAGCGCTTGCCACCGTCTAAACTGAGCACATCTTCCCAAAGCATGTCCCTGCCGTGGCAAGCGGCACCCCTTTCCCTCAACCTCCTCCGCAGATCCAGCAGTGACAGCGCACCTCAGAACAGCTGCCTCTGCCCTTTGGCCTTCTCTGGGGAACGGTCGGGCAAGGGCAGCAGGCAGGCAGGTGCCCTGTCTCCTATGGTGCTCACCGAGGCAGTTGTAGAGAGTCCCAGGCCTGACACAACCTATGAGTGTTCACACACTGTCATGGTCCTGCCTCACTGCTCCAAGCTCAGCCCTGGGAGGAGCTCTCAGAGGTCATCTCAGCTGAGACGGTCCCTAACTGGCTCCGGGGCATCCTCCACCCAGCACCACGTGTGTAGGTACGTGTGTGTCCGTGTACGTCGTGTTGAACAGGACATCAGTAACAGCCGTCTCTGCTTTTCCCAGATGGCCGTTTCCCCCCGAACAATGCGGCAAAAACTTCACCTGCCTGAACGGTGGCAAATGCACCAGTGGCCCGTGGGGAGCCAACTGCACCTGTAAGCCGGGTTTCACCGGACGGAAGTAAGTGCTGCCCCGATGTGGTCCAGGGCACGTTGTTGGATTAGTGGCAGGCCGGAGACGCTTGTCATTTAATTCCCATGCTCTCTCCCCTTGCAGCTGTCAAATTAATATCAACGAGTGTGATCCAAACCCGTGCCAGAATGGAGGGACGTGCCAGGACGCGGTGAACAAGTACGAGTGTGTGTGCAGTGCAAGCTACACAGGGGAGCGCTGTGACATTGATGTAAGTAGCTCCTTCCTCCTCTTGCTACCGGCAGGCCCCCTCTCTCCTTTACTAACCGCTTGGGCTGTTGGGAGCAGAAGCAGCAATTTGGCCAGTTGGAGGAAAGTTGAGAATCCTGATGCCAGGGTTCATCCCCAATAACCTTCCTCTGACATGTTTTACACCCCTACATGCATCCAGCTACAGGAAACTAGCAGGCTTGGCTGGGAACTCAGCACAGAGGTGGCTGGTGAGCAGGGAGTCAGTAAGCGGCCTGAACATTAGCCTAGCCCCTGGTTTGTAGTTTGCAACGTGGTACATAAATGCAGCAGCTATTTTTCAGTGTCTGCCTGGGCTGCCATGAAGCCAGGTTCCTTGGTGCTCTCAGCCCCTTAGGCAGTACCGCTCTGTGGGCAACGCTAAAGCAAGCTGCATCTGAGCCAGAGGCAGGCAGGGCTGCATGTGAGCTCACTGTGCTGCAAGTGGACACCCGAAGCATTCATTACAACCATGCAAAAAGGAAACATGGTTGTATCCGAAATACCAGGTCGGATAGGAGTAAAGCTGGGAGGGATATGCACGCAAGGCTTAGACCTTGAGGCCACCATAGCTCTCTAGCTGGACTCCGAAATTCACTGCAGATTTTTTCAGATTAGACAATAAGTATGAAAAGAACCTGACCTGGAAAGAAAAGCTGCTACCATCACCACTGAGGCCAGAAGTGTTTTGCTAATGGAAACCCAACTAAATCCCAGGAAAGCCAAAAGCTGTGGATTTAAGGGAGAAACAAACACAGTTCTCATACACCTGCCAGCAGGACAACTGCTACTGAGAACAATGGTCTTAGCAAAGCTGTTCTATATTGTGTTGCTGCTTACTCAGAGCTTGTGTCTGTGGTGCAGGGTTGAGCGTTAACACTCCTGACTTGCTAACCACTCTACCAGTTCACGCTGCAAAACTGGGAAGGACTGTGCTAAAGCAGAGTAGAAAGCAGCTTCTTACATGGTTTACTCCCTTCACTACCAGCTACTGTCTCTGACGCCACTTGCATGGGCAGGGAGCGTGCGGTCCCCTGGGAATGTACTAACCCCAAATGCATGGAAAGCAGGTTTCACTGCTGTTGCTGTTATCAATGCATGTGCCCTGCGGAAGCCACTCTACCTTTCTGATCTGCATGCCAAACACAGCCAGATGCTCTGAGCCATCTCTTCTGTCACAGGATCCTGCCTGCAATTTCCTCTATTACTGTTTGCCATCTCTTCCCTATTACATCACTTTCCCCTTTTGCCATTAGTTCATCGTGCCCATGGTGGGGAAGAGGGTGTTACCGATGGCACTAGTTGCCCTGAATTTCTCCTAAAACATACAGAGTCTGTTCTTCTGGACTTGTGAAAGGCTGAGCCTAACTCTTGGCACTTGGTGCGAGTTTGAACTATGCAGGAGGAAGCGGTAGGGAGGTGTATATGTAAAGGGTAGCAGCAGCTCGGCTCCGACTGTCACCCCTTAGAATGAAAAGGGGCCAAAACTGCTGCCTGACCTGCACCTGCTGGAGCCTCCTGCCCAGCGCCCTGGCTCCAGCATCACACATCCCTATTTTTAAACATGTTCTCTCCCCTGCACTCCCACGCAACAGGCCAGGGAGGTGGCAGACTGCACGCACAGCGCGAGCAGAGGTGTTTAGTCTTCCAGCAGAACATCTCTCATCTCTTCCAGCTTCAGACCCTGCTGGTTGTAACCCGACAGGTAACCACATTTGAGCCTGGTTGTCCTTGTAAATAAAAAGACTCTTTACTGAGGCAACTCCCAAGAGCCCACAACGTTTCTGCTGTTTCCTAATCCCCTTTTGTGGCACCTTTGAGGCTGAAGGAGCCACACAGTCATACGCTAGCTTCCTTCAGCACCCGGGGGTTGTCTTCCAGGTCTCTTGTCCAAGTACGGAGCAGCTCACAGGTGCCTGTCATGAGAGCAGAGCATGAAGTGAGCACAGCTGCTTTTCTCCTTTCTGCCCCAGTGGGAAGGAGAAAGGGTAGCACCTGAACTTCCCCATTGGACAGCATCTGCCTAGGCCTGCTCTTGAGGCATTTCTTAAAGCTAGGAACTGCCTAAGCTTTTAAAAAACACAATTCCCATGTAAGTGGCTGGAAGATCACACTTCAGCAGTGCTCAGCACAGAAGCTATCCAGCCATAGGCACTGAGAGCTGGCCGTTTGCCATTTAAATATTTTAAAGCCTCTTGTTGTTCTTGTGCCTTGCGAGGCTCCGGTGCGGTAGAGATGGTCTTGCTCTGCTAATTCTTGCTTTTGTACCAGGCAGCCTTTCCTCTGGCTCTCAGCTCTATTAAATGCTGAGCCCTGCAAACATCTGTTCTTAGTCAGCTTATGGTAATCTATGTCCCAGATACAGTTCTGCAAGGAAGCTCTCAGACAGAGGCCTGTGGGTTTAATCTTGCTGCGGCAGAAAGCTTAAGAGCTATATAAACTCTTAAAGCACTAGCAGAGGAATTGCTAAACCAGCCATCCTCTTGCCATCCCTCTCTGCAGAAGGGGCCTTCCTCGACTTACCTCCATGTTTTGTCAGCTTCTGACAACATGGTTTTTGTCTAGGCGTTTGGTTCCCACCCAGCACGGCCCACCCAGCCGGCAGTTAGTCTGCACCTCCTCACAGTACAAGACCCCCAGCCTGGGTCCTGGCTGCACAGGCAGCTGCATCTCCAGGACCTGCCCGCCGTGACAATCCATACATCAGATTAAAGCCTTTTGTAGGAGCACATGGAGCCTGTGAAGTTAGTTGGACCATTTCACTTCTTCTAACCATCTCTGATGCGCAGGCCAGACTCTAATCCTGCTTTTGCTAACAAAAACAGGTGTTCTTCCTTACGGGTTCATTCAGACTCTGTCCTCTGTAGTTGTTTTCTAGCCTTGGGATCAGCCCCACGAGTTGCATGCGGTTAGTTTTACTCTGTCGGCTCTCTCCCCAGCTTAGCACCCCCTCTCTTCTCTGTTCTTGCAGCCGACCTGCCCGAATTAGCAGTGTTGTTAACTATCCCACTGGTGACGCTCAGCTTTTTGCGTCCGATACACACCAAGGTGAGAGACGCTGGCCTTTTTGAAGGCTGAGGACAGCCGCTGATCAGTGCCCATGAGCATTAATGAGCTCAGGCACGTGGAGAGGCCATTAGGCAATGATCCAGCAGTCCTCAGCTGTCTGGTTTGGTGTAAGAAATGTGCATGCAGTGTGATGGCAGACTGAGGACTGAGCCAGCCCAGCATTTCCCTCTGCAGCGGCCCTCCAGCCCCGTGATTTCCACCTCTCTGCGGGCCAAGGCATTGCCAGTTTGGGCTCCTGTGACTTCCCAAGCATGAATAAGCTGCATTCGGTTCCCTACGACTGGGCTCTTATTGTGTCTTCATTAATTTCTTTTACAGAAAGGGACTCCAGGTGCTTTCTTCCCATTCCCATTACTTGAAGTAGCTGTCCCTGTAGCCTGTGGCTGTTTACTCCTGGTTATTATTGGTCTCATATTCATGATTCTCACTGCAAGGAAGAGACGCCAGTCAGAGGGAACCTACAGCCCCAGCCAGCAAGAGGTGGCAGGAGCGCGCTTGGAGATGGACAGTGTCCTGAAAGTGCCACCAGAAGAACGCTTAATATAGGTGTCGCCATGGCAAGGAGCTGCACGCCAGGGTCTGCTTAGACCTTGTGACTTTTCCAGCACTTGCTCCAGCTGATCCACGTGAGCTCAGTCCCTCTGAGGCATGGCGACAAGGCTGCGGACTTACAAGTGCCTGGAAGATTGTTTTAGCAATGGCTGTTCCAGCTGGCTCACTTTTCACTGTCAGTTGTGCACTGCTGGACTCCTGGCTCAAAATGAGCTTTTTACCCTCCTCTCCTCTGGACTGTCCCTCTTCGACTAGCATAGGAGCTGTTTGAAGCCATTCAGGTGTTTGCACCTGGTAGGAGATGTCCCTAGCCCCACTGTCACACCGCACTCAGATTATTAAAGACTACTGCAAAAGACGAGTAATTAGGCACTACAACAACAGCTTATGCTTACGTTGCAAAGAAAACTAGCTACTTTCTTGTTAGAGCTGGAGAGGTGTAGAGGATATTTATGAACAGACTGTATCCACTGTTTAATTTCCCCGACTTTTCAAACCAGTTTCAAGCCAGCTGGGATGAGTGGTAGAAACCCCCCCCAGCACCATTTCCACAACAGCAACAGCAGCTGTGAACTCCTGACAGACGCAACGCTGGAAAGAGCTGTCAGGAACTACTGCCATCATTGCACAATCGACGCGTTTTATCAGGTGACCGCTGCCTGGGGTAAAGCCTTAGACATTCCCACGGGTACCGCACAGGACGTGTGCAACCGCAGCCCTGACTCGGAGCAGGAGCTATGCGTTCCTGCCGTGCTCGTGGCAGTTCAGTGCCTAACGCCAAATGCCTGACCTTTTCCAATTCTGAAAGGGTTCAGTAAAAATGTGTGGAGTGTCAGACAGGAGCACATTCATCTTGGCCCTTGGGCAGTCCCTGTAGGCTACAAAATGGACGGATGGGGACTGTGCTGCCCCACAGACAAGGAGGGGGAAGCTGGGCATTTGGTAGTTGCCTAAAGCAGGTGGCTCTCCCATCAGCAACATGAGATGCTTTGCACAAAGCAGCTTTCGCATGCTCTGAAAATCATGAGAAAATGGTTTGTTCGTCTCGCTGGCCTGGAAGTGTTGCAAAACTGTGCTTGGGAAGTGGTAATGGGGGCAGGGAGGAAGCAGCTTTGATTTTTTTTTCTGGTGGGAAATATTACATTTCATGAAGACGAGCTCTGAGAGTAACGGCAATAACCCTGTTCCATCACAGCAGCCCGTGTGGGCACATCTTAGCAACTCTTCGGTTGTGGGAGCAGTCGGGGCTGCGGGGGCAGCTCTGCTCCTGGCAGTTATTGCAGGCTCAGTGATTGCCATGAAGAAAAGGAGA